>NC_136624.1:39160363-39565363 GCF_933228915.1 Telmatherina bonti | reverse complement strand
GTACTAGATGACTCCACTGCTGGAGACTTCAGCAGAAATGGAAATGTCCCCTCACAGACCAATAAAAATGTCCTCTTCTTCTTGCTGTAATTGGACCAGGGACAGTGGGGTTGGCCCATGGCCCACGGAGAGCACCTTTTGAAATGCTTTGCTCAATACACTCCTGTTAGACAGATGAGAAAGGGGACTTACTGGGTGGAAGACATATGATTAAAAAAGAGTGATGTTGATGAGAACAAATACACTAAACAGAAGAATGAAAGAAACCAAGAAAGGTAGTAAACATGTAATTACTCATTTCTTCCAGAGACTGACAGGTGTCTTTCGTTTCCAGCTGATATTAAAATGAGACAGAAAGGTGAAGTTTGTTTATTTAGCTGAACACAGATTGAGATTTTGTAGAGACACAAGCTGCACATTAATCATTTTCAAACCTTATACTGAAATATGGAAAAGAAGAAATGTATAATTCCCTTTGTAATTATCCACAATAACTCCTCAATAATTCCTCTGGTTGAATCGCTTCATGATGTTTGGTTCTACATGGGGAAGTTATGTATTCATCACCCAAAAGTCCAAAAAAAGCTCTGGATCAAGTATGAGACGGACCAAGTGGGAGGAACTAGCGTGGTCTCTCTTGTGGTGCTGTCAGTTGGTCAGTCCGCCTTGGCATCACACAACAACAAGTGGTTAAGCGAACAGAATGGTTGGATATGTATCTGCAGCATGGAGGTGCGTCATTTCTGATGTTCCATGTGTTTTTGTTAGTGGTCTATGTTTGTCCATTTTATTTTCCAGTGATCTCACATTTCCCATGCAAACTAACTGGTTTAATCCTGCTAAATATCGCTCTCCTCTTTTCTCCTGCTTTCCATCTCTCTGTGTTGGTTTCAGTTTTGTCGACTCAAGGTTGATTTCTGGACATTTTTGGGGCATTGGAAGGTTTGATCAGCTGCTTTCCATTTAACAGTATCCCCACTGACATGCTTTCTCATCGCAGCAGATGTTAAGAAAAGCCAGAAGTCAAAATCATTTACGGACCACTTCAACCAAATTTCATGGAAAAGAAAATGTTTTAAAGATCAGTGAGGAGAAAAATCAGAGAGGAAGAAACAATGGTTTATTGCAATAGATGGGAGCTGTGGTGTGCCTTTTTTTTCTTTACGTTTTACTTCATGACTATATTAATTTAGCTCTATAACAAAATCTTAAATTTAATTTAATTTCATTTCATTTAATGTAATATAAATTTTGTTGTGCAAAAGAACAGGTGCAGGAACTGTTGGACTGTCACAGAAAAGAGATTCCAGCACACGGATCCCTTACTAGACATGATTTTAACCCTCATACTCATGCTACTGGTCTGTGTTTGGATAAACATACTGAGATAAACGTAACAGAAAGGGAGAGAAATAAGAGAGAGGATAGAGAAGCATGAAATAGAGTGAAAAAAGGAGGCATTCACACTCCAACCCCATTTAAACATTCATCTGGCTTCTCTTCTCTGCCGCATTCATGCTGCACAGCCATTTCTGGGGCGATAAGCCAGTTGTGTGCTTCTCAAGGTAAGAGAGTGAATAGAGCAGTACAAGCTTTGGCTGACGCCGAGGAGGGATGGCGCATACATGCTGACCTTCCTTACAGCAGCTTCACTTCAGAGGAGGAGGAGTGTTTCATAAATGGATTATTCCACTCAGTCACCTTTGACCTGTCTGGCTGCCTTTCACAGCAGCTCAAGCAACCCTGTCCATCACTCAAAGAGGGGCAGAAAGAGAGGGAGTTGGTTTCCACCTGTGTGAAGGGATTAGACCTTCTGCTATTTTGATGTGGAGAAATGAGGAGGAAAAAGCAGGGGATTGACAGCGTACTGTTGGATACTGCTGCTGCCACCGTGTTCGCCAGTGACTCAGTAGATCAGGGTAACATGGAGGAACTGAAGTGACCTTTTTCATCAACCGCTAGACACGGGTGTTAAACATTTCTCTCTGCTGACAATTATGATCTGTCAAAAGTGGAAGGTGAAGCCACATGAAAACTGACGGCTTGCCAAACACCCAAAGCTCCATGCATAAAGGACTTTATCTCCCTCTGCAACTCAGCAGAGTTCGAAGGGAATTTCTGGGGCCTTTTTGTTAAAGGAGAAGGAATCTGTACGGACCACACGGCAATCTCTTCCGAATCAGAACATCCCGTGTTGCTGAATATCATGTACAGAAAATTACAGGAAAAATCATTCCAGTGCATGTACTGAATGGTAATACTGGTATTTTCATTGTTCAAACTCTTAAGAGCCATACCTGTAGCTGGCCATGACTGACAGTTGATGTTTTGGATGGCGGCGAGCCAGTGAGCTGTAACAACTCACTCCAGCAAAACAAAATCTCCTACAAGTCTCAAAGGAAAGCTCTGCGAGGGAGGCATCCAATTCCACCTTCCTTTCAGCTATCATCCGCCAGCCATGCAAGGAATGAAAGAAGCAGGATTGAGAAGGCGAGAGAGCAAAAGAAATTGAGACATACAGTGGAACGATGGGGGGTGGGGGGGGGACAAGAAGGTAGAAGGCAAGGATGAAAGCATGAAGTATTGTAAGCAGGTGGTAGAAAGAGAAAGAAAGGCCATGAGAGTAAAGGGGATTTTCTTCCCTCCACTCCTCTCCATTCTCTCCATTTTCCCCTCTGGCGATGTAGCAGTTATTTACTGCGGCCTCTCCTCTCCCGGTGGAATGGGAGGGAAATGGGCTCTTAACTGGGCTTCCATACATCACCTGCTGACGCTGATGCTTGTAGTTTTGGAATGCCTGCATCTCATGCTTCGTTTTAAAATCAATTATTTACACAGTATTTTAAGAGTCTTGCAGCTCGTCTCAGCTAATTGCAGTGCATCACCTGAATCATAGAGCATATTCTGCATGCAGAGAGCTTGTGTGAGCTCACATTGCTGTAAGCTGGTGAAAAGAGCATTTTAAAAGTCATTCTTTTTTTACTTCAATTGTAATAATTGTTGTTGGTTTTACACTGTTATTTGTCATAGATGTAATGTAATTAGACTAAACTGTGATGGTGTCATGGAGATGTGGATCCAAACACAAAGATGGGAGGCAGGATGCAGAACCAAGACGCTTTGTTTCCAACTTCAGAAGGAAAGCAGGTTGACTACAAACACACAATGAACCAGCGAATACAAACTGCAAGTGAAGGGTGTAAATACACCGAAGGAGTGATGAGGAACAGGAGAAAGGAATCAGAAAATCCAAACCAGATGAGCTGATGAACAGGAAGCAGAATGGGCTGCGACACACAAGGGAGCTAAACTACAAAATAAGGCAGGAAAGAACAAAAGACACAAAAAAAAAAGTCCAAAACATGAACATAGACTTCCAGGACACAAAACCCAGTGTGCAAAGCTCAGGATTGGAGTGGGCAGGCCCCCACCTTCACCTGCCAACCAGTTCACAGTGTACCCAACCTTGATTTTCCTCTCAGTAGTCATGGAAGTTGCAACCACTGTCTTTTTCAGGCTGAGCTCCAGGTACCAAGGCTCAACCACCACATATTCACCAGCAAGCCCCCTCCCAGACCTATAACTCCAGTTAGGTTCCCCAGTTTCTCTCTTCTGGGTGAAGTATCTAATCCAGTATCCATTAGGACTTCTCTTAGTCTGACCCCGTCTTCTGAGAACATTGCGTTGGGAGTTTCTACCGATGGACGGATGGATGGATGGATGGACGGAGGTTGATGTTCCAGTCAGCACAGCCTTCAGGGTCATGGAGGTTCTTAAAGTCTCCACCATAATAAAGTTGGGGTATGTGATGTTGGGGAGCTAGCAAGATGTGAAAGTCACGTCCTGTCTTGGCTCCTCCCCCTCTGGTTCTGCTCCTTGCGTGATCTGAGGCTTTTTTATTCGCAGCTTTTTCCACCAACGATTTTCTCTTTCTCGGCTGTTTAGCAGGAGGAGGCAAATAAACCGAGCCGGGTCGGGAAATCCTTCCTGCATTTTCTCAGCCATGTTTGCCTTCCGAGTTTCTTCTTCACTACTTTGTATTTTCATCCTAACACGCTGTTTATATGCAGGGTGTGGCTATCAGGTATGCGCTGCTGGAGGGGGAGGAGGGGAGCCGGGAGAAGAAGCTACGAAATATAAGAAATGAAGAACATCAATTTGGGTCGGAACATTTGGATTGGTCAGAGTTTTTACAGATTTACAGTAAACTGAAGGGTCTAAGTATATTTCTTAAAGTTCATGATTACAGAATGTATAGACTACTATCAGGATGAGGAACCACTTCACCCAGAGTAAACAAAAATATCTATGAGCAGCATTACCTACCCCAGCTTTAAGGTGGAATTCTCCGGTGAGGCGTTCTGGACACGTCCTGCCAAGTAGACCTGGGAGGACTAAGGACTACACCTCAGCTGGCTTGGGAACACCTTGAGAAGTCTACACTTTGGTGTGACAACAATCTGACCTGGGATAAGTGGTAGAAAATGGATGATGGATGGATGATGGATGGATGATGGATGGAAGTAGTCATTTTGTTTTTCCTTGCAATCATCATCTTAAAATTTTAGTTAAGATAATTTTACTACAATTGTCGTGTCTCATGTTCGAGCAAATCCGACACTGATTGGATCGTTGGTTAGTTTTTCCGCTCTGTGGGGAACGAGTGCAGTAACGCCCGCGGGGTAGGTGAAGTTGTCACAACATGGAAATATGTTTAAATTCTCTTTATGCGCCTGCCCCTCAGCAGCGGCTTTTACAATCTGATTGCTTCTACAAGAAACTAATGAAATAAAACGGCATTATAAGCCAATCCAATACATGCATTAACCTTTACAAATAAAAACATGTCACCTCTTTGTAGCTGTTGCCATTTGCCTGAAATGGATGAATTAAACAAAAACATAATTATGTTTTTGTATTTTTTTTCTCAGTTTATTGAGTCAGTGGACTCATTGCTCTAAATGGAAACAAGCGTGTTTATCTTCACATTATTAGAGAACATGTGTTTTTTCTTAATCAAATTACAGCAGATGTCACAATAAACACATTATAGACAAGCAATATTTTCAGTATGACTCACTCCGATATCTGTGATGACCTCTTTCACTTTCTCTGCTCTCATTAATATTATAAAAGTCAGTTCATTTCAGTTTGTTTTGGCAGATTGGGACAACGAAAACATGGAAATGTGGTGCAGAGCTAATATTTAAAAGGCTGTTAGAAGAGAAAAAGGGTGGTAAGGGCAAGGTGAGTGACTGCAAGATGATTGCTGGGGATGAGGGGAAGACAGCAGCGAAAGATGGGGGAGCATGAGGGGAAGGGGGGAGGCTGATTGACAATTTGCATCCTCTTCAGAGGGTATCAGGGGACATGATTGAATCCAGTCAGGCTGAACCCATTAGGGGCGCGTTGCTGTCGGAGGCCGAGCAGAAAGCCATTCACTGCCACCCGGTCCCTGCTCCTCACCAGTCTCCATTTATATTCATGCCAGGGTTGAGTTATTGAGGGGGAGAAGTGGAAAAGAGAGAGGAAAAGATGGACCTCGGCGGGCCTATTTGTAAGGCATAAAGTTCTTACCTGCTGGCAAGATTGGTCACTTAACCCGGGCACAACTGATCCCATTTGCTTGTCATTTTCATGGGTCAATATGTCTGTAAATTGGATTTAAATTGTAGACATGTAACATTTTAAACTACTTAAATGCACTGGGGTAACCATTAAAAGCTCTGGGGGGAAATGCAGAAGACATTTGCATTTCAAGCAGTTCAATATGTCTCTTCTCATTAGCTCTCCCTGAAAATATTGGCATAACTAAAACCTATCCTGTGCTGTTTTTTTGTTTTTCAGAGACAGCAGTGTGACACATCGCACTCAAACTGAGGCAATCTCCTTGCTGAATGTTCCTCTTTGTACTTCTCCGTAGATCCCTGGGCGCGATGAGAGCAGCAGAGATATAACGTACCTGAGGGTGTGATGAGCCACAGCGACCGAGGGCAGCTGGGAACCGTTCCCAACATCCGCCCCACCAGCAGCCGATCCGTTTACCTCTGAAAGATGGCTGATCCAGAGCAGCCCCGGAGTTTGACGAGGTGACAAAGGAGGTGGAGCACTGTGGCGGGTCTTCCACGTGTCGCTATTTATCTCACCAACACAGCACATGCCCAAGGCAACCATATTACAGCAGCCTCGCTGTGTAACAGCAACTGTCAGAAGAAAGATGCAGGAAGCACGACAACGCTCTTCCCTTTCCTGTGCAGAGAGAAAAGGCAGAAGATTTCTCTGGTTTTGTTTCTCTAGGTGGACCTTCGGTTTAATTCCGTGTGACTCAGACAGAAGCAGCAAAAAAGGCCACTGTGGCATATAAAAACAATTATATTCATATTTTAGTTTTCTACCTTCGAAGTGCACTTAGGATGCCAAATTGCCTATTAGGCTGTTTTCATAGAAGCTACCATGGCGCCACTAATCCAGTTTTTACACATTTGCTTCTTGCTTTGATGTGATTATCAAAACACAAATTTGATAAGCCCATCCAGAGCATTTTCCAGTCCAGCGGTACTGCAGCTCAAATAATATTCAAAGTCATGAAGGTAATTTAAAAGAGGCATAGTTAGATGTGTAATTATACTCTCAGGACAGCTAGGACTGGTTATAGAGCGGTCCGCTTATTGTACACACAGCAATACATCTGCTGCTAAAATGACTTTTTGTTCTGAGCTCTCTTTGTGTCTCTGAGTCGGTTTCCTCCTCCACTCCTTTGCCTCCTTCTCCCTTTCCCTGAGGTTTAAAATAGGCACAGGGGGATCATGTTCGAGTTATGAATGTCCCAATTAGCTGGAGGTGAAGGGAGAGGGACTTGAAAGTAGTACTCAAGTGACTTGTGCAAAAACATTGCCAGGCCATAGTTTTTATTTAGGAAGGCTTAATGCAGGCTATTGACTTCTCAGTGAGGACCAGGATTAGGTCAAATATACTTCACTCACTAATGCATGCTTAATGGCTCTGCTATAGATTAGCCATAAAAGTGGATGATCATAAATATTGCTGGATTTTAAAACATTTATGAATGAAATTCAATGCCAGGCTTCCAAAATTGAGTCACTAAGCAGCAAGTGGATGCAGATGCATGCTTCTTGTTAAAAAATAATGGGAAATATTTCGACTCAGCACAATTATATTGATTTCCAGCATCACTCTACAAGATGTGGTGTTGTTTTGGTTGTCTGCTGCGCTGCACTTTCTCCAGCTGGAATATCCGTAGCAGAGGAAAATAAGATGGGGAACAGTGTGTCTTCAGGCTTCATGTTCATACCTGTCTGCCTTGGTTACTTCTGCATCTGTGGCACAGCTGTTGACAAGTGCCTGCATCATCTGTCACAAGCTCATCTGTCACCTTTGACCCGTGGTAGAAATTTAAACAGGAATATGTCTGAAATACCAGGAACACTCACAGCCTTGTCACTAAGGTCTGAAACCATTTCTTGGTAAAAGCTGGAAGGAAAACCATGGCATGGAAACACTCAGCATCTTCCAACAAGTGATGCTTTGAACGATGTTGCCGTATTAAAGACAAAAAAACTGCAGCCACATGATGATTATGTATTTGTCTTTTTACTTTCTTATAAGCGTTCAGCTCTTTTAATTGAAGTGTTCTAAATGGCTATTACACTGAATAATCAGCTAATCAGGAGCTGCTCTCCCTGCTGACTGTAGGAGCACGTCGTCAGCTCAGACATAACGCACAGCGCACTACTTCCTCGTTAAAAGCTTATTAAGAGACGATGAAAGCCATAAGAATAATTGTGACATAGCTCTGTTACACGCTGCTGAGCTTTTAACCTCTTGAGCAGTGAAAGTGCTTTGTAGTTTTATACTGAATTAAGTCTTCCTGCCTGCTGCTGGCAGATCAAACCTCCGCTCTGCAGATCGGCTGTAAGCATGGGGCCGGGATGAGCAGAGAAGATTTTATGTAACTGCAAATCAGACGAGAAATAACTATTCTGAAGTCCACTGTCTATGATTAGGACTCTGTGACGTCTGTCAGTCTTAGTTAGAGATAAAAACAACTTTGTCTTTGTGTGTCCCAAAGCCGGATAAGAATGAAAATCTTCTTATTCTTTAATCTGAGAAACACTTTCACACGTCAGCATGTGTGCACGGCTTTTTTCTCAGCCTGCTTGCCAGGAAAGACATGTTGCTATTTTATGTTTTAGAAAATCACAATTCTGTGCAGTTTCTACATTCCTTGTACACCTATTTAGGATTTTAGTGTATACATTCATTCACACTCCTCTGCTGTGAAACCATGATTTACCACCCTAGCTTCGCCCTGAGGTGCACGTGTTTGTTGGCTGTGTATGACTGAAACATTGGTTGTGTCTTTCTTTAAAAAAAAAAAGACAAACATAAATAGGTTCCTAAGGCATGCATGCATTTTCAGATAAAAGGTATGTATGGAATGACGCCATTGTAGATGAGAGCAACATATTTTCCTGATTTCATTCTCTACATGGCACATTACAGGTGTATCTGTGTTAGACTGTGTATCAGTAACCAGCGAAACAGAAGCTTTGCTCCAACTGATACGTTTTTCCACATGAAGCCTGAAGCCACGTGGATAAGATGATGAGGTTTCACAACTATGACTTCACTCCAATCAATATGACATCGTTAAACGCCATGGCTTCACAACCTACTGCCTGTTCTGTGATAAATATGTTAAATACGCAGAAATCCATCAATTATTCATCCATCCATCTGTTCATCCATCCATCCATCCATCATCCATCCATCCATCCATCCATCCATCATCCATCCATCCATCCATCATCCATCCATCTGTTCATCCATCCATCCATCCATCATCCATCCATCTGTTCATCCATCCATCATCCATCCATCCATCCATCATCCATCCATCCATCATCCATCCATCCATCCATCCATCATCCATCCATCTGTTCATCCATCCATCCATCCATCATCCATCCATCCATCCATCCATCATCCATCCATCCATCCATCATCCATCCATCTGTTCATCCATCCATCATCCATCCATCCATCCATCCATCATCCATCCATCCATCCATCATCCATCCATCTGTTCATCCATCCATCCATCCATCATCCATCCATCCATCCATCCATCATCCATCCATCTGTTCATCCATCCATCATCCATCCATCCATCCATCCATCCATCATCCATCATCCATCCATCTGTTCATCCATCCATCATCCATCCATCCCTCCATCATCCATCCATCCATCCATCCATCCATCCATCCATCATCCATCCATCTGTTCATCCATCCATCATCCATCCATCCATCCATCCATCATCCATCCATCTGTTCATCCATCCATCCATCGTCCATCCATCCATCCATCATCCATCATCCATCCATCTGTTCATCCATCCATCATCCATCATCCATCCATCATCCATCATCCATCCATCTGTTCATCCATCCATCATCCATCCATTCATCATCCATGTGTCCATCCATCCATCCATCCATCCATCCATCATTCATCCATACATCCATCCGTCCATCCATCCATCCATCCATCCATCCATTCATCTTTCCATCCATCCATCATCCATCCATCATCATCCATCCATCCATCCATCTATCCATCCATCCATCCATCCATCATCCATCCATCTGTTCATCCATCCATCCATCGTCCATCCATCCATCCATCATCCATCATCCATCCATCTGTTCATCCATCCATCATCCATCATCCATCCATCATCCATCATCCATTCATCCGTCCATCCATCCATCATCCATTAGCCATCCATCCATCCATCATCCATCCATCCTCTTGACCTCTTGTGACATAATAACAGGAGTGTTTAATAAAAAATAAGAATTTTTATAACACCGTTATGCACATGCACTAAAGAGTCTTTCTCTACAATGACAGGACAACATGCAAAACTACCTAAAGAAAAACGCCTGTATTATATATTTCTTTCTGTGTATTATTTAAAATGTTGCCCTTCATTCAGCTGCTTTGGTCAGCAGGCAGTGTCAAACAACAAAATGCATGCTGTTCCTTGTTATATACACATATTACATGAGGCCACAAGAACAAGACAAAAACTGTTAGTTCAGTCATTTCATCATACTCCACAAGTATGATGGTGCAAGCACTAAATCAAGAAGAGGAGGAACCAGGGCTCAAGGGTTGCTAACTTAGCAACTTTGGCACTCCATTTAGTGAGTTTTCAGACCCCTGCAGCAGCTCCTTAACAAAACAACTAGCAACAGATCTAGTGACCCTTTCCTGTGTTTTGGGTTTTCGACTTTTGGTGTCTGACATGACGCGCCTACAGTTTATTCTTCACAATATCAAACTAACAATAAGATCAGTCCTCATGTAGCATCAGGTCCAGCTCCCAGATGCAGGACATGTTCCTCTCTGCTTCCTGGATTCCCAACAGACATTAATGGGACATTATTATTAGTTATCATTATTATAATAATAATAATAATAATAATAATAATAATAATAATAATAATAATAATAATAATAATAATAATAATTATTATTATTATTATTATTATTATTGATGAGACATTAATGCCTATAAATGAAGTTTAAGGACAAAAACATTCAAATAGTTAAGTTTATATTAATTGTTGAATTGATTTTTGAAACAATAATGCATTAATAAAATAATGCATTTAATCATATGAGAGGTATGAGAATCGTGAGTCCAATTTAAGTCTGGCAGGTCGGAGGACGGCTCTTTTAGAGGAAAATGCAATTGTAGCTCACAGTCTACCTTGCTCTGATTACATTGTTGTGTTGGTTTTGTAGAAGTAATGTTCCGTTGATGAGTTATTAATTCGGAAAAGCCGAATCTCTGAACATTAGCAAAGTCTCCTGGTCCACCATGTTCCCATTTTAACCAGGAGGGCGAGTCAGGTTCAGATATCCCGCTACTTTTCTCATCAAAGATAACTAATAATGATCTGAGAATTTAGTTTTGTGTTTGTGTGCGAGTATGATGGTGTGTGTAAAACCAAGCTTAAATTATCATTCAAGTATCTCTCATATAACTGCAGATATACATACATATTTATATTTAGTTAAATTAAGTGCGGAACCGCTCCTTCAAGAGCTGCGTCTTCAGCTTACTCTTAAAAGTGGTTAAGGACTCTGCAGGTCTGACGTTTATAGCAGCAGAAAAGAACACACCAATGAGACAACTCTCCCATCTGACATAAATTATGGCACAAAAGATGTTACAAAAACTATTAAACAGTTTTCAAACAAGAGCAAACAGCATAGAATGTTCAGTAAAACTAGGATTTCATCAGCTTCATGTCTTCTGCTGCACTTTGACAGATTTATTCACATTCAATTTATTTGTGACTATTTTGAGGTGAGAACAAACTGAAATTTAGATTGAACCAGAAGCAGTGAGAGAGCAGAACTCCACTACGCCACTGTTTTTATTTATTTTCACTTTACCAGTGATTGTGGGTCTTTTTTTTATTAGAGGTTTGTAAAGAATACTTTAAAAATTCCTGGATCCAACTGGTGATCCAGATCATTCCCAAAGTCCAATCACCTGTTCTTTATTCTGTTTCTGACATTTCCTGAACATTTAATAAAAATCCAACCATCTGCAACACTTTTTGAGTCATGTTGCAAACAGACAGACAGACAAACCAACGCTGCTGAATATGATCATAAAAAGAAAACATCTGTGAAGCAATTATTTCAAACACCTTTTTGACCATTAAAACAGTAAAATGATGCCTGAAAGTTGACTCTGCTTTCTAAATGTGTCTGTTTGAACAAAACCTGGAGCAGGACAAAGAGTCATCCTTCCTTTCCCTCCAAACCAATAATAAAAAAAAAGATGTGAAGCAGAAAAATCCTCTTTGACGTATTACATAACTTTCTGACTTTAAAACTCTGCACCCTGGACTTGTTCTATGACACAGTGACATCTATCATGTACATTTCTAGAGACGCTGCTGCCCAGCAGTGACCCGAGGCTGAGAAACCGACACCATACAACGTTTACATCCACAATGCAACGTAACGTTTGGCTTCACGGTGCAACCACGAACTGGCTGTTTTTTATTTAAAGAGAGGAAGAAACAAAATAAGAGTCATCATAAGATGATCTTCGGCTGGAGAGGTCAGGATGCAGGATGGAGGCGGGATTAGCCGTTGAGTGTTTTTATAGGTCCCATTTCTGTTACTTACCCTGCATCCTGAACACATAAGAGATTTGTTTACTCAAAGAATCAGACATGCTCATTGCATACAACCAAGAATTGATGCCTGTCGCATGTCAGCCCATTCTCCAGACATCAGTCTCCTCTTTCACATCTCCCCGTTACTCATCTCGTCATTATCTCTGCAGCGGATAAATACATCTCTCCGTCTGTTTTACACGCACATGCCACCGACCAAAAACAAACACTTTGTTTAAACAACTGCTGCTCTTTTGTTCCCTCCTGCGAGCGAGGTGAGGAGGAGGCTGGCAGCAGATACTGTGTTCTCAATGCATCGCTGCTCAGGAGTCAATTAAGTAGGGTCTGTACAAATGAATAGAACAAGGGCGTAATCAGCTCCAATATCCCACTAAGTCCTGACTCATGTATTAAGGCCTGCTGGTAAATTGACTGCTCTGGACGTTAATGGGATGAATCTTAAGCGGTGGATGTTGGAGACTGTTAAGAAACATGGACCAGGGGTTTTTTTCCGAAGAGGAAAGAGAGATGTGGAGGACAGATATGCAGGGCCTGACTACTCCCATTTAATGAAATGAGCTCCTGGACATGGTTTGTTCAGATAACCTCTTCTTCACAACGCTGCATCAGCGTAAGCATTATGAGGCAGAGCAGAGTGTGTTACAAGTGTTTTTAATTAATTAGCTTCCTGTGGCCACAAACACAGCTTCAGTCACTCTGCACCATCGCCCCAAAACGCTAATCCAGGAAATCCATGCTGACAATCCTCTCAAGGCTCTTCTCTTCTCTTAACATTCATCTCCCTGCCCATTTTGCACGTTGGAAATCCGCCGGTGAAATTTAAGTTTAAAGATGATTTCCCGTGTGTGACTTCGCTGCTACTCTCCATAAATCTAAGTAGATCAATGAACTCGCGGCAACGAGTTGCAGAAAAGATGTGTTCGCTGCTCATCTCAACGAGAATATCCAGCTTTCTATTCCCCTTTAATCACCCAACCGCACTGTGTCCTGCATGCAGTATGATGCACCTGGGCAAGGTGTCAGGTTGCAACTATTAGCATGTATTAATACAAAGCAAGGTCAGAAAAATCATTTAGACATAGATATGTATAAATGATAATATAAATAAATATATAATCATTTATATAAAATATAATGTACATTAAGAATGTATATATATTTATATATATATATAATTACATGAAAACAGATATAAAATAAAATAATATAAAATAATTTAAAATAATATGATAATAAAATAATATAATACATAATATATATAATAATAATATAATATTTCTAGGCGCAGCCGAGGTGTTGAGGGGATCCGGCTTGGTGGCCTCAGGATTGGGTCTCTGCTTTTTGCGGATGACGTGGTCCTGTTGGCTTCATCTGGTCGTGATCTCCAGCTCTCGCTTGAGCGATTCGCGGCCGAGTGTGAAGCGGCTGGGATGAGAATCAGCACCTCAAAATCTGAGACCATGGTCCTCAGCCGGAATAGGGTGGATTGCCCTCTCCGGGTCGGGAGTCAGGTCCTGCCTCAAGTGGAGGAGTTTAAATATCTCGGGGTCTTGTTCACGAGTGAGGGAAGGATGGAGCGTGAGATCGACAGACGGATCGGTGCGGTGTCTGCAGTAATGCGGACTCTGCGCCGGTCTGTCGTGGTGAAGAAGGAGCTGAGCCAGAAGGCGAAGCTCTCGATTTACCAGTCGATCTACGTTCCTACCCTCACCTATGGTCATGAGCTGTGGGTCGTGACCGAAAGAAGGAGATCTCGTATACAGGCGGCTGAAATGAGTTTCCTCCGCAGGGTGGCCGGGCTCTCCCTTAGAGATAGGGTGAGGAGCTCGGTCATCCGGGAGGAGATCAGAGTAGAGCCGCTGCTCCTCCGCATTGAGAGGAACCAGTTGAGGTGGCTCGGGCATCTGGTCAGGATGCCTCCTGGACCTCCCTGGTGAGGTGTTCCAGGCACGTCTCTCTGGGAGGAGACCCCGGGGAAGACCCAGGACACGCTGGAGGGATTACATCTCTCGGCTGGCCTGGGAACGTCTCGGGATCCCCCCCGCAGAGTTGGCAAATGTGGCTGGGGAGAGGGAAGTCTGGGCTTCCCTGCTTAGGCTGCTGTCCCCACGACCCGACCCCAGATAAGCGGCAGAAGATGGAGATGGAGATAATATAATATATATTATATATAATATATAAAAAATAATTTTAAAATAATATAAAAAGAACTATATAATAAAAAATATAAATAGTCTATACTATGATATAGATGTAAATACACCTGTGGCTAGCAGAGAACGTGGCTAGCAGAGAACGTGGCTAGCGGAGAACGTGGCTAGCGGAGAACGTGGCTGGCTAGCGGAGAACGTGGCTAGCAGAGAACGTGGCTAGCGGAGAACGTGGCTAGCGGAGAACGTGGCTAGCGCAGAACGTGGCTGGCGGAGAACGTGGCTAGTGGAGAACGTGGCTAGCGGAGAATGTGGCTAGTGGAGAACGTCGCTAGCAGAGAACGTGGCTAGCGGAGAACGTGGCTAGCGGAGAACGTGGCTGGCTAGCGGAGAACGTGGCTAGCGGAGAACGTGGCTAGCAGAGAACGTGGCTAGCGGAGAACGTGGCTAGCAGAGAACGTGGCTAGCGGAGAATGTGGCTAGCGGAGAACGTAGCTAACAGAGAACGTGGCTAGCGGAGAACGTGGATAGCGGAGAACGTAGCTAACAGAGAATGTGGCTAGCGGAGAACGTAGCTAACAGAGAATGTGGCTAGCAGAGAACGTGGCTAGCGGAGAACGTGGCTAGCAGAGAACGTGGCTAGCGGAGAATGTGGCTAGCGGAGAACGTAGCTAACAGAGAATGTGGCTAGCGGAGAACGTAGCTAACAGAGAACGTGGCTAGCGGAGAACGTGGATAGCGGAGAATGTGGATAGCGAGAAATTTCCGGAGAAACCTGAGCATAAAAACTGTGGTTAAAATCACCTGTTTGAGAGACCTTCAGTCTCATGGGTCTCTGCACCCTGTTGTCTGCCCCTTCAGCTTCTTCCCTATCCTTTCCACCATGTGTTGTGTTTTGTGTGTGCGTGTGTGTGAGTGTGTGTGTGTGTGTGTGTGTGTGTGTGTGTGTGTGTGTGTTGAGAGACTCTGAAGCCACAGTTGCCATTTATCTACCCGTCACACCAGTAGTATATCGACCACAGTCCTTCCTTCATTTGATGCCAGATTGTTGAACTAACAACCCAATTATTTTGGGAAACATTAGTCCTGCTCATGTTACCAGGTCTGATTCTGATTCTGATTGATAGTTTCTGATCCTAAAACTATAGGAAATACTTCCCCTCCTGGTCCTGAGCCATGCCTACATCTACAAGCCCTCTAGATCATCTGTCCGCCTGCTCGCGGTTCCTACCAGCTCTCCAGACTATTTGCGTCTCACAAATAAAGATTTTTGGTTCTCAGCTTTAGGCCTTGTCCACCGTAGCAGGTATCTCACAAAACCAAGATGTTTTCCCCTATTTGGCCTGTCATCCACATGAAAACACAGATTTATGCAATCAAGAATGATTCTTAAATCGACATCCAACCAAAGTGAAGATGTGTGAATACTGCGTGCGGGCATGTGTGACCGGGTTTTGGGTTTTGAAATGTGACCATCTGCGACAGAAAATACCATGACGTCACATGTGCCACCTTTGTTTCCAACAGCATGGACGTCCTCAGAACTGTGTTGGTGTTATCCATTGTCCAGACGCTTTGTGTGTGTTTCACACTGCCGTCAGCACCGCTCCACGTAGACGACCGAGAAGGACGAGATTAAGGACAGTCGTTTTCCACCCCCTAACCAGATCACGTTGGAAGCGTGTTTGGTGTTTTGTAGAAGTGACGCCGTAAGACGGAAGGTTATTCTGGACAGGATTAGGGACACTACCTCCCCCTAAAGGTTTGATATGGACATGCTTAACAACAACAACGTCATGTGGATGAAGTTTTTACTGGCCAGATGGGGGGAGGGGGAGTTTTATTAAAACCCGACCATGGACATGGTCTCAGATCCCTGTCAATCGGCTTCCCAGTAAAGTATGTAAACAGACAAACCAAAGCAACCTGCTGGAGTTGTGCGGAGCTGCCTCTGAAAGCGCTCCTCCGATAGCCCCGCCCCCTTCCCATGTGTTCAGATGCACTGAAAACTCATTCCTGATAAACTTTACTCGAAGCAGAAAATCACTGCAGAAAGTATGAAGACCTTTTTTCCTATAACATGCTTTGAAATTGTTTCTATTCTAAACAGCAGGAATTTTCTTATATTTTCTGGCAACTTTTGTCTTTAAAGCGACATCGTGTAAGAATTACTTCCATCTAACGCTGAACAAACAAAACTTGCATTCTACCGCTGCACCTGCAAGCGGTTTCATTTGTTGGTTTTGATTTGATTTTAAATGCCATTAAACGTGTTCCAGTTTCCAGTAAAGTTCAGCCGTTTTATGTTTTGCATTTGTCCCCTAACTGTAAAAGAAACGAACATTAAAACCAAACTATGCACCAAACCAGGACTTTGGCTTCAGTCTTAAGCTCTTTCCTCCTGCTGATATTTGCTACAGAATAAGAAATGACTCCGTTACTGGTATGTTGTTGTGGATTAATCTGTATCCTGCCTTCCAGCTGACATAAAATGAGTGGCCTTGTTTATTTCAGAGGCTTGTTTGAGTAAACGCTTCATAAAAAAACTGTTTTTTTTTTTAATCAAACCTTTCATGAGCATCTCTATTGATCAGTCTGGCTGCATATTTCCTCTGTAGAAATACCAACAGGTTTTCACTGGTTTTTCTTTTAAAGATTAAAGCGATGAACACACACCGTGTACCAGCTGCGACATTAGAAGTGAATAAAACTTTGAAATAAACTATTTCTGCCTTGCTCCTCTAATATTTCATTTCAGCGCTCTTCTGCTCAGTGAGCAGAGCAATAAAAGTTTGAATCATTTTTTAAAGGTCTGTGAATTGAATCTGTGTGATTGGACACAATGGGGAAAAGGGGAAGAAAGGCCACAGTCATCAGCAGGCTGCAAGGTATTAAAGGCTCCTCTTATAGGAAGGCTCGGGGCTTTCGTCAATGTCAGCTGGCACAATGGAGCAGGATCCAGAACTCCTCAGTTATTTCATTGTTATTTGGTTCGGTCTATGTTCTCATTTTTCTCTGGCCAATATCCCAAAGGAAATGGAAGGTGCAGCTTTGTTGTCGCTGTCTGTCTTGTGGTGACATCAAAATGCAGAAGGTGGACATATAGTATATACCTCCAGGTGCGTTTATGCTGGTGCTTTACGTAACAAGGCACCGACTGATTGGGATCTTTTTGTCAAATATAAAAAAAAAGCGTTTAAACACTTATGGTTGTGTTTAGTTTAAGTGTGTGAAATTTGTCTGCAACATGACAGGCATGAGGTAAGTCTGAATGACTTTCCACCAGCGGGACGGTTTGGTTCGATGAATCCTGATCTGTGTTGCATTCCCTCAGCCAACCAGACAGGCGGCATATCGGCCAGGTGGTGATTGGTGCTGATGATAATGGTGGACGTCTACGGGGCCGTCTCCTTATCTTTCAATCAAGATGATAAGTGTTCTATTTGAGAGGAAGATTTCTAGTTTTGACCCTCAAACGTTGTGTTGCTTTCTTTTAAAACTCTGAACTTGCATTTAAAAAGCCCTTCTGGTCATGGAGCAGACACGTGGACCCAAAAGCAGGCCAAGCACGTGGAACGCTGGGATTCTCAATTTAACTAACTGGAAGACAACAAGGGGAGAGTACAAATAAGGAAACCAAGTGGTGTACACACACACAAAGAACACAACAAGACACAGGTGGATGGATGAGCTAAACGAAAGCAGGTGATGGAATGAACAGGAAAGGGAAGATAGACCAAATGCACAAGGGAGGAAACTACAGAATAAAACAGGAAACCAGAACTCCAGACAACAGAGAAATGGCTAACCATGACACTCATTCCTCTTAGATATGTTGTTCTTCCTTTCAACTCTGCTCCTCTTTTCCAGTTTAGTGCTGCTAGTTGAAATCTGCTGAAGTTCAGTCTCTTTCTCCTTCTCTTCACTCTTAAAAACGGTTCTCCTAGATTTTATTTCCTCTCTTTGGTTGCTGAACAAGCTGTTTGTCGTAATATCATTCCTGCCATGAATTAAGATATAATAGAATAGAAAGATAAATTCAGCATCATGAGGGTGAAGCTAATAAAATTACAACTTTAAAACAGATATTCTGCTTTTATAGAACTATAAACCTACATGATGAGCATACATATTGTCATTTCTAAAGCTTTGTTAAATATGTAGCTGAATATTTTCAGTGTCCTACTCATAGTGTTGAGTAACTGAGATAAATTACAATGTTTTGTCTTTGTTATACTTTTTAACTAAAATAAATCTTTTCAAATTGTGTTTTATAACATGAAACTAACCAGTATTTCTAAGTTATATAATAGAATTATTCCTGCAGGATTGGCTTCAACGTCACACGTTGGAGATATTATAAAACTAATTCCAGCAGCTAGTCGACCGTCCTGATGGAGATCTTCGGTTTATCTGCACTCATGAAGCCTTTTTAGCTGAAGCAGTAGCTGATACATACAGTACATTTACCACAGGCACATATTGCTGATATTACTGACTACTTTTTAAAGTAAATAAGAAAAGCATAAAACTTTCATGTAAAATAAAAAACAGCTAACTTGTCTGGAGTCACTGTGTTAAATAAAAAAAGCTGAGGAAGGCAGGATAAGTCGCTCCGTCTGCATTTATCTGGTTTTGTCATGATGTGGGTTTTATTTGTTGTCTTAGTTCCTCTTTCCTGTTTTATTTTGTAGTCTTCTCTTGATTCCTGTTCATTAGTTCACCTGATTCACTTAGCTTATCCCTTACACCTGTGCCTTGTTGTTGTCTCTCTATTTATACCACCTGTTTTTTTTTTTTTCTTCAAACAATCAATGGAGTCCCAAGAAAAAAAAGATCTGCAAAACTGATGAGGCTGAAAGAAAAATAAAACTCAGTTTGTTGCTTTAAACTGGACCGTCAGAGCAGTGTCACTACAAGCTTTTTGCTAAATGATGTTGAGTTGCTCCTAAAACGGAGGTCTTCTCCTTTCCCTTCTCATAACGCAGGAATGCTGGTGGAGGCAGACACAAACCTTAAACCCGGCTGGCGGAGCAGAGGGTGGAGGTGCTTCTGCTGAGAAGGACAGTCAAAGTTCAATAAACCCAAACAAACGGAGCAGTCAGTCAGTTTTCCTGAAAAGAACCTCTGCTTCTCTGAAATGCTCCTTTATAAATGATCCTATCTTTGTTCAGAAGCTCCCATCACATCCAAAATGAGCCGATATTTTCTATGAGATGATAAAATATAACAGTTTAAGCATCTTATATGTTGTTTATGTTCTGCTGGGAATTAAATATGATTTATAAGTCAATACAGAAAACACAACAATAAGGAGTTGTATTTTATAAGATACAAGTTTCCCTAGTCAAGGTTGTTGTTGAAGAGACATTTTTCAGCTCATACAGATGAAATGTAGAAATCCAGACATGTCATATTCTCTAACCTATAAACACTGCAAACGATCTGTTCAGAGAACATTCATCCCAGTTTCCATGCTGGAAAGGTTGTCAGACGGTAACTAAAGCAGAACAGCACAAACATCCAGACCAGTTGAGCTGAGCTGTGTTGGCTTGGCGTACACGAACCCCACGGCATCCATCTCTCTGTTACCTCTGCTCCCTGATGAGCCGTGCATCTCCGAGCCAATAAAGAACTGCGGGAACTCTGCTGACAGCTCTGTGCTGCAGAGAGCCCTGATCAAAAAAGAGCTACAGCCATTCTAATGGCCACATCTCATTGCATTATATTTCACACAGTAAATACGGCATCAACCTGTCAAGGCCTGCTGAAATTTAGGACAGGGCTTTGGCAGCCAATCTTTTTTTTCCTTTTTTTAAAAGCTGAGGAAAAGATTTTCCGTGTAAAATTGGGGCAAAGTGATAGATTTTATATTCTGGGGTGAATATTTTACACATCATCAGGCTAACCTGCATACACGCCATGAAGTAGTTTAGGAAGATTAATTATTTTCTGAAAAACTTCCACCTTGCATGTTTTAGCGGTGCAGGAAAGTGGTCACATATCGCACGTCGTAGTTTCGTCTTTTAGATTTTATTCTCAGCTGAAAAGATTGAACATGATGTATCTTTAACTCTCTATGAAGCTTGAGCTCCGCTGGCAGCATGAAAACTTTACTACGGGATTATGTGTGCAGCCATCGGTGTCCCCCCCACCACCCTGCCTTTAGTGGCAGACAGATAACCACATAATCCCTCTTCAAGCTTCTTTCTGGTGAGGCAGCACACAAAGTGTTCAGTTGTCTTGAAGGGATTCGACTCTTGACGGATTCCATCTGATCTCTGATGGCTCGGCTGACACAGCTCTCCTGTCATTGGCTACATTCATTTGGAGGAATTTTCCACTCAAAAGGCTCTTTCAGCGAGTTTGCATGGAAATGGCTTGGATCTGATGGAACTTTGCTACATGAGGATTTACCGGCGCTTTCTTATTATCTGCGTAAGCTGATTAAAATGATTATATTGATAGAGAAAATGTGCAATTGTACATTTTTTTTATTGGAGGTGAGGGATTTCTGCCTGATAGCATTGAAACATTATTCAGCGCCTGTTATGGTACCTTTTTAATCTCTAATTGGTGTTAAATGATAACAAAGCTTTTGCACTGCATCAGATTTGTGTCAGATGTCAAAGAAACACAATGAAACAGCCTCATGCACAGGTTTTATTATTTCCATGCACACATTTATCCCTTGCATTTTGCAGAAATAAGCAGGTGTCACACGTGCATCATGCTCGTGCATCCAGCTGTGCAGTCACAATGTGCTCAGGACTGCAACATCCATGAAGGTCCATCTGTGTCAGACTTCAGCAGGTTTCCCTTCATGTCTGCAGAGTCACACAAAGGACTGAACAAGCCATCTCCTGATTGGTCCATTCTTAAGAAGGAACAAGCAGCTGCTGAGCTAACCTGACATTTCCAGGTTATTTTGGCAAAAGAAATGCTTTCCTCTCTGGCCTGTAAAGTTCTGGTTGCAACATTTCCTTTGTGAAATGAAGCTGGACGTGATATTTCTGTATCAGAACCTACAAAGATTATTGATCAAACAACTGTCTGGCTCTGCAATAAATAAATAATAAAATGAAATGAAATAAAAAGACACAGAGCACCACAAAATCACACGGTGTTAGAAGCCAGAGAATAAAAGTGACTGTAGGGAGGGGGCTGTTTTGACATGGGGGGGGGGGTGGGGGTCATTCCACAGTTTAGGTCCAGCCACAGAACAGCCCCGTCCACCTGAGTTTTAAGCCTCGTCTTCGGGACCATAAGCTGGAGCTGACCTCTGACCTCAGAGCAAGGCGGAGTGTAAATTTGGATGAGGCCAGAAATGTCTGTTGGGGTCAGGTCATTCAACGCCTTAAAAACAAACAATTAAAGCTTAAGATCAACTGTAAAACGAACAGGAAGCCGGTCCAGACGCAAGAATAGGAGAGATGTGCTCATGTTTTTTTGTTCCTGTTAAGAGGCGCACAGCGGTGTCTTCGTTGTCATTGTCATGGTCGTCAGCGTTGTTATTTTCCCTGTCATCATTGTCCCTCTCCTCATCATTGCTGTTGTTTTCATCATCGTGGCCGTCCCCGTCATCGCTGTCCCCGTCATCGCTGTCCCCGTCATCGCTGTCCCCGTCATCGCTGTCCCCGTCATCGCTGTCCCCGTCATCGTTGTCCCCGTCATCGCTGTCCCCGTCATCGTTGTCCCCGTCATCGTTGTCCCCGTCATCGCTGTCCCCGTCATCGCTGTCCCCGTCATCGCTGTCCCCGTCATCGCTGTCCCCGTCATCGCTGTCCCCGTCATCGCTGTCCCCGTCATCGTTGTCCCCGTCATCGCTGTCCCCGTCATCGCTGTCCCCGTCATCGCTGTCCCCGTCATCATTGTCCCCATCATCGCTGTCTCCGCCATCGTTGTCCCAGTCATCGTTGTCCCCGTCATCGCTGTCCCCGTCATCGCTGTCCCCGTCATCGCTGTCCCCGTCATCGTTGTCCCCGTCATCGCTGTCCCCGCCATCGTTGTCTCCGCCATCGTTGTCCCCGTCATCGTTGTCTCCGCCATCGTTGTCTCCGCCATCGTTGTCCCAGTTATCGTTGTCCCCGTCATCACTGTCCCCGTCATCGTTGTCCCCGTCATCGTTGCCCCGTTATCGTCGTCCCCGTCATCGCTGTCCCCGTCATCGTTGTCCCCGTCATCGTTGTCCCCGTCATCGTTGTCCCCGTCATCACTGTCCCCGTCATCGTTGTCCCCGTCATCATTGTCTCCGCCATCGTTGTCCCCGCCATCGTTGTCCCAGTTATCGTTGTCCCCGTCATCACTGTCCCCGTCATCGTTGTCCCCGTCATCGTTGCCCCGTTATCGTCGTCCCCGTCATCGCTGTCCCCGTCATCGTTGTCCCCGTCATCGTTGTCCCCGTCATCACTGTCCCCGTCATCGTTGTCCCCGTCATCGTTGTCTCCGCCATCGTTGTCCCCGTCATCGCTGTCCCAGTCATCGTTGCCCCGTTATCGTCGTCCCCGTCATCGCTGTCCCCGTCATCGTTGTCCCCGTCATCGTTGTCCCCGTCATCGTTGTCCCAGTTATCGTTGTCCCCGTCATCGCTGTCCCCGTCATCGTTGTCCCCGTCATCGTTGTCCCAGTTATCGTTGTCCCCGTCATCACTGTCCCCGTCATCGTTGTCCCCGTCATCGTTGCCCCGTCATCGTTGTCCCAGTTATCGTTGTCCCCGTCATCACTGTCCCCGTCATCGCTGTCCCAGTCATCGTTGCCCCGTTATCGTTGTCCCCGTCATCGTTGTCCCCGTCATCGTTGTCCCCGTCATCGTTGTCCCCGTCATCACTGTCCCCGTCATCGTTGTCCCCGTCATCATTGTCCCCGTCATCGTTGCCCCGTCATCGTCGTCCCCGTCATCGCTGTCCCCGTCATCGTTGTCCCCGTCATCGCTGTCCCAGTTATCGTTGTCCCCGTCATCACTGTCCCCGTCATCGTTGCCCCGTCATCGTCGTCCCCGTCATCACTGTCCCCGTCATCGTTGTCCCCGTCATCGTTGTCCCCGTCATCGTTGCCCCGTCATCACTGTCCCCATCATCGTCGTCCCCGTCATCGTTGTCCCCGTCATCGTTGTCCCCGTCATCGCTGTCCCCGTCATCGTTGTCCCCGTCATCGCTGTCCCCGTCATCGTTGTCCCAGTCATCGTTGTCCCCATCATCGCTGTCCCCGTCATCGTTGTCTCCGCCATCGTTGTCTCCGCCATCGTTGTCCCCGTCATCGCTGTCCCCGTCATCGTTGTCCCCGTCATCACTGTCCCCGTCATCGTTGCCCCGTCATCGTCGTCCCCGTCATCACTGTCCCCGTCATCGTTGTCCCCGTCATCGTTGTCCCCGTCATCGTTGCCCCGTCATCACTGTCCCCATCATCGTCGTCCCCGTCATCGTTGTCCCCGTCATCGTTGTCCCCGTCATCGCTGTCCCCGTCATCGTTGTCCCCGTCATCGCTGTCCCCGTCATCGTTGTCCCAGTCATCGTTGTCCCCATCATCGCTGTCCCCGTCATCGTTGTCTCCGCCATCGTTGTCTCCGCCATCGTTGTCCCCGTCATCGCTGTCCCCGTCATCGCTGTCCCCGTCATCGTTGTCCCCGCCATCGTTGTCCCAGTTATCGTTGTCCCCGTCATCACTGTCCCCGTCATCGTTGTCCCCGTCATCGTTGCCCCGTTATCGTCGTCCCCGTCATCGCTGTCCCCGTCATCGTTGTCCCCGTCATCGTTGTCCCCGTCATCACTGTCCCCGTCATCGTTGCCCCGTCATCGTCGTCCCCGTCATCGCTGTCCCCGTCATCGTTGTCCCCGTCATCGTTGTCCCCGTCATCGCTGTCCCCGTCATCGCTGTCCCCGTCATCGTTGTCCCCGTCATCGTTGTCCCCGTCATCGTTGTCCCCGTCATTGCTGTCCCCGTCATCGTTGTCCCCGTCATCACTGTCGCCGTCATCGTTGTCCCCGTCATCACTGTCCCCGTCATCGCTGTCCCCGTCATCGTTGTCCCCGTCATCGCTGTCCCCGTCATCGTTGTCCCCGTCATTGTTGTCCCCGTCATCGTCGTCCCCGTCATCATTGTCCCCGTCATCGTCGTCCCCGTCATCGCTGTCCCCGTCATCGTTGTCCCCGTCATCGTTGTCCCCGTCATCACTGTCCCCGCCATCGTTGTCCCCGTCATCGTTGCCCCGTCATCGTCGTCCCCGTCATCGCTGTCCCCGTCATCGTTGTCCCCGTCATCGCTGTCCCCGTCATCGTTGTCCCCGTCATCGTTGTCCCCGTCATCGTTGTCCCAGTCATCGTTGCCCCGTCATCACTGTCCCCGTCATCGTCGTCCCCGTCATCGTTGTCCCCGTCATCGTTGTCCCCGTCATCACTGTCCCCGTCATCGTTGTCCCCGTCATCACTGTCCCCGTCATCGCTGTCCCCGTCATCGTTGTCCCCGTCATCGTATCTTTTCTGTATTTATATAATACTTTGGCTAAATTATATTATTCTAATTGTGTTCTTACAGAATTATAGTTTTATTTCTGTTTAGTTATTTTAGCTTGTATTTTTATGTACATTTTTACCTTTTCTGCACACAGACCCCGTGCAGGGAGTTTGGTATGCGGGGTTGTTGTGGCGAGGGTCGCCCAGGTTGGGCTTGTTGGTAGGGGTTTTGCACTGCAGCCATATGGCTGCGGTGTGGGGCCTGGGCTTTTCCAGTGACTGTGTCGCTGATGGTCATTCTTTGGGCTCCTGATGTGGACGGATTGTTTCCTCGCAGCAAAGTCCCCCCAAACACAGAGACAGAAACCTGAATGCTGAGGGAAGGATGAGGTATTGTGTTAGGGGCTGCATTTATAGGGTGCACGTGTTTGTCTCTGTGTGTGTGTGTGTGTGTGTGTGTGTGACCTTGTATCAGCGTCGTAAAGCACTTCTCAATGCGTCTATATGAAAAGTGATGTGTAAATAAAGTTTAGTTTGATTTGATTTGAATAAAAACACAAAGAAAAAATGTCAGTAAAATTACCAGGATATTTTACCATTAAATGTACAGATACTTTCTTTAGTTTATTTACAGCTGTGCGTTTCAACCACTGCGCTGCGGTACACTAGGGTGAGGTCGTCAGGAGGGCCATGAAATGTTCCAACTTCACCTGACTGGTCTACAAAACCAGCTCTGTTATAACCTAAACATGCCAAGGCTTCTCAGAGTGACTGGAAATGTGAAAGATCATAAAAACAACATTTTCTTTGTCATCATTTGATCCTTATTCAAGACATTTTGAGTAGAATGACTTCATATTTGTTCATATAGGCTATGGAGTTTCATTATGATCTTTTTAATAAAAGAAATGTATGTTTGCTCAGAAAAACATTGATTTAAAGGTTATTTAAACTTTTAGTTACTAACGTTTCAGTAGCGTTACTAGCCAACTCTGCTGCTAACAGGTTAATACTGTAAGGCAGGGGTGTCAAACTCCAGTCCTGGAGGGCCGGCATCCGGCAGGTTTTTGTTCTTTCCCTCCACCAACACAGCTGATTCAAATCAAATGGATCCAGCAGCTTCTTGTCAACTTATTTATGAATGTTGGTCAGGTGTGTTGGAGGATGGAGACAACAAAAACCTGCAGGATACCGGCCCTCCAGGACTGGAGTTTGACACCTGTGCTGTAAGGTGTCTTTACACACTTTCTACTGTCAATCTGGAGAAAAGTGAACCTGATGGGAAACTAAAACTAAGCCAGACTTCACTGGAAAACTGATCTGAGATGACGTCAGAACATGTGTTTTGTTTGCAGAAGAGTTCTTGTTCTTAAGATGAAATGTGCAAATAAACAAAATTATTGTAATAAGTTCAAATGTAAGAATTTCTTCACATTCTTACATCACATTTAAATGATGTGATGGTTGTCTGTAAAGGTTAAAGTGCAGTTTAAATTTATTCGCACATCATAAAAAAGCTGAACTGCATGTATTTTTTTGCCTGATGATGTACAGCATGTCAGGTTTCCTCATGTATGAAATGTAAATAGATCCACTTTGTCTTGCCCCTCCCTCCATCTGTTGTGCACCTCTGAAATTCCTTGTACAGCATGTTTGGTAAACGGCTGCCTGTAATTTGGACATGTCATAGTCATAGTTTCTCTGTCACCAGTTAGATGCACATGTTGCTAACGGCAACTTGTTGAGAAAAGAATCTGCTGAGATGTTGCACAGGACGAAGCCCACCTCGATCACGCTCAGGTTGCAGAGGTGTCTGTGATGACTCCCTGTGAAGGGAAGAAAATTGTCACAAACTCTAAACAAGATTCTGACAGTTTGTTTTATGTATTTTTCACACTATTGACAAATGTTTTTTTTTTCAGCACCTTGGTTAAAACCAAAAATGTTTAATTGAAATGAATATTTAATGAGATTCTCCACTCAAACAGACACTAACCTGATGCATAACGTTGCAAACACACAAGCTATTTATTGTAGATGCTCATACCTGATATTAAACAGGTAGAGATGGAAGGTGACCATCTCTTCCACATTCAGCTCATTTTGCATGTGATTCCAGTCACACACAGCCTGAAAGTTACTTTATCCAGTTCAGTGCAGGTGTCAGTCCAGCGAGTAGAAATTAGTCGTGGGTGCGGAGACAAACTTAGCTGAAGGACCCAGGCAAGATGGAAGCTAACTGAGGATAGCTTTAGGATTATGAATACACAACATGAAAGCTTTGCTTCCATAGAAATTTAGGATTTTTATGCCATAAAAATGTGACAAACGTCAGTTCTTCATCTCAGACTTTTTCCATCATGTGGAAGCTTGTGCTCTAATCCAGTTCAGCAGGTTCCATGTTGTGTTGTGGCTAATCGTGGAGTGCTGTGGACTTTGTTCTGCTGTGACACTTAAAGGCCACCGTAATTTATCTTCATAGTGATCTTAACCTTGAACACCAAACCTTAACCATGGAAGGATGAGAGCACAAACTTAGATGTCAGGAATGGTTGAAAAGAGCAAAGCTTGTAGAAAACAAGCATCTCTGTTGAACTCAGAGCAACATTTTGCACCGTTAATGTTTCATGTCCTGCCAGGCGAACGGGTTGTTGTGGAGCTGGACTGCAGGGTCTTCTGTAAATGCTTAAATAACCAAACTCCAAAAGTTTCCATTTCACAGAAAATAAATAAAGGAAAGCAAAAACTGTTGGAGCCGTTCTCTAGTCAGGAATTAGGCTCCATTTCCAAAAGAAGGCACCAAAGGAAAACAATCATAAACATTAATTGGATTTTTTAAAGGTCAAATAATATTGTTGATTAATAAGTCTTTCAAGGGAAACCCCACATCTATTTAAGTCAAATGGTAATTTGAATATTATTTTTTTGGAAAACTGTGATTGCAGCGTTACGGTCGATGGCCAGAGCTGATTGGTTTTCGCATCACTTAAAAGTTTCACACATTGTAATTGAAAAAGTAAAAGTAATGATTAGATCTTTTTAAAAGTATTCTCATAAGTCTCCATCAATCATGCACATTTAAGTCTTTTAAAAGTGCGTTTGTGGAAAATGCTTCAGCAGAAACGCTGGAACTCCTGCAGAGAGGAGCTAATATTTTCTAAATTGAGCTGAAATCAGACTCTGTTATCCTTTAATGGAAGCTGTGAGGAAAGCATGTCTGTAATGAACCAGAAAAAGGAAATGATGAAGAGCTCAGTCAGGTGCTGAACGTTTTGAGTCGGACGAGAGGAAGCGCTTTGACTCGCTTTGAACAGAAATAAAAAAACGATGTAAAAATCATTAAACAGATAGTTAATAGTGGAAACAGCTCATTAATTAGACAGTCGTTATATCTGTTGCATAATCTTTCTAATTGGGATGAGAATTATTTGTTTCAAACAACAATCAATCAAATTAAGGATTAATTTTTTTCCCTGAAAGGAATCAAACTGGTTTCACTGGACAACTGGTGGAACTGGCTTCATCAGGAATAGGCTTGTAAAGAGATGGAGCAAAACTACTCTGATGGTGCCCAGTTTTCCCATTTCCTCCCAGTTCACAGAAGCTGCGTTCTACTGGTTTCCATTTCCTCCCAGTTCACAGAAGCTGCGTTCTACTGGTTTCCATTAACTCCCAGTTAACGGAAGCTGCGTTCTACTGGTTTCCATTTCCTCCCAGTTCACAGAAGCTGCGTTTTACTGGTTTCCATTTCCTCCCAGTTAACGGAAGCTGCGTTCTACTGGTTTCCATTTCCTCCCAGTTCACAGAAGCTGCGTTCTACTGGTTTCCATTTCCTCCCAGTTCACGGAAGCTGCGTTCTACTGGTTTCCATTTCCTCCCAGTTCAAGGAAGCCGCATTTTACTGGTTTCCATTTCCTCCCAGTTAACGGAAGCTGCGTTCTACTGGTTTCCATTTCCTCCCAGTTAACGGAAGCCGCGTTCTACTGGTTTCCATTTCCTCCCAGTTCAAGGAAGCCGCATTTTACTGGTTTCCATTTCCTCCCAGTTAACAGAAGCTGCATTCTACTGGTTTCCATTTCCTCCCAGTTCAAGGAAGCCGCATTTTACTGGTTACCATTTCCTCCCAGTTAACGGAAGCTGCGTTTTACTGGTTTCCATTTCCTCCCAGTTCAAGGAAGCCGCGTTTTACTGGTTTCCATTTCCTCCCAGTTAACGGAAGCCGCGTTCTACTGGTTTCCATTTCCTCCCAGTTAACAGAAGCTGCGTTCTACTGGTTTCCATTTCCTCCCAGTTAACAGAAACTGCGTTCTACTGGTTTCCATTTCCTCCCAGTTAACAGAAACTGCGTTCTACTGGTTTCCATTTCCTCCCAGTTCAAGGAAGCCGCGTTTTACTGGTTACCATTTCCTCCCAGTTCAAGGAAGCCGCGTTCTACTGGTTTCCATTTCCTCCCAGTTAACAGAAGCCGCATTTTACTGGTTTCCATTTCCTCCCAGTTAACAGAAACTGCGTTCTACTGGTTTCCATTTCCTCCCAGTTAACAGAAACTGCGTTCTACTGGTTTCCATTTCCTCCCAGTTCAAGGAAGCCGCGTTTTACTGGTTTCCATTTCCTCCCAGTTAACAGAAGCTGCGTTTTACTGGTTTCCATTTCCTCCCAGTTCAAGGAAGCCGCGTTTTACTGGTTACCATTTCCTCCCAGTTCAAGGAAGCCGCGTTTTACTGGTTTCCATTTCCTCCCAGTTAACAGAAGCTGCGTTTTACTGGTTTCCATTTCCTCCCAGTTCAAGGAAGCCGCGTTTTACTGGTTTCCATTTCCTCCCAGTTAACAGAAACTGCGTTCTACTGGTTTCCATTTCCTCCCAGTTAACGGAAGCTGCGTTCTACTGGTTTCCATTTCCTCCCAGTTCAAGGAAGCCGCGTTTTACTGGTTACCATTTCCTCCCAGTTAACAGAAGCTGCGTTTTACTGGTTACCATTTCCTCCCAGTTAACAGAAGCTGCGTTCTACTGGTTTCCATTTCCTCCCAGTTAACAGAAACTGCGTTCTACTGGTTTCCATTTCCTCCCAGTTAACGGAAGCTGCGTTCTACTGGTTTCCATTTCCTCCCAGTTAACAGAAACTGCGTTCTACTGGTTTGGACTTCAGGGCATCCCCCTCCAGACACCAGCAGGGAAACATCTGAAGGGGAAACAGGTTGTTGTCATGACGATGGAGACTCTTCTTCTGCTGCATGAGAGGTGAAGACATCTACATGAGTAATAAGCTGAGGAAGCATCCGGTGTGCTTCTTCCTGTTTCACTGCTTGTTCAGTGATTAATTGTGCATCACATGCTGTGTTTTCAGGCTTTCAGTGCCTGGTTGTGGTTCACGCTGCAGCCTCTACAATCCCTTCTAAGCTCTCACACATTCAATTTAGTCTTTTCCAGACGTTTGTGGAGAGGAAAAAAGATTATTTTGCTGTTTTGGTGGTGAAATGTTCTTTACATGATAGCTGTAGACATACATGAATAATAAGCAGACGTGGTGTTCGATGTGTCACTAATAATGTTCCAGGAATAGAATAAAAGAAAAGCTGGAACTTTTGTTGTTTCTCTCGTGTTTAAGTGATTTATGTGACTTATTCTACATCATATATTCTGCCTTTTTGAGGCTTTTGTACACAATCACACTGTGGCTTCAGGCTCAGAAAATAATTGCTGAACTCGTGCGCTTTTGTCTGATTTGGAGTTGGAGACGGGGGGATGACGGAGCAGCAGGGGTTTCAGGTAAATCTTAGATGTTATCGCTGATCTATTTAAATAATAAAGTTGAAATATTTTTCAGATTTCTGAGACTTTAGTACGCGTTTCCAATATGTTAGTCTTATTCCTACTGACCAGAATACAACCACTTCCAGATTAACCCTTTCATTTCACCAACCTGTTTGGTCGTCTTATTTGTTGCCTACATAGAACCTCGAGGACCCCCACACATTGAAAACATGGTAAAAAAAAAGTCCCAATTTTTCATTATGAGATCTTTTTTGTCGCTTTGACAAAATGTTATAAAAGATTACATTTTTCGGGATATTGAGCTTTTATTAGCATGTGAAATATCTACATTTCTATATTGTAATCTGCCTTCAGGTCTCCGTTCAGGGGTGGAAGACAAGAACAGGCTTTTGAACACTTTTTCCCATGAAGTGATGAAAATGTCTGAGAAACTGTTCGTATCATACATGTGGTGCCAAACCTCTGTCTACCACCTGAGGAGCATCTCCAAACCCTCACTCTCCAAACCAGAAGAAGAAAACCAGTCCACGCCTTTATCACATCTTGACTCGACTACTCTTTCCAAACTTTGCTCCAAAACCATCATGAGGTTACGGTATGTCTAGAACCGTGTCCTTACCAAAACCCGGAAACGCCACCTCATCGCCCTGGTCCGACATTCCCTCCACTGGCTCCAGGTCAGCCAGCAGATAAGGCTAGACCACATCTCACCGTCCTGCAGCAGCCGTTCAACATGGGCGACATGCCTCCTCGTCCCGGGGGCCTCGGCAGTGGAATCAGCTGCCTGAACCAACCAGGATGTCAGGCTCGTTTTCAGCCTTTAGGCCATGAATGAATGAATGTTATGATCTTGATTATTTTAGAAATATTGTTTATCCTACACCTGTTAGGCATCTTGAGATTTTAAAATGCACTATAGAAAGAAAATGTATTAATATTATTATTGTTATTCATACCACACACTGCCACTCACTAGAAATAAATAAACTACAAATGAAATTTATTTATTTACTAATTTAGCTTTTTTGGCTTATTTTGTTTGATAGATTTATTTATTATTTTATGGATTTTACTTATTTAGTCATGTAATCTTTATACTTCTTCTTTTATGTTTAGTTATATTGTTATTGTTGTTTTTAGGTTTTTGTCTCGTTTTTGCTTTTTATCTCCAGTGTTTTCCTCACAGCGGCGGCTTTGCCAACTCGCCCACCCTGGATCTGGTGTGGATCGTACAGTCCAGGTCCAGTCCTCACCAAGACCAGGACACTGGATCGTACAGGTCCAGTCCTCACCAAGACCAGGACACTGGATCGTACAGGTCCAGTCCTCACCAAGACCAGGACACTGGATCGTACAGGTCCAGTCCTCACCAAGACCAGGACACTGGATCGTACAGGTCCAGTCCTCACCAAGACAAGGGAACTGGATCGTACAGGTCCAGTCCTCACCAAGACCAGGGAACTGGATCGTACAGGTCCAGTCCTCACCAAGACCAGGACACTGGATCGTACAGGTCCAGTCCTCACCAAGACCAGGACACTGGATCGTACAGGTCCAGTCCTCACCAAGACCAGGGAACTGGATCGTACAGGTCCAGTCCTCACCAAGACCAGGACACTGAATCGTACAGGTCCAGTCCTCACCAAGACCAGGGAACTGGATCGTACAGGTCCAGTCCTCACCAAGACCAGGACACTGGATCGTACAGGTCCAGTCCTCACCAAGACCAGGACACTGGATCGTACAGGTCCAGTCCTCACCAAGACCAGGGAACTGGATCGTACAGGTCCAGTCCTCACCAAGACCAGGACACTGGATCGTACAGGTCCAGTCCTCACCAAGACCAGGACACTGGATCGTACAGGTCCAGTCCTCACCAAGACCAGGACACTGGATCGTACAGGTCCAGTCCTCACCAAGACCAGGGAACTGGATCGTACAGGTCCAGTCCTCACCAAGACCAGGACACTGGATCGTACAGGTCCAGTCCTCACCAAGACCAGGACACTGGATCGTACAGGTCCAGTCCTCACCAGGACCAGGGAACTGGATCGTACAGGTCCAGTCCTCACCAAGACCAGGACACTGGATCGTACAGGTCCAGTCCTCACCAAGACCAGGACACTGGATCGTACAGGTCCAGTCCTCACCAAGACCAGAACACTGGATCGTACAGGTCCAGTCCTCACCAAGACCAGGACACTGGATCGTACAGGTCCAGTCCTCACCAAGACCAGGACACTGGATCGTACAGGTCCAGTCCTTTCCAAGACCAGGACACTGGATCGTACAGGTCCAGTCCTCACCAAGACCAGGGAACTGGATCGTACAGGTCCAGTCCTCACCAAGACCAGGACACTGGATCGTACAGGTCCAGTCCTCACCAAGACCAGGACACTGGATCGTACAGGTCCAGTCCTTTCCAAGACCAGAACACTGGATCGTACAGGTCCAGTCCTCACCAAGACCAGGGAACTGGATCGTACAGGTCCAGTCCTCACCAAGACCAGGGAACTGGATTGTACAGGTCCAGTCCTCACCAGGACCAGGGAACTGGATCGTACAGGTCCAGTCCTCACCAAGACCAGGACATTGGATCGTACAGGTCCAGTCCTCACCAGGACCAGGGAACTGGATCGTACAGGTCCAGTCCTCACCAAGACCAGGACACTGGATCGTAGAGGTCCAGTCCTCACCAAGACCAGGACATTGGATCGTACAGGTCCAGTCCTCACCAGGACCAGGGAACTGGATCGTACAGGTCCAGTCCTCTCCAAGACCAGGACACTGAATCGTACAGGTCCAGTCCTCACCAAGACCAGGACACTGGATCGTACAGGTCCAGTCCTCACCAAGACCAGGACGCTGGATCGTACAGGTCTAGTCCTCACCAAGACCAGGACGCTGGATCGTACAGGTCCAGTCCTCACCAAGACCAGGGAACTGGATCGTACAGGTCCAGTTCTCACCAAGACCAGGACACTGGATCGTACAGGTCCAGTCCTCACCAAGACCAGGGAACTGGATCGTACAGGTCCAGTCCTCACCAAGACCAGGACACTGGATCGTACAGGTCCAGTCCTCACCAAGACCAGGACACTGGATCGTACAGGTCCAGTCCTCACCAAGACCAGGACACTGGATCGTACAGGTCCAGTCCTCTCCATGACCAGAACACTGGATCGTACAGTCCAGGTCCAGTCCTCACCAAGACCAGGGAACTGGATCGTACAGGTCCAGTCCTCACCAGGACCAGGGAACTGGATCGTACAGGTCCAGTCCTCACCAAGACCAGGACACTGGATCGTACAGGTCCAGTCCTCACCAAGACCAGGACACTGGATCGTACAGGTCCAGTCCTTTCCAAGACCAGGACACTGGATCGTACAGGTCCAGTCCTCTCCAAGACCAGGACACTGGATGGTACAGGTCCAGTCCTCACCAAGACCAGGACACTGAATCGTACAGGTCCAGTCCTCACCAAGACCAGGACACTGGATTGTACAGGTCCAGTCCTCACCAAGACCAGGACACTGGATCGTACAGGTCCAGTCCTCACCAAGACCAGGACACTGGATCGTACAGGTCCAGTCCTCACCAAGACCAGGGAACTGGATCGTACAGGTCCTGTCCTCACCAAGACCAGGACACTGGATCGTACAGGTCCAGTCCTCACCAGGACCAGGGAACTGGATCGTACAGGTCCAGTCCTCACCAAGACCAGGACACTGGATCGTACAGGTCCAGTCCTCACCAAGACCAGGACACTGGATCGTACAGGTCCAGTCCTTTCCAAGACCAGGACACTGGATCGTACAGGTCCAGTCCTCTCCAAGACCAGGACACTGGATGGTACAGGTCCAGTCCTCACCAAGACCAGGACACTGAATCGTACAGGTCCAGTCCTCACCAAGACCAGGACACTGGATTGTACAGGTCCAGTCCTCACCAAGACCAGGACACTGGATCGTAGAGGTCCAGTCCTCACAAAGACCAGGACACTGGATCGTACAGGTCCAGTCCTCACCAAGACCAGGACACTGGATTGTACAGGTCCAGTCCTCACCAAGACCAGGACACTGGATCGTACAGGTCCAGTCCTCACCAAGACCAGGACACTGGATCGTACAGGTCCAGTCCTCACCAAGACCAGGGAACTGGATCGTACAGGTCCAGTCCTCACCAAGACCAGGACACTGGATCGTACAGGTCCAGTCCTCACCAAGACCAGGACACTGGATCGTACAGGTCCAGTCCTCACCAGGACCAGGGAACTGGATCGTACAGGTCCAGTCCTCACCAAGACCAGGACACTGGATCGTACAGGTCCAGTCCTCACCAAGACCAGGACACTGGATCGTACAGGTCCAGTCCTCACCAAGACCAGAACACTGGATCGTACAGGTCCAGTCCTCACCAAGACCAGGACACTGGATCGTACAGGTCCAGTCCTCACCAAGACCAGGACACTGGATCGTACAGGTCCAGTCCTTTCCAAGACCAGGACACTGGATCGTACAGGTCCAGTCCTCACCAAGACCAGGGAACTGGATCGTACAGGTCCAGTCCTCACCAAGACCAGGACACTGGATCGTACAGGTCCAGTCCTCACCAAGACCAGGACACTGGATCGTACAGGTCCAGTCCTTTCCAAGACCAGAACACTGGATCGTACAGGTCCAGTCCTCACCAAGACCAGGGAACTGGATCGTACAGGTCCAGTCCTCACCAAGACCAGGGAACTGGATCGTACAGGTCCAGTCCTCACCAGGACCAGGGAACTGGATCGTACAGGTCCAGTCCTCACCAAGACCAGGACATTGGATCGTACAGGTCCAGTCCTCACCAGGACCAGGGAACTGGATCGTACAGGTCCAGTCCTCTCCAAGACCAGGACACTGAATCGTACAGGTCCAGTCCTCACCAAGACCAGGACACTGAATCGTACAGGTCCAGTCCTCACCAAGACCAGGGAACTGGATCGTACAGGTCCAGTCCTCACCAAGACCAGGACACTGGATCGTACAGGTCCAGTCCTCACCAAGACCAGGACACTGGATCGTACAGGTCCAGTCCTCACCAAGACCAGGACACTGGATCGTACAGGTCCAGTCCTCTCCATGACCAGAACACTGGATCGTACAGTCCAGGTCCAGTCCTCACCAAGACCAGGGAACTGGATCGTACAGGTCCAGTCCTCACCAGGACCAGGGAACTGGATCGTACAGGTCCAGTCCTCACCAAGACCAGGACACTGGATCGTACAGGTCCAGTCCTCACCAAGACCAGGACACTGGATCGTACAGGTCCAGTCCTTTCCAAGACCAGGACACTGGATCGTACAGGTCCAGTCCTCTCCAAGACCAGGACACTGGATGGTACAGGTCCAGTCCTCACCAAGACCAGGACACTGAATCGTACAGGTCCAGTCCTCACCAAGACCAGGACACTGGATTGTACAGGTCCAGTCCTCACCAAGACCAGGACACTGGATCGTACAGGTCCAGTCCTCACCAAGACCAGGGAACTGGATCGTACAGGTCCAGTCCTCACCAAGACCAGGACACTGGATCGTACAGGTCCAGTCCTCACCAAGACCAGGGAACTGGATCGTACAGGTCCAGTCCTCACCAAGACCAGGACACTGGATCGTACAGGTCCAGTCCTCACCAAGACCAGGACACTGGATCGTACAGGTCCAGTCCTCACCAAGACCAGGACACTGGATCGTACAGGTCCAGTCCTCTCCATGACCAGAACACTGGATCGTACAGTCCAGGTCCAGTCCTCACCAAGACCAGGGAACTGGATCGTACAGGTCCAGTCCTCACCAGGACCAGGGAACTGGATCGTACAGGTCCAGTCCTCACCAAGACCAGGACACTGGATCGTACAGGTCCAGTCCTCACCAAGACCAGGACACTGGATCGTACAGGTCCAGTCCTTTCCAAGACCAGGACACTGGATCGTACAGGTCCAGTCCTCTCCAAGACCAGGACACTGGATGGTACAGGTCCAGTCCTCACCAAGACCAGGACACTGAATCGTACAGGTCCAGTCCTCACCAAGACCAGGACACTGGATTGTACAGGTCCAGTCCTCACCAAGACCAGGACACTGGATCGTACAGGTCCAGTCCTCACCAAGACCAGGACACTGGATCGTACAGGTCCAGTCCTCACCAAGACCAGGGAACTGGATCGTACAGGTCCTGTCCTCACCAAGACCAGGACACTGGATCGTACAGGTCCAGTCCTCACCAGGACCAGGGAACTGGATCGTACAGGTCCAGTCCTCACCAAGACCAGGACACTGGATCGTACAGGTCCAGTCCTCACCAAGACCAGGACACTGGATCGTACAGGTCCAGTCCTTTCCAAGACCAGGACACTGGATCGTACAGGTCCAGTCCTCTCCAAGACCAGGACACTGGATGGTACAGGTCCAGTCCTCACCAAGACCAGGACACTGAATCGTACAGGTCCAGTCCTCACCAAGACCAGGACACTGGATTGTACAGGTCCAGTCCTCACCAAGACCAGGACACTGGATCGTAGAGGTCCAGTCCTCACAAAGACCAGGACACTGGATCGTACAGGTCCAGTCCTCACCAAGACCAGGACACTGGATTGTACAGGTCCAGTCCTCACCAAGACCAGGACACTGGATCGTACAGGTCCAGTCCTCACCAAGACCAGGACACTGGATCGTACAGGTCCAGTCCTCACCAAGACCAGGGAACTGGATCGTACAGGTCCAGTCCTCACCAAGACCAGGACACTGGATCGTACAGGTCCAGTCCTCACCAAGACCAGGACACTGGATCGTACAGGTCCAGTCCTCACCAGGACCAGGGAACTGGATCGTACAGGTCCAGTCCTCACCAAGACCAGGACACTGGATCGTACAGGTCCAGTCCTCACCAAGACCAGGACACTGGATCGTACAGGTCCAGTCCTCACCAAGACCAGAACACTGGATCGTACAGGTCCAGTCCTCACCAAGACCAGGACACTGGATCGTACAGGTCCAGTCCTCACCAAGACCAGGACACTGGATCGTACAGGTCCAGTCCTTTCCAAGACCAGGACACTGGATCGTACAGGTCCAGTCCTCACCAAGACCAGGGAACTGGATCGTACAGGTCCAGTCCTCACCAAGACCAGGACACTGGATCGTACAGGTCCAGTCCTCACCAAGACCAGGACACTGGATCGTACAGGTCCAGTCCTTTCCAAGACCAGAACACTGGATCGTACAGGTCCAGTCCTCACCAAGACCAGGGAACTGGATCGTACAGGTCCAGTCCTCACCAAGACCAGGGAACTGGATCGTACAGGTCCAGTCCTCACCAGGACCAGGGAACTGGATCGTACAGGTCCAGTCCTCACCAAGACCAGGACATTGGATCGTACAGGTCCAGTCCTCACCAGGACCAGGGAACTGGATCGTACAGGTCCAGTCCTCTCCAAGACCAGGACACTGAATCGTACAGGTCCAGTCCTCACCAAGACCAGGACACTGAATCGTACAGGTCCAGTCCTCACCAAGACCAGGGAACTGGATCGTACAGGTCCAGTCCTCACCAAGACCAGGACACTGGATCGTACAGGTCCAGTCCTCACCAAGACCAGGACACTGGATCGTACAGGTCCAGTCCTCACCAAGACCAGGACACTGGATCGTACAGGTCCAGTCCTCTCCATGACCAGAACACTGGATCGTACAGTCCAGGTCCAGTCCTCACCAAGACCAGGGAACTGGATCGTACAGGTCCAGTCCTCACCAGGACCAGGGAACTGGATCGTACAGGTCCAGTCCTCACCAAGACCAGGACACTGGATCGTACAGGTCCAGTCCTCACCAAGACCAGGACACTGGATCGTACAGGTCCAGTCCTTTCCAAGACCAGGACACTGGATCGTACAGGTCCAGTCCTCTCCAAGACCAGGACACTGGATGGTACAGGTCCAGTCCTCACCAAGACCAGGACACTGAATCGTACAGGTCCAGTCCTCACCAAGACCAGGACACTGGATTGTACAGGTCCAGTCCTCACCAAGACCAGGACACTGGATCGTACAGGTCCAGTCCTCACCAAGACCAGGGAACTGGATCGTACAGGTCCAGTCCTCACCAAGACCAGGACACTGGATCGTACAGGTCCAGTCCTCACCAAGACCAGGGAACTGGATCGTACAGGTCCAGTCCTCACCAAGACCAGGACACTGGATCGTACAGGTCCAGTCCTCACCAAGACCAGGGAACTGGATCGTACAGGTCCAGTCCTCACCAAGACCAGGACACTGGTTTGTACAGGCCCAGTACTCAGATTTGTAGTCCAGCTTCTAAAACTGCTGTCAGTTTCTAAAGAACTGAATCCATTCAGGATTTCCTGGTTTGTTCTGAACCAACCGGATCAGGTCTACTTCCTGGTCCCAGAGCCAGAACAGGATCTGGAGAGGCAATGTTCAGTTTTCTGCTTCTCACATGTAGACCAGACTCCAGAAACCTGCAGGTCTGCTGAAACTCTGCTGCTTTAATTCAGGTTAAAACTTTTCTATTTGCTGCCTTTTATTCAAACAGCTGTTCATTCCTCTCACTGGAACTTAGATTTGATGCATTTTATCCACTTTAGTTGAGCTTTTTCTCTTTTTATTTTATTTCTTTTCAAAGTTTGTTTTAATGCTTCCTGCACCTTTTTATATGAAGCACCTTCAGTTTTCCTGGATGTAAAATGTGCTGCACAAATAAACCTGCTTTGCCTTGAATTTAGATATTTCATACTGGAGTGTGTAAATGTTAGTACTTTATTTTTATATTTGTTTGAAAATGTTTTATTTTATTAAAAACACTTTACATCTTCATATGAAAAGGTACATAATGGATACATAAATAATGTACACATTTAATATTTATATTATATGTTTATATAAATACTGTATATTTCTAGCATAAAATATTGATTTGTTTTATTTTTAAAATATATATATATATATATATATCTATGTTGAAAAGTATATTTTTATAGAATATACTTAAATTAACTGAATGAATAAAAAGCCAAATAATACTAAAAATAAAATAAAGAAATAAAGGCTGTAAAAATCTGTAGAAGTAAAATATTTTGTGTAAAAACATTCTGGTTCTGGTTTTTAATCATCCCTGCATGAGAAGGTTAAACGATGAGTAAGATAATTCCTACTCAGGTGTGAGAACTTCATTTTTCCGACCGGGTTATAGCAGTTAGATGGATGCTTACTGGACCAGTGGAAACTGGCTCTCTGGTGACCTTTAACCCTGAAGGTAAAAAGCAGGCAGATAGGCCACAATGTCAGCTGATAAATCTGCAGCAGCGGTGAGATCCCCACACTCCACACCTTGCAGCGTGAGGTGGAAAACCAGGAATAGTTCTGACCTAGTTGTAGCTTCAGCATCTCACCGTTCAACTTGTCCCAACTTCTGGACTCTGAGTCCTGATGCCCTGGTTACCACGGTTACACACCTCCTCTGATGCTTCTCTGTTTTTATCTGAACTTTTTAGTAGTTGTCCATCAGTTTCCATTGGTGTAACATTTCAAACATCTAATTTAAAGGCCACAACTGAGCAATAACTTATGGTCAGTTATATTCGTTTAGTAGACAACCTTTTCTGAGCGGCCCCCCCCAACAGAGAAACACGGAGGTTGCTGGATGGGTTGTCAGCCTTTTCACAGCATTATTTCATTTGTCATTAAAGCATCTTTAGATATACCCTCTACCCAGCTCTATACCCTCTCTGGGGTCCTGGAGGGGGCATGGGAGTTTGCCCAACCAGTCTACATGTGCTTTGTGGACCTGGAGAAGGCGTTCGACCATGTCCCCCCGGGGGCTCCTGTGGGAGGTACCCCATACGGGAGTATGGGGTACTGGACCCCCTTGTACAAGCTGTCCGGTCCCTGTATGACAGGTGTCAGAGCTTGGTCCGCATTGCCGGTAGTAAGTCGGATTGGTCTCCAGTGAGGGTTGGACTCCGCCAAGGCTGCCCTTTATCACCGATTCTGTTCATAACTTATATGGACAGAATTTATAGGTGCAGCCGAGGTGTTGAGGGGATCCGACTTGGTGGCCTCAGGATTGGGTCTCTGCTTTTTGCAGATGACGTGGTCCTGTTGGCTTCATCTGGTCGTGATCTCCAGCTCTTACTTGAGCGATTTGCGGCCGAGTGTGAAGCGGCTGGGATGAGAATCAGCACCTCCAAATCTGAGACCATGGTCCTCAGCCGGAATAGGGTGGATTGCCCTCTCCGGGTCGGGAGTCAGGTCCTGCCTCAAGTGGAGGAGTTTAAATATCTCGGGGTCTTGTTCACGAGTGAGGGAAGGATGGAGCGTGAGATCGACAGACGGATCGGTGCGGTGTCTGCAGTAATGCGGACTCTGCGCCGGTCTGTCGTGGTGAAGAAGGAGCTGAGCCAGAAGGTGAAGCTCTCCATTTACCAGTCGATCTAAGTTCCTACCCTCACCTATGGTCATGAGCTGTGGGTCGTGACCGAAAGAACCAGATCTCGTATACAGGCGGCTGAAATGAGTTTCCTCCGCAGGGTGGCTCTCCCTTAGAGATAGGGTGAGGAGCTCGGTCATTCAGGAGGAGATCAGAGTAGAGCCGCTGCTCCTCCGCATCGAGAGGAACCAGTTGAGGTGGCTCGGGCATCTGGTCAGGATGCCTCCTGGACCTCCCTGGTGAGGTGTTCCAGACACGTCCCTCTGGGAGGAGACCCCGGGGAAGACCCAGGACACACAGGAGGGATTATATCTCTCGGCTGGCCTGGGAACGCCTTGGGATCCCCCACAGAGTTGGCAAATGTGGCTGGGGAGAGGGAAGTCTGGGTTTCCCTGCTTAGGCTGCTGCCCCCGCGACCTGACCAGTAAGCGGTAGAAGATGGCTGGATGTGTTGTGAGATGTTCCACACTCATGCGCAGGTTATGCAGCTCAGTATGTGCAGTATGTGTTAACGAGATGCGCTTAAGCGCGACCGGATGTTCATGACGGCTGTAGCTCAGGAGGAAGAGCAGTTGTCCTTCAACTGGTAAGTTGGGGGATCGATTCCAGGCTTCCCCTGAAATGCCGAAGTGTCCTAGGGCAAGACACTGAACCCCAAACTGCCCCCCGATGTTTGGGGTATGAGTGTGTTGAGTGAGTGTGTGTGCGAATGGGTGAATGTGACAAGTAGTGTAAAGCGCTTTGAGTGGTCTGTATGACTAAAAAAGCACTATAGAAGTACAAGTCCATTTACCATTTACCATGACCGGAAGTGTGTGTGTAGGTGTGTAGTTCGCAGTGAGTGAACGGAGATCGGAGCTGGAAAATAACCGGAGAGAGCGATCATTTGTTTTTATGCCAGTGCACCTCCGAAAATAAGGGACAGCTCTTCACTAGATGCGGCCTGTCATTCTTTTTATTATATATGCCCCCCTCCTTACTCCTAAGAACGGAGTGAGGACCCGAGAAAGTTGGCTCCGGAGTTCTGGAACATCCACTAGCCACGTCGGTCAGCCCGAGAAGACACGGATCTTCTTTTTCCTCCGACCGCAGCTGGAAGAGAATCCGGGAACGCTTAACAGATGGATGGATGGATGGCAGCTTTAGATAAGTTAACAGAAAGATTGTAAAATTAAATTGAAATGGAAATAACTTTATTAATCTCACAGGGAAATTGTAAAAGTAAAATTACTAAAAAAAAAATGAAAAAAAAAAAGAATTTGGACAATGACAACTCAAGCTACGTATGACAACATCTGAAACAGACATCTTGATTATTGTGTGGAAGGAAGCAGAAAGCGACCTTTAGAAAGGAGACGTTTGGTCATCCTGGAGGGGCTCCAAATAGAATGGCCCCTCCTCCACATCAAAAGCAGCCATATGAGGAGGCTCGGGTACCTGGTCACAATGCCCCCTGGTGAGATCTCCGGACATGTCCCAGCAGGGGAAGACCTGAGGAAAGAATGAGGCCAGCTGGAGGGACTAGATCTCTCAGGTGGCCTGGAAATGCCTCTGGACCCCCCCGAAGGAGGATTCTGGGCCCCCATGTACCAACTCCAGATAAGAGACACAAAGGGATAGATGGTTGGTTGGTTGGTTGGATGGATGGATGGATGGATGGACTACAAAGGAAAGGAAAATAGAAAAAAATCATACAGAACACATGCTAAAAGTTCAGAAGAGAAGCTTAGATATATATATTTTTTCAATACATTTGGTCATTTAATCATTTGCTTCTTTCACCATCTTGGTAAGAAAGGTACCGTAGCCCTGAAATGAAAAGCTGAACTGGACAAGAACATTTAAGTAGAAGCAAAAATACAAGGAAATATCAGAAAACCAACTAAAAAAAACCCATCACATAGAAACAACATGTGACTGGGACTTAACTCTTCTCATATAAAAAGCCTGAAAAACCCTGTTGTTGTTTTACCCAAAGCACTTCACAATACCACTGAAACAAATGCTGCAAATACTGTTTTTCATTATGGTCTGATGTGGATCGAAATATCCCCATGCAGTTCTGACTATTGATTAACAAGGCAGGAGTTCTGAGAGCTTTGACAAACAGATACAAGTGGGAATAATCCATCGCTGGCCACATTAATGGTGGTCTCCATTTATATACATGAAGGTCAGCCAATCGATGGTTAGTATTAAAACAAGGAACACAAGGTGATGCTTTGTCAAATCAATGTGTGAGCAATCTATTGCTGCAACTCCATAAAGTTCTGACCTTTTCATTTTAAAATCCAAATCTCTACAGATTTGTTGCTGCTTTTGGGCCTATTTTTAGCTTTGAACAAGTTCTCTGCATGCATCAATTTTAAAATTAGACTGAATGCATAAATTATTTTCTAGATGTATATTTAACATGCCTAAACATGCACATAGAAACACACTGATAATAATTCAGATGAACAAAAGAGATTTCTTATTCATGAATCTTCCATGAGACTGGTTTTATGAATATGCTATAATGTAAAGTTCGAGTTGGATGTTCCAGAAATGAGTTTCAATTTTCTGCACACCGTGACTGGTAAAAAGGTCTTCTGTGCACAATATTTCACTGTGGACAGCCCCCTACTAAGTGAGGAATAATAATTTAGCACAAGTACATCACAAACTATGGTGTAAGCAGAAAGTATTCTTTAAAAACAGAGTGCAAACAGAAGAGATAAGTTACATGAAATGCAAAGTAAGAGTGAGTGAAGCATATCAGGGTGTAAGAAGAGGAGCTGTTCTTGAGAAAACTGGGTGCTGAGGCGTCTAAAGCTGCTTCTATATTCAGTCAGGGTTTTCTCTGAAACTTGTGAGTTTATTTGTAAGTTTTACATTAAATAACTGCCGGAATAAATCCATAAATATAAATCTTATTCATTAAATGTTTCTTTCTTGCTTCTCTGATCCTGGTTGGACCAGGCCTTCTCAACCTCAGGTCTCTTCATTGTGCCTGCATAACTGCCAGCCATCGTCCACAGCGCTGCTGAAGCCTGGTTGAGGTTTTTCCACAGCAGGAGGCATCACCATACACAACAGCTGTTTATTTGTTTAAGATGCTGAATTAACAGGGAAAAGGAGCGACCTGTGGGGATTTAACATGCTGACTTCCAGGGACTGTTTGACTGCTGTCTTACATGCATTTCTTAGATATTTCTGTGTTTTCCCAGCCAGCATGTTCATGCAGGGCACATAAAGGTTAAATTTCGGATGCAGATAGCGGTCACAACTGGGTTTGTCTGCAGTTTCCATGGTATCCTCACCTGTTTGTTCCCATATGGGCTTTAAGGTGGTTCTGACTGGGTTTCAGCAGGAGATCGACTGGGTAATCTGCACAGGACCTGTGTTGGCACCATGTTCCAGCGAGCATGTCCATGTGGGACCCATAAGGGTTAAATTTGTGTTAAATGGGTACTGAAAGGGTGCTGTGAGGAAGATGCAGGTATCCCCTCACCAAGCATGTGACATGTAGATATCATCCAGTTATTTCTTTAATTGTTTCTGCTGATGTATGTATTCACTAAAGATGGATCCTATTTAGTTTAATTATACATTAATTTGGTTTATTTTCAGTATATGTTTTGTGTGCTTCTAACCTCTCTATCTCTGTCGGCGGTGATCTTTGACATCAGCAGTGTCATGGAGGCGCGCCCATGAATGTTGCTGGCATGGGCATGGTGTGCTTGATTAGTTTGGTTGGCACAAACCAAATTGCCTGAGGAGAGGGGGAAGTTTGGGGAAGAAGTAGTTAATCTTCATTTTTCTTGATCATTATTTCTTGTTTTGATTATTAAAGTAAAATGGACATAATTTGATGTAATTTAGTCCTTTTTGAGTCATATCTAGAGTTAAGCTGTATTGTATGTTTTAAGGTTTGTCATGGTGAATACACTCCTGTGTTGGGTACTAATGGATATGGTTCTAGCCTGTATATACTGGTGGTGGAATGTGAACTGTAAGAAAATGTTGGAAAGGTGTCTGTGTGTGTGAAACATAAAGAAATGTAAGTAAAACAGCAACCGGGCTCTGCCAATATTGGAGTCCCGTGGTTCTTCCTCTTCTTTTTCCTTTGGCTGTGCACCTGAGGGGACAACACCATTCTGCATTTCCTAAGGTTAAAACCTAACAGGTGTCATGTGCTTTCAAGTGCATGGGCATTACATGCCCATGTTGATGTTATGGGCCCCATAATGGATGTGGGTGGGCTGAGTTGGCATTGGCATAAACAGGGTAAACTGAAGCCGATGGAGGCTGGTTAACTGGGTTCCCAGGTTGGTCCTGAAAGGTAGACAGAACCAAGTTAAAACTCATATGAGCAAACAAAGGTGTGGGCACCGTGGAAACTGAGGGCAAACCCATGTGGGACCCTTATCTGCAAGTTTAAACCTTGTGTGCCCCTTAGGGACATTCTGGCCGGGTTGCTGTTGGTATTGTGAGGACATTTCTTTAAACAGCTGTGGAGATGATGAACACACAGATGGGAATAGGAGGAGCTGAACATACATGAAGCTGCTAAAAGGTTGAGAGATAATTTCCAAGACTGAAGAGAGGGTTTGCTAAATTCAGTGTGCAAGCTGCCTGAAGCCAGTGAAGCATGTTTTACATGTGCGATCAGCTCAGCTGTAGGTGTTACGGCATGAAGGGGGATGTTGTGAACTGGTTGGATGTGTGCAGTGATGTGAAATATTGACTTTAGGTTTTACCTTCAGTCTTAAATGAAACAACACACATCTTGGACAGAACATATGTGCTTTTATTTACTGGACAAAAATTAAACCAAAATGCAGAAGCAGAGTGAAAATCTGATCCTCATTCAACAGCTTGCAGAGCTGTCTTCATAACTTATAGAAAACATTTGCTCTATGAGGGCTAAATCATACATCAGGCAGTCTGATCGTTGCAGAGTTTTGGCCCACTTTGCTTTATTCACTGATGTTCTTTACAGAAGATGAATAAAAACTCTCTTCCTCAGCAGCGTGACGACCGGACCTTGACTGGGCTAATGGAACATTTTAATGTGCTTCCATTTCTGCCATTTTGTTGTTGATCTGCTTGTGAACTTTGGGTTACTGTCCTGTTGACCTCATTTCAGGACGTAAAATGGAAAGATGGCCATACATCTGACTCCAGAATGCTCTGGTATGCAGAGGAAATCATTTTAGATTCAAAGACTGATGGATGTCCGGGTCCTGCGGCTACAGCTCAAGTCCGCATTGTCCCACCTTCACCATGGTAACGGTTGCTATGAGGTGTTTGCACCAATATGCTGTCCTTAGTTTTTATGATGGCCACACTTCCTAACTAGCGGCTGATTTGTCCAAACGATATGTTGTGGTTTGTTTAGATGCAACTTTTATAATCTGTTACGTTCTCAGAGGCTTTCTCCTGCAACCCTTTCAGGCACTTGCTCAGCCCTTTTATCAGTTATGCAAGCACAAAGTTTAAAGGGATATTGTGTAAGAATTACTCCCATCTAACGATGAAATTGTGTATCACATTAAAACGAATGATGCATTCTAGAGCCTCACCTTTTCCAACTGCTGTTGCAACAACGGTAGCCAGCGAGGATCAAAAAGGCTCGGCAACACTGATGAAACCGTGTCATCTGATACTTCATGGAGTGTTCACTCAGCTTCATGATTTAAAAACTAATGCAGATTGCATCATTAGTCCGGTTTCATCTGGCTCTCTTCCTCTGTTGGAACAGAATGTTTCTCTACGGACTAAAAGGGACTCAAGCATGAGTCAAGCTACTCAAAACATGTAAACATCCTCGTCTGTAGCAATGAGGCTGATGGATTTTAGCAGGATCTACAGTTCTGCTGCCGATGCTAACGAGCATCTCTGCCTAGCAAAACCCAATGAAACCAGTTAGCTTCAGGCTAATTTAGGAAGGAGAGCTGACTTACTGGTGGAGGTTAAATCTGTGACTTCTGACTCCCTTTTAAAATCTTTAAATCTTCTCGAGCTCCTTCCACCGGGGAAAGACTAGTGCGATGTTGATCTTCTGGTCATGTGGCGACGGAGAAAACGGCTCCTGTGTTGTTCCTGCATTCTTGGAAGAGACTGTTGTAATGTTTTGCAGCTTGCTGGGGTAGTAAACTTCCTACTTATCTTTTCCTCCAGCGTCTCCATCACTGTACGCTGGCTCGAAGGGATGAAGCCTTTCTTTTCCACATCGGTGCTTTTTCTTCCTTTCCAGCAGCTGTAGTTTAAAGATGGCAGACTATTTGCAGAAACTAATCTAAAACTCACTGCTTACAAGAATATTTTAGATTATTAGTGGAAGTCATTAAACACCAATGATGACACATTTCGAAAAGGAGACTTCTATGTTGGCTAGCAAACAGAAAATGTTACCCAATGGTCCTTTAAGTTGAACATGCTAAGTGAAACTCTGCTGGGATAGGCTCCAGCTTCCCCGCGACCCTTCATTGGACTAAATGGTTGGAATGATGAATGGATAATAGAATGAATGCTAAGTGAAACCTGCAGAGTCTCAGATGTGGCCCTTTGGGTTTTTTGTCTTTCTCTCAGCATTACCTAGTTGGACCATGGAGTGACTTTGGTGGAACATCCAGTCCTGGAAAGACTGGCAGCTATTCGGAACATTTTCCATCTGTTAATAATCTCTATGAAAGACTCTGAATGGTTTGACTTTGTAATAAAATGTTATTTATCTGAGACTGAATTCACATCAATTTAATAGCTATCAGGACCTACATGATCTTCTTCTTTAGACTGTACTCTGATTAAAACATGTCAGAAGTTTTGATGCCTCTCTGTGAGTCAGAGGGTGGATAAAGGATATGATACACCGTCAACTGGGAGAGACAGACGGCATCAAGAGGACTGTTATTTTTATAGCTTGCATGCTCCTAGAGAGAGCTGGAGAGGCAGACAGACTGGTGGTGGATCAAAGGAACGGCCTTCGATAACCGTCATGTTTTCTCAAAAGAAAGAAAGAAGTTGAAAGGTTTGCGAGGAGAGGGGGTGTAGGAGGACTCGGTATGCTTTGAAGGTTGAAAATAATTCAGTGTCAGTGGTGCTTATCTAATCAATGTTAGCAGAGGTTTCGGCACTGCAGCTGGATGTGAAGGAGAGCGGAGGACTAGATCAGTGTTGTTGTTGGACTCTGAACAGATCTGAGATCAGTGCACAGCTTTGTGTATAATCTGTAAAGCACAGGTGAGGCAGGGTAGAGCAATCAGGTTTGGTTAATGGACTACAGTCCTTCCACATGTGACCCCAGTGCACAGCACTCATTAGCATCAACACCAACCAGAGAGGAAAATAGGCTGAAAGGAGACAGAACTACTTTGGAAAAGTGATTTCTCGAAGGTGAAACAGAAACTTTAGTTGTAACGAGAAACTCATGAGCAGGAAGTCAGATGAGCTGTCTGTAGGTTTATGTGAGTAGAAGACAACACACGTCGAAGCCGCCAAACTGTCCCGGTGATGCTTGTAAAGGATGACCTCAGCACACAGAAGCAGCGGCTTTCAGCTGAAAGAAAAACCAGTCCCGTCACCTTTCCCAGACATTTGACAAGCACGGGAGAAGCAAGCTGGCTCTTCAGTGTCTTCGCTCTGTGGTTGGTTTGCGGATCTTTACTTTAGGAGCTCATCACAGGAAGACATGAACATCTGAGCTGTTGGAACGCGGGATGAAGTGAAAAGGCTGCAAAGCCAGGTCTGCATGAACCTTGGATTTGGAATACCTTAAGTTGTGGACATGAACTCATCATGAAAGCCATCATACCTGCATGGTAACCAGATGCTTAGCAACCAGTGGAACCATTTCAGCAACAGACCAGAATATTTTGCTTTTGAGCGCTTGTTACCACTCATGATTTTCTGTTGGAAGGATCATCTTCACTCTCAAACACAACGCCAGGTCTGTCATCTCTTTGGAGAGCTCCTTCAGCTCAGTCTGGCTTGCAGAGGGGAATTATCTCTCATTATTTGCCCGTTCTTTGAAAAAACAGCATTGTCACAAACTTTACAGCTAAATATGAGTTTTCTGCTTGTGTCTAGCTGGAACTCCACGGCCTTCTCTTTCATTTTCAGTTCCAGATGTGCATGAAAGAGACTTTATTTTCAGTCAGCTGGTTTCTTTTGAAAAAAGAAAAAGTTTTTGCCGTGTTAAATCTGCTATTGTAAGAGATGATTCTAAATGAAGCCTGAACATAATGCGTCTACCCTTGCATGAGCTGTGAACATTGTCTGATGCTGATTCACTGTTACTGCAGACACTGAGTCACACATCAAACACACTGAGCAGCAGATGGAAGCCTATCAACTGCTGCAAACAGCTTCACATAGAAATGTCCTTTACTAAAGCTCTTACGTGATCATTTATGTTCTTAATAGACTAAAGGCTTGCAGCCGGCATGCAACAGGGCATCCGTTCCATGATCGACTTTGTAATTGTATGGTCGGCATCCATGCCTTGGACATTCGGGTGAAGACGGGGTCAACTGATCACCGCCTGGTGCAGAGTTGGCTCAGATGGTGGAGGAGGACGCCGGTCAGGTCTGGCGGATCCAGACGTGTTGTGAGGGTCTGCTGGGAACGTCTGGCAGAGTCCCCCGTCAGAGCGAGCTTCAACTCCCATCTTCAGCAGAGCTTCAAACATGTCCCGAGTGAGGCGGGGGACATTGAGTCGAAGTGTCCCGAGTGAGGCGGGGGACATTGAGTCGAAGTGTCCCGAGTGAGGCGGGGCACATTGAGTCGAAGTGTCCCGAGTGAGGCGGGGGACATTGAGTCGAAGTGTCCCGAGTGAGGCGGGGGACATTGAGTCGAAGTGTCCCGAGTGAGGCGGGGGACATTGAGTCGAAGTGTCCCGAGTGAGGCGGGGGACATTGAGTCGAAGTGTGTTCCTGCCTCTATTCTTGTGGCGGATAACTTCAACCTCAGGTCAGCCAGAAGCATCTGATCAGCAGATCTCCAGACTCTGGAGGGGGTGAAAGGTCAGAAAGATTAGAAGCAGCCAGCACTTTTAAACACTTAACAGGTACCAGTGGATCAAAATCCACTGGACTGGACTGGAGCAGGTCAAGGGAAGCTGAGACATGATCACGCTGAGAAGTCCCTGTTAAGTCGAGCCGCTGCGTTTTGACAACAGAGACCGAATACAGACGATTACAGTCTCAGATGCAACAGGATTAATCAGGCAGAAAGAGAGGAATGGTTTGACCTCGTGACTTTTGGCTGAAAGAAGCTCTAATTACTGAATTTATCGGTTTATAAGTGAAAATATTCGATCAATAATCACAAAGTTTTAACTGATCTTTTGAACCAGCAGACCAAGGTAGATGTAAAGGGAAACTGGTTGTGTCATCTGCTTCATGCATGACTGCAGTAAGCATTGGTCTGAAGTGGAAATGATGCATTAGACAACTTCCTTTTGTACAAGTAGGGACATTAAATAACAGAAATGTCTAAAGATGGAAACATGTTGACTTTTTCTATTCACCTTTACCTCTCTGCTAACTGCATGCCGTTTGCTCATTTTCAGCTGAATCATTCTCATATCTGCTGGTAAAATGTGTCCTCTGGTGCTAACTGCGATGTAAGCGCGCTGTGTGCTTAATTCTGGACTCCTTTTCTCCAAACATGCAAAAAGGTTTCGACTTTTTCAGCTGCAGGAACTGTTTCTAAAACGCACCAAAAAGCTCTGAAGCGGATTTTTCAGGTGAAGACACGGGAAATGTTTTTCTTCCCGGGTCATGTTTGTGCAGCTGCTGCTGTTCAGGAGAAAGAAAAACCCTCAGATCACATAGAAAATCTTTCTGAAGGTCTTTGCAGTCAAGCTTGGCCTTTGATTTTTCTCTCTAGAATCCCACCGGAGCTTTTACCAGGAAGGTGTATCGGTGTTTCATGTCTAAACTTTACCTGCACAGTCCTTATCAATTACCTTAATTAGATTAAAGGCTGATAAATCAGCTGCCTGAAAATGCTTTGCCATCTTTTTATAACCTTCCTGTGTGTTGTCGGCATCATTTGTTCTCATCTGAGGAGTGCTAGGAGACCACTGCTGAGTATTTATGATGCGTTAAAATGATCAATAATCAGTCCTTATTTCCATTTTATTTCCATTCATTTATCCATAAACCGTAAATTTGAAAAATTCAGGTAATATTAGGCTTTCCAATTACTACTAAACAATTCAGATACTTACCTATACACATAAACCCTCAAAGGCTCCTCCACCTCTCATCGTCTCTCATCATCATGCCGTATCAGTATTGAATAATAATCACCAATAATCATTTTCTGTTAACCCCCTAAACAACATAATTCTGTATATTTTCATTAACTGATGGATATTTGGGACTTTGTCTGAACATCACCCAGATTGTTCTTTAGTCGTTTGTGTATTTTTGTATAAAGCTTCTGCAAAGTTTTGCAGTTTCTGACTGCACATAAAGTACTTGTACTTTTACCTTCGTGTTCAATGAGCATTACATTTAATAATTATTCCGGTTAAACCATATTTTTAGTGATTCGTCGCTTATAATTGTTCCACTTGACTGATGGTGATTTCACCTGAGCCAAAAGTCTTTGTGTCTTCTATAAAAAGCAGCTCAAGGATTTACACAACATTTATGTTATTGGTGGGTAATAAGAAACAGTTTAGTGACTTTCTGGTGTTATTAAAGCCTTTTAATGACTAACATTATCATGATGTGGAGTTTGTGTTGTCCTTTTAGTTCCAGTTTCCTGTTTTATTTTGTAGTGTTCCATGTTTAGTTTTATCTATGGTTCGTTAGTTCACCTGCTTTGTTAGTCTGTTTAATGCACTTGTCTTGTCCTGTTTCTGTGTATTTATACAATTAGTTTCAGTTCCTGTTTGCCGGTTCGTCGTCTGCAGCTTTTCCCCATGTTCTTCAGTTAATTAAAGACCTTTCTAAGCATTTTCTCACCATCCCACGTCTGGGTCCACATCACCACCACCTCCCATGATCCCGTCCTGGCTCAACATTAGATATTAATTCACATTTATGAAGATATTTTGTGAATAAAATCTTAAAAAGTTAGAACATGTTGTGGATTCTTAATTAGAGAAAATCCAGAACTGTTAGATAAAGTACTTAAAATCACACTTTCAGTTTGGGTTTGTGCATATTTTCATTTTTTTTTCTACTGTTTTGCATAGAAATTAAAAAAAAAAAAAAAAAAAAAAAAAAAAAAAAGCATTTTTGCAGACATGAGTAAAGCTGGACTGTTTCTATTATTTAATTTATCCACTAAATTGCATTTTAAAGTGTTTTGGCATGTACATTGTTATGCGATTAAAATGCAATTAATCAAAAATAATTAAGGACAAAGGTTCTAATTAATTAGATTCATTTGTTTTGTTTGAGTCCCAACTCTAATATATAAAAGATAAACAATGTAGGGCCCAGTACAGATCCCTGAGGACCACCACTAGTAATGTCCGAATATGCAAGTATTGTTTACCCAACTTTACCAACTATTTACTCTTTATTCTTTACCAGTATAATACCAGTTCCTTTCCCATATTTCCCCATTGTGAATGAACAGGCAGCTGTCTATATAAACTGGTTTATATCTCAAACATCTAAAAATATTTTTATTTTTATCTTATTTGTTATTTTGTTTTGTTTGTTTTAACTTGTTAAAAATTCATTGTTGTTTTTATCTTCCTATGAATAACAACAACAAACTGGCTGTTTGCACTCAGACTGTTATGAAGGGGATACTTTATGTAAATGACCAAGTAGGAAGGTGAAAAGAGGCCTTGAACCTAATATAAATCCCCAACGTAACGTCTGCTGGAGCGATAAGGACCTGTTTGTTTTGCCCCGTACTGCGGTAAGCTAAAACATTGACTTGCGCTATCTCAGCCTCTGGCGATTATCTGACGTGCCAGAGGGTTCATGCCGCAAAGACTAATTAGTTTCATTACCTTGCACTCAAGATAAAAAACAATTGCTCCCATGTAATTGAAATCCTGATTTTCTTATCCGTCAGCTCTCCCGTCAGCAAGGCCTGGTCTCATTCTTCTCTGCTAGAAGAGTAACCCTCACATCTCCCCACTCTTCCTCTTTTTGCTAATATATTTTGTCATCCTCTCATACTTAATCAGTTTTCTAAGCTCCTTGTGTGTGAGCCCCTAATTTGGATGTGTGACGTTCCCATCTGTGATCTTGGCACCCAAAACAAAAAACAAAAAAAAACCTCAAATTATGTGTTTGCACAAACATACAAACCCAGACGCAGAAAAACACCTTTGTTTGTGGGCAGAAATTCTTTTTTTAAAAATGTGTGATTTCTGCTGTAGCGTAACAGAAATAAACCTGATGGTCATCAGGACCATTTGGTTTTCATTTTGTTGGACTTTACAGCGATGGGAAGTTCACTTCTTTACAAAGATTCAGCTCTTTTGACTCAGATACCTTAGAAAAAGGTATTCTTTTGTCTCCAACGAGTCGCTTCATTCGGTTTCAGTCAAAGCTTCAATTTTAGGCTAAATTTACATACATGACTGTTCTGTTGTTGTTATTGCCGCTGCTGTTGTTGTTGCTGTTTCTTGTTGTTGCTGTTGTTGCTATTGTTTCTGTTGTTGTTGTTGTTGTTGCTGTTTTTTTTTTTTTGCTGTTGTTGTTGTAGCTGTTTCTTGTTGTTGCTGTTGTTGTTGCTGTTGTTGCTGTTGTTGCTGTTGTTGTTGTTGTTGCTGTTGTTGTTGTAGCTGTTTCTTGTTGTTGCTGTTGTTGTTGCTGTTGTTGTTGTAGCTGTTTCTTGTTGTTGCTGTTGTTGTTGCTGTTGTTGTTGTAGCTGTTTCTTGTTGTTGCTGTTGTTGTTGTAGCTGTTTCTTGTTGTTGCTGTTGTTGCTGTTGTTGCTGTTGTTGTTGTTGTTGTTGCTGTTGTTGTTGTAGCTGTTTCTTGTTGTTGCTGTTGTTGCTATTGTTTCTGTTGTTGTTGTTGTTGCTGTTTTTTTTTTGTTGCTGTTGTTGTTGTTGCTGTTGTTGTTGTAGCTGTTTCTTGTTGTTGCTGTTGTTGTTGCTGTTGTTGCTGTTGTTGTTGCTGTTGTTGTTGTTGTTGCTGTTGTTGTTGTTGTTGTTGCTGTTGTTGTTGTAGCTGTTTCTTGTTGTTGCTGTTGTTGTTGCTGTTGTTGTTGTTGCTGTTTCTTGTTGTTGCTGTTGTTGTTGCTGTTTCTTGTTGTTGCTGTTGTTGCTATTGTTTCTGTTGTTGTTGTTGCTGTTGTTTTTTTTGTTGCTGTTGTTGTTGTAGCTGTTTCTTGTTGTTGCTGTTGTTGCTATTGTTTCTGTTGTTGTTGTTGTTGTTTTTTGTTGCTGTTGTTGTTGTTGCTGTTGTTGTTGTAGCTGTTTCTTGTTGCTGTTGTTGTTGTTGTTGTTGTTGCTGTTTCTTGTTGTTGCTGTTGTTGTTGTAGCTGTTTCTTGTTGTTGCTGTTGTTGTTACTGTTGTTGCTGTTTCTTGTTGCTGTTGTTGTTGCTGTTTCTTGTTGTTGCTGTTGTTGCTATTGTTTCTATTGTTGTTGCTGTTGTTTTTTTGTTGTTGTTGTTGTTGTTGTTGCTGTTTCTTGTTGTTGCTGTTTCTTGTTGTTGCTGTTGTTGTTGTAGCTGTTTCTTGTTGTTGCTGTTGTTGTTGCTGTTGTTGCTGTTGTTGTTGCTGTTGTTGCTGTTTCTTGTTGTTGCTGTTGTTGTTGCTGTTTCTTGTTGTTGCTGTTGTTGTTGCTGTTTCTTGTTGTTGCTGTTGTTGCTATTGTTTCTGTTGTTGTTGTTGTTGTTGTTGCTGTTTATTTTTGTTGCTGTTGTTGTTGTAGCTGTTTCTTGTTGTTGCTGTTGTTGTTGCTGTTGTTGTTGTTGTTGTTGCTGTTTCTTGTTGTTGCTGTTGTTGCTGTTGTTGTTGCTGTTTCTTGTTGTTGCTGTTGTTGTTGCTGTTTCTTGTTGTTGCTGTTGTTGCTATTGTTTCTATTGTTGTTGCTGTTGTTGTTTTTTTGTTGTTGTTGTTGTTGTTGTTTTTTGTTACTGTTGTTGTTGCCGCTGTTGTTTTTTTGTTGTTGTTGTTGCTGTTGTTGTTGCTGTTGAGTCATTTTTATCATGAGATTCTTATTTTTCTGCCGTTTTTTTTTCATGTATTTTCATTTAATCTTTTATTCAAAGCTGTAAACAGTAAACACAACTGAACACAGAATGACAACAAGCAAATTGAATAAATAAAGGCTAAAGTCTGAACGTTATGACACTTAAAAAATTTTCTTTCCATTTTTCCTGACTTACCTGTAATCTGGTTCCCAGCTCTCTCCGTGTAATCACTCGTACTTTATCATGTTGGATAACATGTAGCAGAAATGCACGTTTCTCTCCTGTCACAGATTAATTGAATCAGCAGCCATGTTATTGGGACATTACTGAATCACATGTGATTAAAAGTTCTCTTTGTAACTGTCAACAGTTATGATCAGCGAGCAACTCCATCACTTATCAATAACATCATTATTGGCTAATGAATAAAAACAGCAGTATGGGTCTCAGCATTCATGGTGAGGAATGACTGCAGCAGGAACAACATGATAGCAACATTAACAGCTGCAGCCTCCATAATGAAATGTCACTTTTCATTCCAAAGGAAATCCAGAAATTCCAGCCAAACAGTGATTCAGGAAGACAGCTTGCTTCTCAGACTTTGAACACACATGAGACACGCCCACAGATAGCGCTCACAGAGCAGGGCACATCAGTGGAGCTGCAGTCAAGGTCGCCGCGGACATTTTCCTTCACATCACGAAGCATGCACAGTCACACTGCACATTTTGTTGTCATTCCAGCTCTGCTCCTTTAAAGTTTCAGAGCTCATGTTGTTTCTTTGCCTTCTAATGTTCATTTTTACTCATTAAGACTGGATTATGGTTATGTTGTCCAGGGCCCAATGAGATCAATGGGTCAACATGTTTGAATTTGACAAGCTGTTGAGATATTCAGTTTGAGTCAGGTGCGTTGGATCAGGGAGACATCTAATATCTGCAAGACTGTGGCCCTCAAGCACTAGAGTTGGGCATTCCTGGATTATGGTGTTTACATACGACACAGAGGACAAAATGATCTTCACGATAAAGTGTTTAAAATTACTGCCATCTAGTGGTAACGATGGGCATAGCAATGACTTCAATGCCTGGTACAGTTCTGAATGGACGGTGGCCATCAGTTGCCAAAATTCATCCAGATGCAACAATGTTTTCAGCAGTGAGTGGATCCAGGTACCTCGGGTGCAGCGATGACGGCTACAAGCAATCCCTGCTGCATTGTGTACATGTGCTTTTGTGTCTTTTTCTTTGTGCCTTTTAACGTGCCACTCCTCTCAAACGTCGCTCCAACTCCTTATCAGACCTTTGTGCAGTTTTAAGGCTTGTTTGTCCATTCAGAGACACCGTAGGAAAACTAGTGGCAAAATACAGCAGCTTCTATGTTTATGGACCAATGGCTCATTCTAGGATAATAAAACAAGTTATTATGATATAAACAGTTTTTAATGACAGGTTAAAGTCATAGACTTTTGGTTTGTCAGACTTTTGGCGATAAAAATTCTTTATTTTGACTAGCAGCAGATTAAACGACATGTTGAGTTACTGTCAAAGCACTTCCTATAAAACAGAGGACATCTATGTGCACGTTCATTGTGCTGTGCGCTTGCAGACAGTGCCGGTCCTGGCTTGTTTATGGATGCACCCTCTTGGTACCCAATGTGCAACATGTTCATTGTGTTGGAGACACAAACTAACTGAGTGAAGTTATTTACAAGATGCTTCAAATAAAAATAGTTTTTCAGGAAGACGAAACGCTGACTGCACCTGCCCCATCAATAAAAAGCAACACAGCAAAGGCAACAATAGCTCATGTTAGCCTGTTTTATCACATTTACATATCTGCATATCTTCATCTTTTTTTTCCTCCAGACCTTCATCTGTTTCTCCTCGTCTTTCTTTCCTTCATGTGTCAACTTCACTACCTGATGGATTCTTTCACCTTTTATTCTCCATATGTTTTTATTTTCACTCACCTGGAGAACAAAAATCTGTCGTCAGACTGAAATCAGTATCAAATGACATAATGTCCAGGTGGACCTGCCTCTCGCCCAGAGGTTACTGGGAATGGCTCCGGCTTCCCCGCGACCATTAATTGGACAAATTGGTTAAGAAAGTGAGTGAATGAATGTTTATGTCCGTTTCCGACCAAAAACACTTTAATGAGGTCACAAGCGGCACACCCGCGGGACTGTATAACAGCGGCTTTCCCGACCTTCTACCTGCCATCAGCATGTTATGCACATCGCTACTGGGCTGAGTGCTTACCGTGGGTCATGGATGTAAACTGAGGCAAGGTCCTCACCGCGGTTAAGACGCGGACGTGTGTCGCAATGCGGCAGTGACTTCATCGTCACGTGCCGCATTGAAACGCCGCATCGAGGCATGTTATCAGATTCTTTCTTTTCCTACAATGTCGATTATTGTAATCTTTTGGTGTTTGTTTGTATATCCATTCTGAAATTATGTTAGTATGGCTAGTTGTGATACAGAACAACTGTTATTAAGAAAAACCTTATTTTCTCTGTTAATTGGGAAGTTTCCTGTGGTGGGAGGAGCTTCAGGGTTAAAAGGAGTGCATTGTCTTCAGACTTTATTTTAACCCTACAGACATGAATCAGTTGACGAAAAATTCTGCTGGATTTTATCGTCTCGGCTCATCGGTGAATCTGTTGCATCGACATCATCGCTGACTTTCCTAACGCTCGTGTTTTCTGCTAACCCACTGGTTGGGAGATGCTCCTCAGTTGCCAAGCGATAGCTACGATGCCTCTGCAGAAACTATTCATGTTCTTATTTTTGCCATTTTTCATTCTTTAAAAACGTCAGTTTTAGGAAGGAACTGTTCACCTGCGGTCTTAGCTCTTGTTTCTACGACACCTCGGCAGGAATGATGCAGAAGGAGGTGATCATCTGCTCCACTTCATCCCTCAGTTGTGTTAATGTTGCTGCTGATTCCCGTTGCTAACATCACTAACAGCATCACACTACGGATCCTACCTTTAACGGTCTACTTGATGATTTACTTTCTCTGACAAACGTCTTTCTGTTTGCTTGTTGAAGCCAAATGTGTCTAAGACACTCAGTTAGCGGACTCCTGTAACAGGAACCATGGTGGAAGTTTGGTCATTGATTGGGCAGCTTTATCCTTGAATTTTCCTGACTTGTGTTAAAAGGAGAAGTGTCTGTACATGTTGTGTGATCAGTGGTTATGGTGCCATCCTCCAAGATGATGAGATCCTGATCCGTACTGTAAAAATAGTCCAAAACTTCCACACAGAGGAATTCAGGTAGATTTAAACTAAAACTCAGCAAATAAACTGATTAAAGACGTCCAGTGTGCGTTGCAACAGCAAGTCAGGAGCTGCTTCTTCCAAAGTAAGTTGCTTTTCATCCAGAAATAGACTCCAGAATTTGCATGATTTTATTACTCAGCATATAAAAGCAGCAATGACTGCCAAAGGAGCACTGACTAAATGTCCAACAATGAAATATGAGGAGAGAATTTCCATTACAAGTGTCCGACCTCGGCCTGTCGGATCAATAGAAAATCTTTATTTTAAGAGTTTGTCAAATCAAACCCAAACTTTTTTTATTTGAAGTTGAAGGTTTGTGTGTGAAATGCTCTTCATCTCTGTCAGTTTCTGAGTCTGCACATGGATTCCGAGCTGAACGACTTGAAAGTAATTATGTAGCATGAATGATGATGCTTTAATGTGAGCAGAAAGTGAGTGTAATAAAGCACCGCAGGATGAACATGACACACTGACTGGCAGGCAGAGCCAGACACTTCCTCCCTCTGAAGCGTTACTTCCTGAATTTCCATTTCAATCAGCCGCTGCCTCCTGGGAGGCCCCCGGCTCCGGAGCCTGGATGGGAGGAGTCGCACCCCCTCTTTGCCAGCACTGGTTAACATCGAGCTGCACAGCCTGAACTCCCTGCATTATGCACCTCTCTCACACCTGTGAGGAAGCAAACTGCGTCGGCATGCAGCACATCTCCTCATCCTCCATGAATCTTCCTCCTCCTTTTCCTCACAAACACCTCAGTCATAAGCTAAGAAGACAACTCCCAACTTCTCTCTCACAACAAATAAAAGCTGGAAACTTTTTTCTCCTTCATGTAATCAAAGAGCTGAATGATCCAGAAGTTCTGACCTCTACTGAGTGGATTCCTTCCCGCCTCGGAGGCTCGGCCCGCTCTAACTCGGTCGTGTCTTCCACCCTGGGGGAGAGAAATCCTCTTCCGAAGTGTAATGTGGCCGTATAATCTGGGTTAAAAGGTGGACGCAGCTCTCTGAACGATGCGTGGACGCGGCGGCATGCAGGCGGTGCTGAGGCGTGGAAGCAGTACGGTGTGTCTGTAAGAGGAATGCACTGATGCTCGCTGACAGAAATAGGTCCTGCATATTTGGCAACACATCGCCTGGATATATTTGGATGTGTTGCAGTGAAACCTTTGTTAGCTCAGGCTCCCATCCTTCTCCTCAGTGTTCATGTGACTCTCACACATCTGTTTGGGATTCAGATTTCTACACTGGCTTCTGGTTTTAAACGTTACTGGTGTTCAAAGCTCTGAATAGTTCTGGTCCTACTGGATCTGCTGGCGCCGTGTGAGACTTATCATCTGATCTGTAACAATGTCCAGACGGTGGTCTGTCTGCTTTGCACCGAGTGCTCTCTGTGGGCAGCTACGGGGTCCTCAGCTGGTTGCTCCGATCGTAGATGTTTCACCCCTTCAACCGCAACGTTTCCCAGTGGGGCCGGTGGTTGTGGGGACGTCTCCCCACCACTGCAGCTGCCCTCACGGCCGTATTGAACCCCAGCTTGTGTCTCTGCATCGCCTCAACCAGAAGCTTGTCTTCTCCACCTCTTCTGCAACCCCCTGATGGAGCTCTCCAGGCCTGGAGACGCTGGGTTGTGGATTTCCCTACAAATCCAACTTCCCCCGGGTGGACGGTGGCAGCTCAGCCTGTCTCTGCACTCCACTGCCGTATCGGAGGACTAGAGGTACTTCTGCTCGTGTGCTGCTTCCTTTTCTTCCCCCCCGTGGCACAGAGAGCTCCGCGATGAAGACCTTTCTGGCAGTTGTAGAGTTCTGTCTGAGTGATCTCAGTTCCCAGGTCAGCTCGCATCTCCCGCTGCTTGCCTGGAGAGAGCAGCCACGCTGGTCTTCTCTGCAGTTTTCTCCTGGTCTGGAGGAGCAGCTGTCCTGCTGACTGGAGGCGCCGCTGTGTTCATTCCTCCTCCAGACAGCATGAAGTCTGCGTTAACTGTGCAAGTTTTCCAGCAAAGTTTTCTTTCCACACAGTGAGTTTAAAACTAATAAAAAAAAAAGATGCAGGAATGAGTTTTTATGCCTCTAATATCTGGAACGAAGTTCCGGGAAACTAGACGTCTGATCCAAACTTTTATTCATGTTTTTGTTTTTATGTTTCCATTAGACGATCATGACGAGGATTCATGCACTGATGACGTTGCATTTCCTGTTGACATCGGTATGTATGATATGTACCTCACAGTATATATTCTGTTGTCTCTATTTCAGTTTCTGCTGTTTCTGTTTAATCTGCTTTATTCTTCAGTGTGTCTCCTGCACGCTGCAGTAATGCTTGTCATCTTTCATGTAAAGCATTTTGAGTCGTTTTGGACATGAATTGTGTGAAAAAATAAACCCGTCTTGCTGCAAATGAAGTGGCGTAACAACTAAAACCTTCCCTGCTTTTGTTTCATGGATGAGCACTTGTTTCCTCTACCATGCAGATGCCTGGAAGAAGAAGGCAGATGAAGTGATCAGGAGAAAAATTAGGCAAGGGGAAGTGGTTCTCTCTCTCTCTCTGTCTCATTGTCTCTGAATTTCTGCTGTCAATACTGTAAATAAGATGAAAGGGCTGTTTAGGTGAAATACAATAAAGACATTTCTGCCTCCGGGTCCTCGAGCTCAGGATCGATGGCCGCCAAGCATGTTTTCCTGTAACTAACATACATGAATACCATTGTTAGATGGATCTGGAGTGTTCTCAAAGATTTCTTGTCTCCCATGATTTGAGACCAGCTATGCATGGGTCATGTGTCCTGGCCGATGAGGCTGGGAACTCAGGGTGAAATGTCAGAGACGATTCTTTACATTCACACACATTATATGGGATTATTTTTGTTTGCTGTTGGAGAGCTCATGCATCGATGTCTGCAGCTCAGCTCTGTGAAAAACCTGATTGATCCTTCTATAACACAACAAATAAAACTTATGCACACAAACAATGTGAGCCAGAAGTTATTCCCATTGGCTGAAGCAGGATTCCGGACATGCTTCTTTTTTTTAAAGCCCTGAATGCAAAGATGTTTAAAAACACTGTCATGTAGTAACCACATATTATCCTTTCTTATCCTTTCTGCATTACCAGTCTGCACACCTTCCTGTGTGACACCAGGGCCGGACTGGTGGCGGGGGGGTTAAGTGGCCTTCATGTGGTTTGTTACAGCATGTCAGCTACTGTTATCCCAGCACTGGATATTAAATCGGTCCTGAGTGGAATTTCCTGGTATCATCTATAAAATAGCAGATAATATTATGTGGTGTGTTAAACTGACATGTGAATTCTATTCTATTCTATTCTATTCTACAGTCATTTAGACGCTTTTATCCAAAGCGACTTACATGTGTGAGAACAACACAAGCACCAAATCAAACAGTAGAGGACATCGTAGGAAGGTGCTGATGGACCGTCCACTTGGATGCATGAAGTGCTACAGGCTTTGTTTTTTTTGTTTTTTTGTTTACTCCCTTCCCACTACATAATATCACCTATGTTACAATACAAAGAATTAATACCATAAAGTTTGTTGCAAAGAACTGGGCTAAGTTCTCCAACTTTCCAATAAATACAGCTAAACTAAGTGTTGAAGTTCTCCTTGAAGAGCTGAGTCTTCAGCTTGCTCTTAAAAGTAGACATATTTTGCTGCTTTGGCTGCTTGGTCTGAACACAGAGCCACATCTGTCCACATCTGTCCACATCTGTCGTTGTCCAACTAAGCTGCAAAACTGAGCAGTGAAGAACACTGTATTAGTCCAGGTGAAGTACAGATGAGGAGCCGGAACACTAAATCAGTGTGTCTGTGTGTTTATCTGGTTGTAAATGACATGCTTGCAGCTTTTAATGCTTGTTGGTTAAATGTTGATGCTTGAGGTTTTAGTTAACAACTCCACATAACAACATGGTTTATTTTACTGCATAAAGTATCTGATGGATCCTGCTACATCTGTGGTTTGATGAGCTAGCTAACCGCTAGCTTACAGCTAGCTAACCGCTAGCTTACAGACAGCTAACTATGTTGACAGGGAAGATGCAAAAAAGAAATGAACTAGAATAGGAGAATTTTTAGGCATCCCAGTTTCTACCAGTAGAGTAAATGGTTAACTGCATAAAACTTTCTAAAGCCATAAAGAGAACTCTGTTTGCCTCTGCAGATGATTCTGAGTTGCTAAAAGTAATAAATAATACATATTCCTGATTCAGTAACTGTGATGGACTGGCAGGTCCAGGTGAACCTCTTACCCATAGATGTATAGTAACGAAGTAGAACTACTTCACTACTGTACTTAAGTAGTAAAATGTGGTATCTCTACTTTATTGAAGTATTACTTTTTCTCTCCTACTTCCACCTTTACTCCATTACATATTTTGGATCACTATGATACTTTTACTCCGATACATTTTTATTGTCTTGTGTCGTTATTCGTTGCAACAGCAAAACAGAGGAAAAAAAACACGATGATAATTTGTATAAATCCATTTTACTTGTCAGAGTGCGATGTTTGTCGCTATAGACAATCTCTGTACGCATGTGTATCAGTTTGTTTCATTCCAGTTTAAAAAAAAAAAAAAGAGTGGGACCTCTTTCCTCTGGCAAAAGGATCTCTGGTTTTTTAATGTCAGGCTAAAAGTTTGAAATCATAAACAACATGGTATATAAAGTTTAATGTTGTCTTACATAACTAGACAACACAATGAACTACTTTTACTTTCAGTCCTGAAATGTGAAAATAAACTACTTGTAATACTTGAGTACAAAAAATGTTGAATACTTTAGTGCTTCAACTTGAGTTGGGCACTTCAAGAACACTTCAACTTCTATTCAAGTAACTTCATTCATAGAGTACTTGTACTTTTACTTGAGTCTTGATTTCAGGTACTTTATACATGTCTGCTCTTACCTGATGGTTGCTGGGACAGACTTCCCCACATTGGACTGAATGGTATAGAAAATGAATGAATAATTTCATTCCTTTCATTTAATTTCTCCAGATAACATGGCACTGAATAGCATCCTAAGCTAATAAATGGAAGCATTTCATGCTCTCCTTAAGGTAGAGGTGAATGGTTCCATCCAGCGTAGGGAGGTTTGGAAGAAGTGCACAGATGCCGTCTGAATGAAATCTGTGCAGGAATCAACACCTATCTCGGTTCAACAGGCAGTTCAGAAAAGGAACGGAGAGAATCTGCTGGCAGGGTAATATAATCCGTCTGCACAGACAGGTTTTACAGAGAAAACTTAACATGTGCTCAAAGTGCAACACCATGCGCTTCAATCAGCACATCGATCCCGAATACATCTGCCATCAAAGCTAAACATTTGTGCATCTGTTGCCTTGGTGCTTTGTGTGGATTCTTTACTCTGCTTCTATGTTCTGTATATATACCATGTGCAAATATGCTTGCAAGGCAGGATTCCTGTTTTTATTTCCCTCTCTGTTGGCAACTGAGGGTATCTTATGAGAACACGGGCCTTTTAAATAAATCAAACAGATGTTTGATGTGTAAATGTGTATTCCAGAGATGTAAATAAAGTGCTATCAGCTACTCAGCATCTGTCTGTCTGAGTATTATATTGTCTCCAATGTTTCATCTAAGTACATTGCTTTCTTTTGTGGCTTTTCTGTGTTGACAACAAAACAAACTGGCAGTGTAGCCTGCGGCAGGGCAGCAGAACCTTTGTTTAAAAGGTTAGACGTTTGTGCTCACGATAGAGAACTCACAAACACCCTGGTTTGGCAACGCTTTATATTGTTTAATCCAGGACAAATCAATCCCGAATGCACCTCAGTACATGATGCGTGATGCAGATTTCCAGTTGCTGCACCTGTGTTCACAATTATTTCAAGTAAAAAGCAGCGATCAGGACCAGAGGCCTTCTGGGTCCCAGTGATTCATCTTGAAATGTGACATTTCTTATCCAACATGCTATCTTCAGTCATTTCAGCTTGAAGCAAAGACATTGTTAAGGACTGAAGTCAAGCGATGTAATGTTCAAAGGCAAATCGTTCGACATTTCCGACTGTTTGCATTCGGGTTCTTTATTTTTCCAGCGAATGTCCACCTTCAGGCAAACTGATAGATGGTATTAAAATATAACGCCTCTCCAGCATGGTATGAATCATTACACGGCGTTCACTTTAACCAACCCCTTATCTTTCAATCAAAAACCGCACCAAACAGCAACTCTCAGCGGAGGAACTCTGTTGACCAGTTAGCCAAGACGAAGTCTCCCAGACACATGAACATGTAACCATAGACTGTATATAAACAATGGGCGGAGCCTCCGTGACATCACCCGTAGGTTTCTGAAGAGCTGAATTGAAGCTCGGTGGGCGGTTCCTACCATCACCATCTTGGCAGGGCATGCGTGTCGTCTTGCTCAGAAAATACAAATATGAGCAAAGAGGTGGAGCTGAGAGGAGGGCTGTGAGCGTCATGGTGGATGATTGACATCGAGCGAACTCCGAGCTTTATGTAGCTAAGAGCTAACCGAGCTAACCTGGAGATAACAGGAGCTAACCAGCTAATGGAGGTAAGCGGGCTAAAGCTAAGTCATGTTGCTAACCGGCTAAAAACCACAGTTGTTCTACATTCTTCTGACTTGAAGCCAGAGATTGTACCTGTCAATCAAAAGGACACGCCCCTAAATTTGCCGAACTTCGAGATTAAATTACTTTTAAACGGGTGAGTTAGAAAAAAATTCACTCCCCCCACAGCTGTCATGAAGGTAAACCTGACCTATTAAACCTAAAATGGATTTTTGAACCAGGCTGTAAACATGTTTATTTCTGCTGTGAAGTTGGTCTTTTTAACATGGGAGTCTATGGGGATTTGCTCTGTTTTGCAGCCCCTAGTGGATGAAGGGGGAACTGCAGTTTAATACACTGCATAGGCTTAATTTTTCACCGCCGAAAGTAAAAAATCTTTCTCATTCAGTCTATGCACGTAACCCGGGTTCAAGTCAGAGATCAGCGAGATTTGGTGAAAACAGAAAGCAGCGACTGCATGAATTTTATTTGCAGTCAGCAGATCAGTGTTGTTTCTTGTTTGCTGACGTCACAGGGTGGCTTTTTGAGTTTCCGTGTTGTTTTACTACTTAAAGCATTATTATTAAAGTGACTGTTTTTATCTGCAGCTTGATTTTTATAAAGATTTTATGCATGTTGATTGTCCCTGCCTCCCATGGTGATTATAGATTGACCGCAGGTGTGTGGACGTTGAGTGAGGGCTCAGAAACCCAGTGACTGGGAGGTTGGGGAGGCGAACCAATGGCCAGCCGACAGGGGAGGGGTTTGTCTACCTCCACAGGTTTATGGTGGCAGCGGCAGGAACACGACACAGAGGTGGCGTCGAGCTGCAACGAGGCAAGGCAGGGGAGATAGACCCTGCCCAGCTATGTGAGTACAGCCGATCTACCATTATCGCAGCTGGAGCCGGAACACTGCCGCTGCCTTTACCTGCAGGACGAGAGTTTCCCCACGGAGCCGGCCTGGTCGTCAGCGGTGAAGAAGCTGCCAGCGAGCGGAGTGACGCCAAGTTAGCTGAAGACTGTTTTAGCCTTTTAGCTGTTTTCTGGGGGATTTTATGGACTCTTCCCTTTTTATCTTCTTTTGACTTTTAGGTGTTTTATCAACCAAATTTGTGTGAAACTAAATCTGGTTGAACTTACTGGCCCTTTAACGGGGAATTTTAGTTGTTAAAGTGGTGTGATCCGGCCTGGTCACACTTATTCCTGGTGATGAAGCACATTTTCACAAGAAAACTCACACACCTGTTGTTTTGTGGAAAATTGTCAAGGTGTTGTCCCACTGGTTGTGTATTTAATGTAGATGTGGCGCTTGAGGAAGCCTTTATTCGAGTATTTATGGGGAAATGATCACAAATTTATTGAAAACTTAAAAACAGAAGTAAAGACAAAGATCCATGTTAAAGTAAACACTGCCGGCCCACAGGGACCATAGCATCTGGTATAAACTGTATTTTTATTTCAGAATTTTACTGCTATTTAACTTTTTCCATCCATCCATCCATCTCCTACCACTCTACCATATTTAACTTTTTCCCAACCCTTTTCTGGGAATTCTAAGTATTTTTCTGATACTTCAGCAGCAAGACTGTTGCCATTACTTTACTTTTTTTCCACAGAGGAGGCAAGAAGACAGGCACGGAGGTGAGGAGGGGAGGTAAATATGTTAAAGGCCTGTGAAATCCGTGCAGGATGGGGAGAAAGATGACAAACACCCGGCCGTATAAAGGTTCAGGAATGAATCAGATCCACCGCACCCCTCTTCTCCTGTCACACATGTTTCTGTGAAAGCTGCAGGGGTCGATGTTGCCGTGTCATCACGTTAACAGCAACACACGTCAACACACGATCACTCACGGAAACTGTAACACCTCTGTAAGGGACACATGAGGACAAGTTGTCCCTCCATAATTTAGTGAAATTGGAGCATTTTATAACCTGGACTAAAGTCACCATCATATGTTTGCAGCTCGAGGAAACAAAACCCAAACAGCTGATTGGTTTCCAAAGTGGTCCCACTTATGATGCATAAATATACATGTTTTGTTGTGCTTTTATAAAAGCTGCACCTGCAGTGCCATGTAAGGACAGATTATATAAAGCAACTAGATTAATTTCTTTATTTCTGCAATATTTAGTTCTTTCTTTAGCCCTAGAGGTTGCATCTTGGAAGGAACAGCAGACTGAACAAAGCTTCACTGTTTCCTGCGAAGCTTAAATATTTTGTGCTGAATTAAAGCTGCATGCTGCTTTCATCATTTATCAGCGAAGAAGCTGGAGTTTTTCACCCAGACGAGAACATGTCTTCACATGGTCCTAGTCTCTAACCACATATCTATTCCACATCTAAAATCACATCAAATGACCTTTTTTTTATATTTAATCACTTTGAAGAGTCATGCAAACATGACATCTAAAGGAACATGAATGATGAGAAATGATTTATTAATCATATCTATATATCTATATTTTAGCTTCTTGAAATGTTTCAGAATAAAAACCAGTAAAAATACAATTCTTCTGTCTAAGATGTGGTTTCCATGGCGCCTTTCTGCTACAAAGCCTAAAGAAGAGAATCAGACGTTTACTGGCTCATGTTTTCTTACACTTCCAGACATTCTCCATCATAAAGCCCAGCTATTGGAAAAGGCCCCACATGAGCAGATCCCCTGTTGTTTCATATAAACCATCTAAAGGTCACAATCAGCAGAACCCCCCCATCACCACCACCACCCTCCACCCACGCTAGACTCCCAAAACCAAAACATTTGTTCATTTCATTTGTGGCTTTAAGAGGAACTAAATATCCCAGAGATGTTTAGTTCCTCTTGATGTCTGATCTCACCACAAGCTCATTAAAAATACATGATCTTCATTCCAGCGTTGGCTGCTGGATAACTGCTTTCTGTCCGCCGGCGTTGAGGGAACAAAAACGCTGGTTTTAACGTGGTTCAGGGTTTCATGCACACGGCGCAACGATGCACCAATGGCCTCTGGACTTTCTGTTTATTTAAAGTAGGAGCACTTATACTACGTAAATTATTTTTTCACATAATTCCAGTAAAACATGAAGAAATGTCTCTAATTTTCTCGGTGACACTACAAATAGTACTACTTAACTCAAACTCATGATTAATTAATACAGGATGTGTCATTAACTCCTGACAGAACATCAATGAACATGAATTCCCTTTTATTTCATACTTTTATCAATATGTTGACAAATTTTATGCAGTTTATATTTAAATTTTATGCATATTTAAATATATGATTTATTTTCATGCTATTGATGTTTTTATGTGAGAAGTTCATGCTGGTGTTCATATCTGAGCTACAGCTACTGAAATTAGTTTTTAAAAAGTTGATGTGCTTTATTTCCACCTTAGTTTTCTGGATCTCCATCTCCTGTCCTGAAGGTCCGCCATCCTGCAGACTTCCTGCGTTTCCCTGCTTCAACACGGCTGAACGGCTCAGGAGCCGACTTACACTGCTTGACAGAGATCCATTTCATTTAAAAGGCGTGTTGCAGCAGGGAAACATCTAATACCTTTCTAACATCTAAGACCTTTAGAAAGCTTCTACTCATCTTGCTTGTGTTTTGTTTCTGTTCCATGTTTCTGTTGTCTTTGGTTCTTGTTTTATTTTGTAGAGTTGTGACACAGAACCTCCCTGTCAGCACACACCTGGTCTTACTTTGCTCCACCTCATCATCATTTGGTTCATCCTTGTCTTCAGTGTGTAAAAACACACTGGTTCAGATGGTTTGCTGCCAGAATCGTGCAAAATCGAAATACCTCAGATGTCTCCCAGTTACCTGGTTGACAGGTAACCCAGATATTCAGGATGTGGACAACATGGTACGACAAAGCAGGTTATAGACTTTCCATGTTGGTCAGAGCTCGCGACTCCACGCGAGTATAAATCCAGTCTAACATTTATATATATATATATATATATATATATATATATATATATATATATATATATATATATATATATATATACACATATATTCGCCAGTCAGTGGGAGTTACCATGGTGATTCAGTAAATCTTATCTGGATGAGAGAAAATCCAGAAAAAGCTTCAGTTTGTCTTTTTTCTCTCGTCTTCGTAGGTTCCCTTTGCTCTGGGTCTGGCTTTGTGGTCCTGTCCTGAAACCCACATCACACTGTGGCAGAAGACCCGTCTTTCTGCTTGGACACTAAATAGAAAGGAAAATCAGGATCTGCTGAAGGATTTTGTACTGATGTATTTGAACCTGGAGGCTTTTTGAATCAGCCTTTAAATGAATCTGCAGTGAGTTAAAAGCTTTAGAAGACATCAGACTCATTCGACGTTCTCGTCTCTCAACCTGTTTTCCTGCAGGAAGGATGGAAACCGCTTCTGGATTTCAGCTGGAAAACATCTTTCTGCAGCTGTAGCTTCACAAACATTTACAGTCTTTAGCCTGGTGAGCCGACAATTTAAGCTCTGGGTCCATGTCAGGGTGTGTATGTGTGTGTGTGTGTTAGAGCGAAGGTGTGTGTGTGTGTGTGTGTGGGAGGGGGGGGGGGGGGGGGGGGGGTCTAATTTCAGTATTGATATCTCTGATATCTCTCAGCAGGCACCAAACTGTCTGAACACTTAAAAAGAAGCCTCTTGCAGCAATAAATCCTCAGTCTTATGCCATCAGAGACCATCAGTCACTGACTTTTCTAATTGTCTGAAGGGTTGACACGCTGCCAGGCTTCTTTTAAACCTGTTTCTTTATTCAGTGTTTCCTTTGAGCCTATTAATGCATTTTTCACAAAAACTATTTTTTTTAAAAATGAATTAATTAGATAAAATCCCAGTTCAAAAGTCTGGGATCAAATGTGCAGCGGAGGGCAGGGAACTCTCCCTTCTTCCTCGCGCTGTCACATTCATATTACATGACCTAATATCAAGGACCATCACAGCTGAGAGCGACAGTCCCGCCACATCACAGCGGCCGTTCCGGCCCGCAAAGCCACCAAATCTATATTTTAGGAGTTATCTTGTGGAACGAAGCCCCGTCTTCTGTTCTTCATGATGACTTATAAAAGATTCCTTTTTGTTTTCCTCTTTTCTTTTTTAATCTTGCTTTTAAGTGCCTCATCTATTTTTCAAGCTGTTGTCCCTCATGTCGCTCGTGTGAAGGCTTTGATGTTAGCCTGCACTTTACCTGAATCCCATTTATATTTCATATTCTCTCTGACAAGCATTCTACATTGTGCTGTCAGAAGTATTAATTTATGATAATGGAGTACAGCCCATAAGGAGAACGATAACACTGAGAGAATTAGATTGTATTGAGTTTCATCAGATGAAAAAATCTCCTATTTTACAGCAGTTTAAAAGAAAACAGTTTTCCCAACACAGAAAGGCTTTTATCCATGAAATTTATTTGAGAAGTTTCGTACAAATATGCGTTTTTGTGCTTTTAGTGCTTCATTTGTTCCTTTCCACAGCGGATGCAGAGCTTGAGACCTGGCCTGGCACAAAGAGGAACCGCGGCCGGGTGGGGCTGTCATTACTTAAAAGCACGTGCTCCATGGAAGCACCTCTCTGCAACGCAATAAAACAAGTTTATAGGCCTCAGTTGCTCACATTCTTTTTGCCCACTTTTCATCTGGATGACAAAATGCCCTCTCTCTGCTCAGAGAATAACTCAGCTCGCTGACAGCTCTGGGATTATGACTGTGGGGAAGTGGGTGAGGTGAGTGGGAATGAGAGGCGACAACTGCGCTCCTCAAAGTCATCATGACAGTTGTAGATTACAGAGTATCCTCTCCCTCACTGTCTCTGGCGGTGTGCAGCAGCCTGCATGCTGATGAGTTGTAGGAAAGAAGGACGGCGGGGTGGGATCGTGTTGCCTGGGTCCTCGGAAGAAACGCCACCTGATCCCGCGGCTGCTGTTGCAGACCAGGCGCCTCTCTCTGGCCCACTCGATAGGTGGAGACAGGAAGGGCTGGTGTGAGCTGAGTCATGTGACCCAAGCTTTTAGCTGTGTTCAGATCAGGGCTTCACGCTGTTGACAGAACACATCTGATGGGATCTTTCCAAACAGGTTAAAGCTTTATTTAAACAGTAAATAGAAAAGAATTCAAGTTAGTTCTGTTTGTTTTATTGGTTCCTTTTTCATTGTTGTTGTGATCCTGTCTGTTTTCCTGTTTGTTTGTTTGTTTTTATAGTTTCCCCTCCTTGTATGTTCACTTTTGCCTTCTGCTTGCTGTTCATCAGCACACCTTTGTTTCATTTGCTTCACCTGCTTCCTGTCAGGTCACCTGCTCAATGTGGGAATGTTTCATTATCATGTTGCAGCGCTGGTTCCCAGTTTGTTTTCTCTCCACCTGCACCAGTCTACCACCTGCAGTCTTCCTCTTGCACCTCTCTGGACTCTTTTGTCTGTTTCTTGTTTCATAACGGATCCAGTGTTTCCAGTAGGAAACCAGCTGGTTTGGACCGCCTGCCTGCAGGAAGCTGACGTGTGTCTAGCAGCTGGTTGAATATCGGAGGTTTCTAACAGTCATTTATCTCAACACATACACAGTTCTGGCTGAACTGCAGTCAGTTTTCTCCTCTGACAGGAACCACTAGAAGCTTGACGAGTCGAGCGCTGACACATCGCTGCATGTTATCATTGCAGTGTAAACGTCTGCAAACACCAGACATTACAATCTACTGATCATACCACATTGAAAATGAAGAAGTACAAGAACAAAGCAGCCTCATGGAAGATCATCTGTGTAGGATTTGACTTATTACATTCTGGGAAGTTTTTTTCTCCCTAACTGAGCCGGAGCGACATATCTGCTCAGGAGATCTAGTTTTTTAACTCCTCCACTCTGTGTGGAGTTAGTCATCAGGTCCTTTTGACAAACAGAGCATCAGAAAACTGGAACAGCTGGAATTAAAATCCAGTCTGGTTTTAAGCAAGAAAAAAGTAAAAGCTGAAGAAATCTGCATGATGTGCTTAAAGAAAGTGGTTGAAAATGTTTCCTCCTCTCTCTCTGTAACTCATCAGCCTCATATCAGCGGCAGCCTGTCATGTAGACGCATGTTTGAGGAGACACATGCCACATTCATTTGCAAGTACAAATGTGCTACTTATTCATTCAGAAGCTCCAGCGTCTTGCTTTGATGCGGGCTAAGTCGAGCAGGCGAAACATCATGTCAGCTGTCTGATGCTTATTGTCATGCAGGATGTCAAGCTGAACATGCATCAGAACTCCGATTCCTCCATCCAGATCCTCTGGACCTCAAAGTTTCCGATTCAAAGGAGAAAAACGGGGCAGAAGAAGAAGTCACGGTGTTCTTTGCATCACATTGACTAGAAAGTATCTGATCTGTGTCACACATGACATGTAGCTCTAAAGCAACAGCTTTGGCCTCGTCTTTCCACCTGCCTGTCTGCTTCTGTCACCTATCACACGATGTCTCCTTCTCCTCACCGTCCCGTTTGCAGCAGCTTCCTTCCCTTTTCAGCCATCTGTCCCTCTCTTCCTTGCTCTCACCTCTTTCCATCATTTTGTCCCCTGAAAATCTGCCTCTCCTCCAGAGATGGATTAACATACACCGCACATTTCACAGGGGCTCTGTCATAAAGGACAGCATTCAGCAAGCAGTGTGCACATCTCCCCAAGGTCAGGACAGACCTGAATAGCCCAATTTAATTCATTTCAGGGGTGTGCCAGTACTTTGGCATGTCGTCTATTTTGCATGGCCTAGTGGTCCAGGTGTTGCTTCTAGATTACACTGTGTGTTCACAAAGGAAGAGGAAGGCTTGTAATCAGGTTAGCTGGATAAAGACACGCTGCTCTTCTTCTTCTTCATGAAATCATAGCTATTGTGAGCAGTCAGGAGCATTTATACAAGAGACTCTTCCAGGCAACGTGAAGTCATGTCTGGCTGCTTCTTGCTGTGAGTGTGTGACAAGGCATGAGCAGCTCTGAGGTCAGAAGGTACGCGACAACAAGCAGCCGCGAAGGTGAGAGCAAAACGTGCAAAAGACGTCATCCGCCTGGTTTCTCTGGAGAAATCTGACAGCAGAGCATCTGTCAATATCTCCAGATTTAGTTAGGTCTCCATCTACCCCGTCACCACCATTCTGTCTGTACCAGCCACACACACACACACACACACACACACGCTGCATAACAATTCATCCTGCTGTCTGTCTATTAGTGAAATCAATCAAACAAACTGGAGCAGTGCCATTTCACATTGTGACCTCACCACCCACAGCCCAAACATAATTAGTGTTGTGGAAAGATAGGGCACATTCATTAACATTTATCCGTGTTTCTGTGGGTGAAAACCAAACAATCAATAAAATAAAGTTTATAAAATCAGACCAGAGGATGATATTATATAAAAACACGCAAATCTCTGTGTGTGCTCTGCATGAGTGGGGGGGGGCAGGAATTATTGATATTAGCCCTGAGCTTGTAGGCTGCTTGCCATTCAAAGCGAACGCGATGGAGCGGAAACGAGTTTCTGCATTCAGTGTCTTAAAAGACCAGAGATGACCCAACGCTTCTGGATTTACTACCTTTTATTTTAAATGAGTTGGGGCCGACCGGAGCCCTCATGTGCCAGAAAGGGGGGGGGGGGGGGGGGGCATTTCCATCAGGACAGTCCTCTAGACTCGGTCCGGTTGGGGACTCAGTCCAGCTGCAGGGGGGTGTATCCAAGCGGACCGAGATCGTGTTCACGCTGCACTTTGGTCAAACCAGCCAAACCAGTAGAATAATATCTCCCCATTCCCACCAGAGGTGGCGCTGCACTAGTATTTAGCAGAAGAGAGGACCAGACCGGCGTGAAGAAGAAAACTCTGCTTCCTCCACCTGCCAGTTAAACATGGAGACCAAACTATGGCTGTTTGGGGTTTTTATTGTGTCTTATGCAAGTATTGTGAAGGAGGATTATGTACATGCATAAATTCTGATATGAAAGCTTGATGTTTTATGTTACTATTATGGGACCAAATATTTTACTCTTATTTACTGGACCAAATGTCATACTCTTATTTACTTTTGTATTACTTAAGATGGAGAAGAAATGCTTATAAGGCCAGACCTCTGCTCTCTCTCTCTCTCTCTCTCTCTCACAAAAAGATTCCCATGTCTGTCTAAACTTTCTCTGCAGCAACTGAATGTGGAAGAATACTGAGAATTGTGTCGCACAAGACTCAGTGAGAATAACAGTAGAAAAGATAACGCTAAGACCTTGAAGATAGCAGGAGGAAGGATGCGACTGACCATTGAATACATGATTCAGTGTTGTAGGGGAAAGGAAGACAATTCCATATATGGTCATGCTGTGTGTGCATGTATAGAACTTTTTGTGGGAACATTTATTCAACTGTATGTACCGCTCCACCCATAATGATTTAATAAAAACAGCCTGTGTGAAAAGAAGGCGGATTCTTCTGAGGCAGACTGCGGTGCTGGCGGCTGGGCAAGGAATCCCCTTTGCAAAGGCGAAACTGATATGGACTCCGACTTTTGTTGCAACTGATTTACCTCGCATTTCATCCAGCAAATCCTGAACTTGGGAGAAGGCTGTGAGGATTTCACAGCACTTCAACAGTATACTGCAGAAATCCACTGCAACAATGGACGCAGTATGAACACCAGACGAGGCAGAGGACCCTTAACGCCATCGCTATGGATTTACCCACAATGCAACGCTACGCCACAATGATCGTTTCATTCTCATAAAACGGCCTAAAACAGCTCTAACAAGAAGTCTTCTGCAATCTTCGACCATTTCTTCGGCGTTTCTTACGGGACTGTAGATGAACCTATCTTTAGCATCCTGCTAAATCCCAAATATTTATGACAAAACACTGTATTTCATTTATTTGCACCGTCAAATCCAAACAACTGAATATATTCTTAATTACTCTAGCTCAATATTTGCAACAAATAAATAACCATATGAAGAAATACATAAAAGCAGGCATTAACTTGAATCTATAGATCTATTTGAATGAAGTATTTTATTCCTAACTTTGCTACTTTTTTCCGGTTTCCAGGTTTCAGCATGAAATTACTGAAAATAAATCAGTCCTTTCAACTGCTGGTCAAATTTATATCTTTAAAAATGTATGCAGATTGACTCATAATGTAAAAATTCAGTCATTTATATGAACGTGAAGAGATCCAACAAGAGCATGAAGGGAAAATCCTGAAGTGAAGCCACAGCGCTGATCTTACAGCTTCCTGTCGGCTGTTGTTTCTTTCAGCCGGAGGAAGTAAGCAGCTTTATGAACAACAGTCAAAAAGCTTTCTGACATTCATGACATATTCCTCTGATCGCTTCTTTCTTTAGATGTGATCAACACGTCTTCATCAAGCGGCAAAGCAGCCTTGTGGCACAGCAGTCTCAACCCGGCTTAATGAACTTAAAATGTTTGTTTTTCTCCTGAAAGACTGCTTGGCCTTCGCTCGGAGTTCCCACTCGGTCCAGAAACACGTTTCAGCTTCTGTCGGACTGAAGCTCAAAGAAACATGTTTCCAAACTCCTTTACAGACTTTCTTCCCTGGAAGCACCTGACAAACCTTTTAGTAAAGAAACTTTTCCAGAAATTGGAGCCTTTGGCATTATTTACTGTAATATTATACCTTTAAAGCATTTCTCATATTTGCACTTTTGATTTATTTTATTTTTTTCATGTATTGGTCGGATTATTCACAATTGTTCCCTTATTTCAAATGTTACAATGGTAAAAGCATATTTGTGTGTGAGTTATCAAATAAAAAAAACCTTTAAAGCATTTAATTCATATCAAGCAAAAAGGTCTTAATAAGCTATTTCTTCATTTATTTATGTATTTGTTGGCTTGCTTAGTTACTTTTGGCCTTTAAAATGTTCCTGATTTTACACAAAATTGTTTAGTTTTTAATATTTCTGGATATATTTAAACTTCTGTGCATTACAGACACATTATAGGTCCAGTTTACTTCAACTCCAGGAACCGAACGCTGCTTAAAACCTGAGTTTGATGCATTTAAACAAAGCTAAGTAAATCCTATTAGAACTGCAGGTAGATTTACAAACAGCGAGCTCGACGCAGAGATTTTCTAACTTTAAGTGAAACTTAAGCAGGTTTATCTCAGTTGTTTCTGAACTTTTTAAGCCACAACTCCTGAGATAATGTTGATGTTGACTGTGTTTGGATTTTTTTTTTCTGCTGCTATAAAACTTTTAACTCCAGGAATGAACTGATGTATCACACATAAAACTTTCACCTGCAACCTATTACAAAGACGCATCATTTGTTACTATTTCTGCAACTACGTAGAAAGAGTTTAACAATATTTGACGTACAGAAAATATAATTTAAATAAAGATGATTTGATCTGAACACTGCAGAACCTGAGCGATGTGTCTGACCTTCAGTTGATGCGTTTCGTCCAAAGTGTCATCAGAAAGGGTTGGAAAGTGGCAGAGAAGAAGCCAATCTGAGGAACGGAAACCAGTGACACCTGGTCTGATTGGAGGGAAGGTCTTCTCCAGAACCTGGACCTAAACCACACTGAAGCAGTGTGTGGTCATCAGGACCGAGAACAAACCAAATGGCAACAAGATCCAAAGTAGAAAAGTGTGGCAAACTTTTCCTGCAGTTCGTCACAATCGTTTATTTCAAATCCTTCAGAATAAATGTGGACAACTTTCAAGCTTTCTCCCAGACATGTTTGGGCCGAATCTGGGCAGCTTCGGGTACTTACGGCTCACTGGACCGGTTGCCAGTCTTGGATCATGGTTGTGTTTCCTAAGTTGGGGGCTCTGAGTTATGATGGGGGGTTTGCAGCTAATTAGCAGGATATCCCATTTCCAAATAGGTCATTTTGTAGCAAAATTTCCATGTAAAGCTTGAAAACTGTCAGAAACTTCATGAAGGAGGAAAAAGTATTTTTAGGGAAAATCCCAAATTCAGATTCTGACTAAAAACTTTGCTGTTTATGGATTCAAAATGAATCTTTTTGTATTAACATGTTAATTTTGCCCTAAAAAAAAGTTCCAACTTTGACATTTTTTGTTTTTCTTTTAGTTTTTTTTCCAGTGTTGGAACTGAAACCATATGCAGGGTGTTCTGTGTTCTCTCTTGCTGTGTGCAGACGGCAATGCACAAACTCACGCACATGAAATTAGACGTTGCTTTGCTCTCTGAAAACACTGAACTGGATTTTATTTGTAATAAATCAGACATTCAGATTTGTTTTGTGCCATGCACTCATTTCATTTACTGACTGTTGCTTCTGTACATTAAGATTCATCAGGAGACAGAAAACTGTCCTGCAATATTCATTAACTATCCATTTTCATCCCAGTCCCATTTTCCCTTCCTGCTAATCCCATTTTACTAAAACAGAGACTGCATCGTAGACATACAAGCAGAGGAGAAGAATTTGTCTCATTAAACTTCTGTATGTTTCTGTTTTAGAGCTCCTACCTGCAGAGTTAAGCCTCATCTTTTACTTCCATAGTGGTAATAATCCTCATGTCAAAGTTAGAGACAAACATTCTCTGTACATAACGATTGTGAATATTGGACGGTACGTGCTGCATGAGGCGTTTTGATCATGCATAACTAATTCTGTATAGAAGTACAAGACCTGGTTTGGGGATTTAAGACAAATAACAGTAATCAGCTTCCTTGCAAAGGTCTGACGACTACATAGAGGCTCCGTCAGCTCTTTGTGAGAGGCAGCAGCGGAAACGAGCTCCACTGACGGTGTAAATCATAGATCAGTTCATTAACAAAATGGCATTGATGGATTTACATTGAGGTCAGAACATTACCGGCTGCCTTGAGGACCCTGACGTCTCTCTGCAACCTGTGTAATGTTCCATCTCTGTGTCTGTTTTCATTTTCTGTCCAACACCTCGGGCAAGTGAAAGCAGATTTTCAGCTCTGAAAGTCATGAGTGAGAGAATCTCTTAAAAACGATAACAGAACAGAACAAACAAAGAAAACTGCACCAGTTTCCAGGTTTCTCCATCTCCTGGAAAACTAAACTGTCATCGCAACAGTTCTGTAACGTTCCATTTCATCCCTAAACATGCAGATCAAGCAAACAAGCATTCATCTGAGTGCCAGCAGCATTAACTGATGCTTGTTTTCATGAAAGCAGGTAAAGTTGTGCAGAGAGTGAGTGGGAGGTACAGAGTTACAGCAAATAAGCTCAAGGCTGCAAAAGTTTTCATCTCTCTCTCTGCTTTCATGTGTCAACAGGTGCAGATTTCAGTCTGAGCACGAGGACGTCAGCTCTTCAGCGTCCCTCGGCCTGAATCGTGTCACTTTCAGGTACATAATGAGGTCCTTAAAAAGACAAAAAGGAAGTTAACAGCAGACAAAGACGGAATGACTTCAACCCGGTGCAGAACATTTTACACATCCGTCATAAGATCGCTGACAACAGACGGGTTTCACTGAAACTATGGAGCATAGATCTGCGCATGGGTGATTTGTGCCCCAGTTTAAAAAGCCTCCGTGTGTGTGTGTGTGTGTGTGACATGCAGAAAAAGCAGGCTGTGAGTCACAGAGCTCGTCTCCCTGCACATCAAACTAAAGTCCAGTTCTTCATGTTTTTACTACCTGGATCTGTCGCTTCAAGTTCCGCTGACTCAGCACAGGAGTGTGTAACGTAACATAAAACAGTCTGAGTCGTAGATAAGAGTTAGAGTCAACATCTCTAAGTACACCACATGATGCCATCATCACTTCGCTGTCATTGGCTGTCCCATCATCCATCTATTCGTTTTCTGAACCGCTTGTTCCAGTTAAGGGTTGCAGGGAAACTGGAGCGTTTCCAGCAATCCCATCACTATATATATACTACATATGTCTATGTGTGATAAACGCATGGCGCGCTGTCTGCGTCGGTCTTACAGGGGTGGTGATGCAGAACGAAGGTTGTGGTTCTGAAGCCGATGTTGACACAGAATGGGTTTTTTCCAGACAGTTTAGCTTTGGATCTCTGCAGGATGCTTCCCTGGTCCAGCAGCACATCACGTCTCAAAGACCACCTAACGTTTGAGCAAACAGCTGATTCACAGAGCCCTCTGCCTGTTTCTAAATGGAGGTGAGGCTGTTAGAAGTGGTATGAGTGTGTGTGTGTGTGTGTGTGTGTGTGGTTAGTGATCTGCTTGCATTGGGTTTGCTTGAGGACAGATCCTGAATCAGGACAATGTGAACACTGACTCACTCTGTGAAGCCGCCTCCTCAGCAAGTGGCCGCGTTGCAGCATTTATTGGTAGAAAAGGAAGGTAGGAGTTTCACCATATGTGCACATGACAAGCAGTTAGAGTAGCAAAGCCCACACACACCACTGGCGAAGACGCAGCTTCATGTTTGCTTGTTGTGATTCAGATAAAATGTTTGGTAAAAGCTGGTTTTTAGCAGCTTTTGGTGAGGTGGGTTTACTCAGCCCTCCATCTCACTGCTCAGAGGCTTGCTTCCTGAGCTCCACCTCCTCAGTGGTGTTTCCTGCGGTTTCCATGGAAACACATGCGTGTACGAGCACAGGGCACATCAGCCCTGTAAATTAAAGCCATACAAGCCGTCAGCTGATCACTGCAGAATCTCTTCAGCTTCCATCGAGTATTGATGAGGTATTACATTGGGTATCGATAGGGGTGTTCTGATACTACAGAGCCCGACACCAATGTGAAACATCTGTCAACATGAGTGTGTTAACCCTTTTTTATTTATGTTAGAGCTGTCAGTTTTTCAAAATATTAAATAGCAATTAATCACACAAGTGTCCTGAGTTAACTTGTCATTTATCACATATTAATCACACATTTTTTAACTGTTACTAAATGTATCATCCAATCTGAGACCATGGTCCTCAGCCGGAATAGGTTGGATTGCCCTCTCTAGGTCGGGATTGAGGTCCTGCCTGAAGTGGAGGAGTTCCTGTATGTTGGAGTCTTGTTTGTCAGTGAGGGAAGGATGGAGCGTGAGGTCGACAGACGGATCGGTGCGGCGTCTGCAGTAATGCGGACTCTGCGCCGGTCTGTCGTGGTGAAGAAGGAGCTGAGCCAGAAGGCGAAGCTCTCCATTTACCAGCCGATCTACGTTCCTACCCTCACCTATGGTCATGAGCTGTGGGTCGTGACCGAAAGAACGAGATCTCGTATACAGGCGGCTGAAATGAGTTTCCTCCGCAGGGTGGCCGGGCTCTCCCTTAGAGATAGGGTGAGGAGCTCGGTCATCCGGGAGGAGAACAGAGTAGAGCCGCTGCTCCTCCGCATCGAGAGGAACCAGTTGAGGTGGCTCGGGCATCTGGTCAGGATGCCTCCTGGACCTCCCTGGTGAGGTGTTCCAGGCACGTCCCTCTGGGAGGAGACCCCGGGGAAGACCCAGGACACGCTGGAGGGATTATATCTCTCGGCTGGCCTGGGAACGTCTCAGGATCCCCCCGCAGAGTTGGCAAATGTGGCTGGGGAGAGGGAAGTCTGGGCTTCCCTGCTTAGGCTGCTGCCCCCGCGACCCGACCCCGGATAAGCGGCAGAAGATGGATGGATGGATGTGTCATAACATGATATCTATCATGTTTTTACTGCTACTAGAAGACATTTTGGTTATTTCCTACATTTCTTTTACCCACTTGAGGTTGAATGACTTTATACACACACACACACTCACACACAGAGGATGTTTGTGTTGTACTTCACTATCACACTGCTTGGAGTGGAGTAAGCCTCAGATAAGGATGGATGTTTTCCGGCATCTTTAAGCATCATGCTCAAAGTATTGAAGCTCTGCAGCTTTAGTGCTGTCTGTGAGATCTACAAGTGGAAGCAAATCAATTAAAGAACTTTCTGGATCCTTGAAGCCGAGAGATCCCATCTCAGTCAACCGTTTCAGACCAAGGTGATTCTCTCCATTTTCAGCTGCTGTCATCGATCATATGCTGTTCTTCTACATATGAATGTTGAAGAATTTTCTATTCACTGCAAAGCAGCTCGGATGTTCAGAAATTTCCAGAAAAACTAACTTAATCTGATGTGTGGCGAAGCACAGGCCGGAAATGCTGGATCAACTGAAAACACACCCGTTTCTGCTTAGATTTACAAAAAACAGACAATCTTGCCTACAACTCTTGACATGAGCTAAGAATGTGTGTGCTTTGGTGTGTGTGTGTGAGCAACAGAAACATGGTTTGGAAGCTGAGCGGTGGAGGCGAGGCCAACATGACAGCACGCTTGGCTTGTTCAGCTGCTGACCCCGCTCATCACCTAGCTCCAGGCTCTCCCTGCTGGAAAAAACAAAATAATCTTTTCCTCTGCCTCGCCAAGCGGTGGGCTGAGCGTTGGCACCTTCCCAAAATAATGAAAGTTTAATAAAGTATTTGTATGTGGGAGAGCTGGTGTGTTTTGCCAAAAATAAAAGGCATTAAGTGCTACATTTAGCATCATGAGGGGCTTTGAAACATTCAGCTTTGTAGCATGTGGGGGTGTTCACATGACAGGGATCATTTCAGTCATACCTACACTGCACAGTACATTAACATAAGGATTAGAGCTTTTTTACAATTCCATTATTTTTAGGCAGAATAATAATTACCAATAACCAGAACAGCCATAATCATAATAATCCTACACAGCTTTTAGTTTGAACATTTACTTTAATATTTATTTATGCACACGCATGTGGCTGCTTGCTTGTATATATGTAAATATGCACATTTGATATGTTGCTGCTGTTGGAGAGTTTGGCTGCAGCCTGCTGTGCAGTGACAATAAAGCTTTTATTCCAGTCAGTTCTACTCGTTTCTAATGAGAGAATACTCAACACAATGACAAGCATGTGGAAGTCTGATGGTTCAGACAGTGTTTGCAATGTCATGCACTGAAACTCCACCTTTTATAAAGTCAATATAAATATATAAATGATGAATTTTAACTTGATTCTCCCCATTAGGACCTGCTGTGATATTTAATGTCTGCTTATATTGTTGCTCATTACTTTGGTGCTTCAGATGCTTTTAATTTGAAATGCAGTATGTTTCACTGTGATTACGTCAAATTTAGCATGATATATACGTGTCATGTTGGTTATTATCACTTCATTTTATGCAAACAGAAGAAATTACAAACAATAAAGAAAAGGTAATGAAACAAGAATTGAAAAGCTAATGCTAATTTGGATGAATGCTAAAGCTGCAGATTTAAGCCAGATGAGGTGAAAGGTGGAGGATTGCATGTGCTGAATGCAGAGGTAAAACCACTGCATGAGCAGCAAAGCATAATAAAAATGACAGAAGTGTACCGAAATCCAATTTCGAGCCCAATCAGAGAAATTGTAAAGCGCTGAGATGGACAGTAAGCTGAGCTGGAAGGACATCTGATGAAACTCTGGGAGAAGACATCAGCACCCATCTGGCCTTGCATGAAGGATGAGACTGAGATTGTACTCTTGGATTTGAGAATAAAGGTAGATTTTGTTATTGAATACAAAGAGTCTGCTGATAAAAAGGGGATTAGATTATATACTGTCACACTCTCTCACACACAAAAAGATAATACAACACAGCATAATGTGCTTCTCTGAATACAAATCAACCTGGGTGCTTTGCTTTTCGAAGGAAAGTAGAAAAGTCTGGAGAAAAGCGCTTGCAGGCTGTAAGGTGCTGCTGCCTCACAGCAAAAAGATTCTTGGTTTGAATTTTGGTTCTGGTTCTTCTGTGTGAAGTTCGCATGCTCCTGTCCAGTTTGTACACCAACCCCCCCCCCCCCCCCCCCCCCCCCAATGGCAGCTGCAATGACTCCAGCACTTTATCTCAAGTTGTTTAGTTGTTTTCCCAGAAATAGATTAATAATTTGTTTTAATAGCAGATTGGGTTAGAATTTTACTTAAGTTTTCCAGTTTTCCAGTGATATTTAAAGGGACATTGTATGGGAATTACCCCCATCTAGCCTTGACATTGTGCATTACATGTAAACAAATAACCCATTACCATCTTTTTGACCCTGTTGCACCAACAGAAGGCGTCTCGTATCACTTCAACAAGTCATGTCATGCTGTGTGTGTGTTCTGCTCAACCACTGAAGCAGGTAAATTCTCTGCTTTTTAAAAATCACCTGGTTTGATGCATGAACAGAACAAATTCATGACGTGGAGATGACTTGTTGGAATCATAATTCCAACCTTTTCTATGCAGTAAATTCACATATAATTCAGCTTTATTTGTACAGCGCCACTTCACAACAATGTTGTCACAGGACACTTTACATACACTTCAAGCCAATTCATACATATCCTCTAATAGAAACCAACTGATTGCCTCGAGTCATGACTTGGATCCAATCCTCCATCCTGAGCTGCACGCGGTGACAGTGGGAAGGAAAAAACTCCCCTTTAACAGGAAGAAAACCTCCAGCAGAACCCGGCTCAGGGAGGGCAGCCATCTGCCTCGACTGGTTGAGGTGGAGAGGACAGGAAATATATATAAGAAGACAGACAGAGAAATCCAGTGTTTTTCCTCTGGAACTGAACATTTCTGTGGTTTCAGTAGCTTTGATGGTCACAGTAACACCGTTTGGAAGCTTTATAATCAGCTTTACTGGGACAACAAGCTGACTTTTAAGGTGACTTTGAAGGCACATAACCATCCACGTTGGTAGCAACGAGGCAGGTGGATGTTAGCAGGATCTGCTGTCGTGCTGCCATGGTAACGAGTAACACTGTCTAACAAAACCCAATGAAACCAGTTAGCTTTGGGCTGATTCAGGCAGGAGAGCTGACTTAATGGTGGGGAGAAAACTGAAACTTCAGCATCCCATTTAAAGTCTTTCTCCTTCTTGAGGTCCTTCCGCCTGGGCAAGGCTGTCCAGATGTTGGTCCTCCTTTACAGATGCTTCGTTGAGCTGCCTTTAAGGTCCTTTTCTCTCTTCCTTGGCGACAGTGAAAACGGCTCCTGTAACTTGCTGGGGTAGTCGTCATCTCGCTGATCGTCTCCTCCGATTGCCCTCAGGGAAAACTCCAGACCGCTGATGTGATCACAACAACACCGCCTCAGAAACGCTTCTTATTCCACACTGGTGCTGTTTGTCCCTTACTGGCAGCTGTAGCAGACTGTCCTGGCCCTTCTCTACAGGCTTACCCATCACATGTATAAACAAATCTGCATTGATTCTGACCACTAAACAGAAAATGTCCCTTTAAAATGTGAACTATTGTTATTTTTCTTCTAAACATCCACACGTAAACAACCACCATGAGCTGTAGCTCAATGTTGGGATTTCTTCTTTTATAAATCATTTCAAAACACCTACCAAGCATCTTATTTACTCCGTCTGCACAGTTTGCATGTCAGACATGTGCTGAATTATTTACATGCAACCTGAAGCTCCAAAAACTTTCCTTTTGTTTGTTCAGCCACTGAAAAGTCACTGGATCAGGAAATAAAACTAACTGGGATGAAGATGGCAAGCATGAGCTATAAAATGAAAAACAGAACAAAGATAGATATAATTTTGTTTTTTTTGTTAATGTTTAAAATTTAGGATGTTTTGACTGTCTTAAGTCTTCAGGAACGTCATTCAACATGTGACGTGTGTCACAAGCAAAGTTCCTTGGTGTAATCATTTTTTCAAAAGTCGAATTGAAAAACTTATATAAATCATCTTAAAATGAAACTGTAAAAAAATGCAGTCCTACATAAAATCAAAGCTTCATTGTACAGGAAAGCTTTGAATATTGTCTATAATGCATCGTTCCGTATGTGATACTGAAGTGAAGTGTGGGGAAGCACATATAAAACATTTACACAGTCAGTAAATATTTTGCAGAAAAGAGCCATCAGGATTATTACTGGAAGCAATTACAGAAATTCATCAAATCCATTGTTTATGCAACACAAGCTGTTGAAATTTAAGGAAGTAGTTGACAATCACATTTTACTTTAAATAATTTGACATTATTTAAAGCAAATCAAAATCTGTTGACAGAATTTTTTTTAAGAAAAAATGTATAAAAGAGAGAAAGTCATTCTTCATTTAAAAATGTGGGTATTTTCAGGAAACCGTACTTTAGGACGACATTAAAAGAGCGATGTATTTCAGTGAAAGGAGTCAGTTTGTGGAATGATTTGGACCAAGAAGTGAAAGAATTAACATAAAAAAATTGTCTTTAAAAGGATAATTAAAGAAGCTTTATTAAACAGATTTCATGAATAATATGAAAACTAAATCACGTCCAATGCTGTGAGTTATGATTAAAAATGAATTATATAACTGGAAGTCACAAGAAAATAGCGTGGAAAAAAAAAAGAAACGACTTAACTGGTGGGATGTTTTGTACCTGATTAAGTTCTGTAGATTTATTTCCTTTTTTGTATAAATGTTTTGCTTTTGGTCTGTTTATTTTCTGCACTCATGTTTGGATGAAAAGGGGCAGATATTATCAGACTTTACTTCTGCTGCTCTTGATTTCATTCAACTTTAAACTTGAAAATATGTTTGATCTATTGAATGAAATGAATCAAAAAAATTGCCTGGGTTTTTTTTTTTCGTGTTTCTCAGAAAAGCATGAAGAACTTTTTTTCCTCTAAAAAAACTTTTTCAGGACTTGTTTTCTTAAAATATTCACCAAACAAAAGTTGTGTACAGTAAACCAGAGCATGGTTCTTCTTATTGTTCTGATAGGCATTAGCTGCCCATTTAACGGCTGCTAGTCTCTCTTTAAAGCTTAACTGTAGTTTAATTGTTGCAGGATTTAGGAACAACTGTGTGAACGGTTGGTAAAAGAGGGCGCGTGGTCCTCGGATGAGGAAGTTTTAAGTGAAACCAGTCTGGTTGGATGTCTGTGGCTGTTTTTAACGACGCTTACCGTTTCAAAAAAGAGTTGCTGTTTTAAGAATAATTTGTTCCACATAAATAAAATGAGCCGTAAATGAATTCTGTTATATTTCTCACATCAAATATTTTATTTATTTTGACAATTTTGTAATTTTCTATTACAATCTTTTCAACGTCTGAAGCCGAGTTTATTTCCATGGGAAGGCTGAGGACATATGAAGTCAGAAATGCGTGTTGGTAGCAGGCAACCCAGACGTTCTGCAGCCTGGAGGTGAGGTCTCTGAAGAGGCAGGAAGGCACTTTGTTCGCCACCACCATCTGCATCCCGGCTCCTTTCAGTGATTGCAGGAACTGAATCTGAAGTTCAGGCTGAAATGGAACAAATCTTTTCTTTGAGCTGTGAAAGCTTCTTTCTACCTGCATGGTAAATAAAAGGGCTTCATTATGTGCCTTTTGTAGTACAGAAATAACAAACACTTCATTTTGGATCGAGATTTTATTCTCCTGTTTTTGGATCATCGACTTCCCACTTTCGCCCAGTGAGTCATCTCGTCTCGACAGACTGGAATGACAAAACCTTTCCACGCCCAAGGATCAAGAATAAAATTCAAAGAGCCACTTTTCTTAATGCAAAGTGGATCATTTAATCAAATTATTATGTTCTTAAGGAAGTCAACTTTGTCCAATATGCTTAAGTCATTTTCATTTTTGTTCTTATTGCCGCAGGGTCAACGGGATGTCCCGCCATGTTCCTGGCCCTCGTATTCCTGACCTTGCCATTAAAACGGGTTGAATCAGGCTTGGTTTTGTAATTGGGCCGCACTTCAGAGACCACATCTTGTTAATGTTCCAGTAAGAATCTTTTAACTATCCTGAAGCCGGATCATATTTCATGTTTTTATTGAAAAGAAAGCCCATCTGAGCTCATAATCACCTCCGTGTTGCACCGGGGGTCCATTCCCGTCTCACTTTTCTGATTTATGTTTCACTAATCTCTTCTTGAGGGCTTTCATAGAGTGCGAATGCAGCCAGTGAATGACTTGGATATCTTCATACATTATAAAGCACCACAGGGAGTTTCAGGCTTTGAGGAATTGCGTGAAAAGGAAAGTGTGGTGGGTTTGCATGTATTGATAATGCGTCCTGTGCTCTGGGGGCCGCCCCTTGGGGGCACATTAGGAACTGCGGTAATCTATTACCTCCAACTTACAGGCAGGGAGAGAACAGAGAATTCTAACAGCAGGTTAAGTCTTGGATTGTCCACGTTTTCCTGCATGTTTAGTGACCTTCCAGAAATATGTCCGGCGGAGTGAATGCAATGCTGTTGTAGCCAGCAAAGCGTGGTCTCTGTGCTGCAAACTGTTAGACTGGCTGGAAGGTCAGGATTCTGGGTGGAAGTGGGATGCAGTTGTTTTCCTCTGAGTAATTTGCACATCAGGGAGAAAAATCCAGCTGCGATGAAAGGAAGCTAATTCATAATTCATGGAGTTGTAAATGGGGGAGCAACGGGCTAATGTGCAATGTGCTGTTATGTAATGAAAGCCAGCATAATGGGATTTAGGAATATTGTATGACCCTTGTAATAAGAACCAAGTTTATTTTAATGAATCTGGAGGTTGAGTTATGCATGTCGAGTTTATTTAATTTCACTATTATCAGGCCCAGCTGTGATATTTTACAGGCTGGCATGTTTCTGTTCAGGGTGAGACGTTTTTAATGTACATCCACGTGAAAACAAGAAACGAAAAAGAGGCCATCATGAACAACACAAAGCTAACTTAATTAAGAGACACACAGTCTTGTCTCGTCACCGTCAGTGTCTACAGCGGAAATAATTGACATGAAACCCTCCTTTGAAGTGACACTTAAGACTCAGCTCCAGCACAGGTCAGACATTCCTGCAAAGCAAATCATTAAAACTGAAGGATAAAAGAAAGGTAGTGGGATGGATTGAAGAAAAATAAAGCAGGGATAAACCGGGAAACGGTGAGAGAAAAGATCGCAATAGCATGCTAAAGGAAGCACGGCTCCTTTGTTCTCATGCCACGCACTGGAAAAGGCCACATCAATGGTGCTGGCTGTTTCCAGCAAATAGCATAAAAGAGAGAGGGAGTGAGGTAGGTGAGAAGAGGGAGAAAGTAATCCATTTGAGATTCTGGAAGGGACTCAGTCCTCCCTGTCACTCGTCCATCCTTCCCGGAAAACACAAAGAGCATTATGCATGAAGCCCAGAAGGTCTTCCAGCATGCACCCTGCTGTCGCCCAACTTCACTGCACAAAGTCGCTCCGACGCAATTTTGCCAGATTTCAAAATGCTGCATAACACAATAAAATATGGGCAAATCAATGAGAGGTTAAGAGGTGATAATTCCTGCAGCTTTCAGCCTTGACCACCCCCTCAATACTCTTATTGAAGTGTGACTAACACCCATTCACCTTTCAAATATGACATCTCTTTCCCTGTGGGTACAGTCTGAATAAAAAATGGCACAGGGAGAGTTATAAAAGATATTCAAAAGCTTTGTGTCCTTTTCTTTTGAAGTCTCATATTGCTGCCTCGAATTTTTCAGATTTTTATGGATTTTCTCTTGAGTAGAAATGTAAAACTTCCTCATTCTGCTGGAAAGTTTGGTAAAAAGATACAAGATAGGGATGTGGCAACCACCCAAACATCCAAAAGGTGCGTTTCACAGAGAGTGAGAGTAAAAGGGAAAAAAAAATAGATAAAGGCTGAGTCAGATCCAGCCACGTAGAAGCTATGTGATGGTGTGCTCCGATAAATAGCTGGTGAAACAGAGCCACATTCACCTTTATGTGCATCTTTATAAGACGCCTGCTGGCAGAAATCCCAGCATGTCAAGAAATCTGAGATCTAACCAAAGATCCCAACTTCTGTTGTGTTTATGCTGACAGTTATCGAACCTTCTCGATGTTCCTGCATTTATCTGCATTTCCAAGATATGCAAAAGGGGAAATGACTCATAAACAGGTCCAGAATCGTGATTCATAAAAGACTGGCCAGTGTCTCCTGCAAGCATGCACACTGGTTGCCTGGTACAATGAGACAGGAGAGCACTTTGGTTTGTTTTCATGGAAATGCCATATATACATATACACATATATATCCTCCCTCTCCTCATTCTACACAAAAACCAACTCAACACTTTTAGTTCCTGCCTCTTAACTGAATACAGGTATGAAAATATGAACAAAAAGGCTTCACGCTGCTGTGAGGAACCAACATCTTGGGGATCTTTTCACTCCAGAAACCAGCCCACCCATAACCAACAGAGAGCAACACAATCGGAACCACGCAGATGATTCAAGGCTGAGGTCCACACCATATGGCTGCAGCGCAGGACCCCCAGCCACCAAGATGAGGGGATCACCACAGCTATGACCCTGTAGACCAAGCAGCCTGGTAAGGAAAGAACTGGAAGTTAAAACAAAGATAAAATAAAGATAAAGATAATATGAACAGATCAGAGGTACATGAACTATAAAATACAAATAAATGAGTTCATAACAACAATGTACAAAATAAAATATAAGTTATTCATACTGGCCATCAATGTCCAGATATGCAGCTCAGGAAAATGATCAGTGGGTGTGATTTGAATATGCTTTGCTTAGTATGTGTTCCTCTCAACTTTAACTCGAATCGATGTGGCTTTCCTGCTGAGAGACGAGGTGAACACGTTTCAGATGAAGCCTAATTAGCAGATGATCTTGAAAGACGATCCCCTCATAAAAAGCAGTGAAGACAAAGGCTGGGTGATGGCTGAGCTCTGTGGAGAAGCTGAATCCCAGGTGTCGCCTGGAATTCAGCTTTGTCGCACCGCCGCCCAAACCTTTGCAGACAAATATTGGTTTTGTGTCAAAAAGCTACTTGAAAGTTGGATGTGTTAATCTTCCCGCTAATGGCCTGGCAAAGGCTTCCTTATTATTCCAGTCCCAACCTCCCTCTACTGAGGGTGCCTCCACAAGGTTAATTAATGGAGCGTCCCTTGAGGTTTCCCACTCGATGTGGGCTTAGGATAGTGGAGGTGCCTCACCACAAACAAGGTTAAAGGCGCCTCAGCTAACTCTCTCCTCCTCATCCACATGCTTCTACGTGTCACTGTGCCTAAGTTATGTATTTGCCTTGGAGGTGGAAAAGCTGTTTGCCTTGCGAGTGTGAGCTGCAGGTGTTTGCTATTAAGATGACATTTGCATCGGCTGCGGTCAATGCATTATTTAAGTAATTCTTCTGCTAGCAACGGGGGAACGGCGGTAAACAACCAACTGCTATTTCCAGTAATAACGTGTGAAGAAAACTAAGAATCATCATGTGTCAACGTACAGAAAGAGCAACAACAGAAAACATTTTCTCCATTTGGATATCATTTTGCCCAGAAAACCATTTTAGGAACCACCATCCATCAATGATCTTGCAGCGTAGCAGCTTTTCTGATGTGGGCAATAATGTCCTATTGAGCTAATCTCAAAGCCATGGGTGTATCTTTCATCATTCCCCAGGAGAAAGAGGCAGTAGCACAAGGCTTAAATCAAAGAAATAACACACAGAGAGAATGGGGCTCTTCGAAGGTCACAGTGTCAGAAATGACTTTGCATCACGAGTCACACTCTGAATCACACCCTTGAATAAAGTGTCTTCAAGCCATTCCCCGAGGCATATGGTTGAGCACACCGCACCTTGCCATTTGTGCCCCTCTTTCGACTTCCTCCTCCTCTCCACCTCTGCGACCTTCGTCCAGAAGAACATGATTTATCACACCAATATCCCCTTCACTACCATCCTGATTGCTTTGATTTCTCTATTGACATTTCCCGCCGTTCTACCTGCATGCATTTTTCATGCCCGTCCCGGCATGGTGAGCGTGCAGCTACAGATGTTAGTGTCAAGAAGGCGGAAAAAGAAACACCTTATCAGTCACTGCTGTTTGAAGCTTCGTGTGCGACGGCCATGTTTACGCTGGGAGTTTAGAGACTGGTCTGAGCGGCTCTGCCTGTCTGTCTGCACATCTCCTTGTCCATGTGAAGATATGGCCTTCAAAGCGAAGGATGAGAGGGATCCTGCTGCGTCTACGAGGTCACAGGCAGGGAGGGGGCTGATATGCTGGGGGTTTAGAAGAGGAATGAAAGGCAGGAGAGGAGCTGGTAGAAGTTTTAAACCATGACCTACTCCCTCTTTGGTGGCGAAGGTGGCACAGCGGAAGCAGGTGGTCTTGTGAAGGAATCTAGCTCCTCTTATTCCCATATGCACATCTAAGCACTTTGCAAGCCTCTGCTGGCCTGGTCGCTGTGTTTCTGCATGAGGTGGATGTGGTGTGTTTGGGTTATCAATGCAATGCTCGTCTGTGCAGTCAGCCATGGCTGCGTGATGCTGAAGCCGGAAATAAATAAATTTTAAAAAATGAATAAACTAAAACTCTTTTGAAGCCAGCTTTTCAGATGTCACCTGTCTTCATGCTGCTGAAGTTGAGAGTTTGTCAGCATTAGTTTTTCTTTGTGTGAATACATGAAAGTCTCTGTGACCCCCTCCTGCTGCAGTGCAGCAAAACCCCTTAATGCACCAGATCTGCGTGGTATTGGAGGTCCTGAAAGCCCACCGTTGGTGCTAAATGCATCGCCTCACATGCATGCATGATTAAAACATCACTCATCTTTACTAAAGCTTCTTTCATGCAATGTCACGTCATTATATCGGTCTTGCTTTGATCCAAGCTGGTTATTTCCATCCAGGGAGCTGCTGCAAAACCTGCACGAACATCACACACGCTCAGACCCAATACTTCACAAGCGCAGTTTGATGCATCTGTCTCCAAGCATGGGACTGACTATGTTATTCCACAGCACATTAATGGAGGGCTTCCAGCTGAGTGGGGCTGACAGGCATCTGGAGGAGAGAGATAGCTAATACGTGGCAGCTTCTGTCGCTGTATTGATTCAATCTCCAACACTGACATTCAGAGCAGTCACAAACCAAGATTTGGCAATCTTATCATCTTTGACTGTTATGGATTTTTAGGACGAAAAGTGAATGTTACGGAGGGAAATGCTGAGGTGTGGCTGTCAACACCGCGGGAGAGTCTGCCCTGCTCATCTTCTGGAAGGAAATGTGTTTACTGTTTTATATGCTGTCCGAACTCTGTGGGAGCAAATGGGAGGATGAGAGGAAGGGTTGAGACTCATGTATATGCATACATGTGACTTTGTGAACTCCAAGGGTTAGCACAGAAAATGATGACTAATTATTTTTGCCGTCTGTCATATCAAAAGATGTGCTGAGCACAGGGTGGCGATGACCCTCCGCCCCCTTAACGCTCTCCCTTTGTCCGATCTCTGTCACTCTCAGCTCTCAGTAGCATCGTACTTGCCCATTTTAATTTCCCTGTCAGGCAGTCTGCTCACTGTCTCTGTGATTAAGCTGCTACATTTCTTGCTTGTTGACTCAGCAGTTAAGTTCAGTAATTCCCAATCTCTTTCAGACATTTGCTTTTTCTTTGGACAGAAAAAAATAAAATTTCTATGGCTAACTAAAGCTGCATAAATCTGTGTATAAACATGGAAAAATAGACTCTAATGTCTATTTGACTGGGATCCATGCTGCTGTCTGAATACATATTTTAGTACTTGCATGTTATTGTTGCATGCACTACCCATTCTTTTAGTCCTGTTTGACTTTTTTTGGTCACTGCAACACTGTATGTACATATATTCACACATGCCAAGCGTAGTAAGTCATAGCTGGTCCTCCTTTACTTAACGGTTAACAGAACAAGTGTGTGCACGTTAAATGAAATCTTGCATGTGAGACATGTTGTCAGAGGAGCAAACCTGGGATGGTTGTGGTTTCATGTCTCTGTTAACCTGCTCTGCTATCAAGTTGGTGATTATAATTAGATGGGCAAAGCTTTCCTTTCATACCCACTCTGGTGTTTGATGAAGTTTCTGTGGTCTGAAGGGCTGCGCAGAAGTCTCCTGAGCTTGCATGTGGGTTGTGTGGTTAACAGGCAGATCAGAGAAAAGACACAGTAGCCGAGAAACTGGAAATAAAAGGAGACTTGCTGTAAAACCAGTTAGTGGAGACAGAAAGAGAATCTTCTCTGGAAAAAAAAAGGTAAACAGAGATCGAAGGTGTAGTCCAGCAGGCTTTGGGTGTCATCACCACCAAGCCGTGAGCTGCGGTTTGTTAGCTGACTGTGAGGGAAGAGCCGGCGTTCACCACACGGCCTGTTGGGAACTGGATCTGTGGATCTTCTCTGGTATTCTAATGACTTGCAGCTTCACTGAGTGGTGACTCACAATAGATTGTTGGGGGGAAACCGCAAATTAGTTGCTCATGTTCCTGTTAGACGATGAGTAGAGAGCTGGGGAAAGATAGGACAAGAGGAAGTTCCATGTGCAATATTTCTATTATCCACAGGGCCAGAGAATGGCACAAGAAGCACGTAATAATACAAGCAATGCCTGACATGGACAAGTATCTACTATCAGCATCTCTGCTATCTAGTGTCTTTCATTTTATAAAACCATAAGATGGCATGATACCATGATACCCAGCTTCCTTTCTCATCACATTTCTATCTATTTTCATGTCTCCAGAGGATAAATGTCGGGCTGTCCTACCTCAGAAGGCTTTTTCTGAAGAGTAAGAACCAGAATGTCGGCTTTTTAATCTACTTTCTATTCTAGACTTAATTATGTTTAGTTTCTTTTTTTTACAAAAAATAAACTCATTCCACTCCATCCATCACAACATACCCGTTTTTAAGACCAGGGGTGCTCAAGTCTGGTCTTGGAGATCTATTATCCTGCAACTTTTAGATGCATCTCTTCTCCAACACACCTGAACAAAAGGCTGAATTCCTTCTTCTGCATGTTATTCAGCTCTGCAGAGGCCTGGAAACAAGTCCATCTATCCATCTATCCATCCATCCATCCAGCCATCCATCCATCCATCCATCCATCTTCCACCGCTCATCCAGGGTCGGGTTGCGGGGGCAGCAGCCTAAGCAAATCAAATCAATGTTTATTTGTATGGCACCTTTCATACAAAAAGCAGCTCAAGGTGCTTTACATATATTAAAACAACATGTAAAGCAAATAGACACGTCATCATTCACACACAGATACTGGCACACCCCCAATCCCATGTTGCCTGATAAAGCTTTTATAGTAATAATAATAATAAAAGTAAAAGAATAAACATAAAAGAGAAAACATCTGGCAGACTGTGAGGAAATGATATCCCGGGGATCCTTTCACACCAGGGGTCAGAACGGCCACGACTGGCCACCACTGGAACGGCCACGACTCAGGGTTGACCCTGATCCGTACTACAGCCAAATGACTGCAATGCAAGGGCCAACCTGAAGCCATCCCCATGGTACGCAGGGAAACCCAGACTTCCCTCTCCCCAGCCACATTTGCCAACTCTGCGGGGGGGATCCCGAGGCGTTCCCAGGCCAGCCGAGAGATGTAATCCCTCCAGCGTGTCCTGGGTCTTCCCCGGGGTCTCCTCCCAGAGGGACGTGCCTGGAACACCTCACCAGGGAGGTCCAGGAGGCATCCTGACCAGATGCCCGAGCCACCTCAACTGGTTCCTCTCGATGCGGAGGAGCAGCGGCTCTACTCTGATCTCCTCCCGGATGACTGAGCTCCTCACCCTATCTCTAAGGGAGAGCCCGGCCACCCTGCGGAGGAAACTCATTTCAGCCGCCTGTATACGAGATCTCCTTCTTTCGGTCACGACCCACAGCTCATGGTTATAGAATGGCAACAAGTCATTAATTTTATTTAGGTGTGTTGGTGAAGGGAAGCTTCTAAAAGGTAGATCTCAAGGACCTGACTTGGGCACTCCTACCTTGACAGTGTAGTAAAGGTAGCTTTGGTTTAACTTTGCCGTGGAAACAGTACTTCATTTACTATCACTGGTTGGTTTCTGGTTTGTATCCAACATGGATGTTGATTAAAGCGAGTCACCTTAAAAAGAAAATCCTTTTGTTGAGTTGCAAATGCACATAATGTGGAAGTTAGATTTGATCCAAGGTCAACTTCTGTACCTGGTAAACAATGACATCTGTTGCAGTAACATAGCAACTCTATCAACAACAACAGTCACCAGCAGTCAGCTTGGACAGTGCATAATTAGCAACTTGTGACATGCCTTCCCATTTAAGGAAGTATTGCTGCAGAGATGAGCCAATATAAGCAGAGGGCTTCTTCTGAAGAGAAACCTCCTTTGTCCAACACTGAAGCTGTGTTAGTCTCTGCAATAAATGTGGTCCCTTTTGCCTTCGGCTGCCGTGTCCTCTCTGCAGCATCAAAGTAGTATAAAATATTCTATAACAATAATCGCCATGCAGGACAAGTGTTTTTGAGTTTTCTGGATGCACTTTAATTGAAAGGTTTTCCTTAATCTGGTGGCAATGCAGCTTCAGGTTAACATCATGTTGTTTTAGACATTATGTAACGTCTACTTTCATAAACACTTTCTGATATAATATATTAATGGTTCTTGCTGACAAAACTTAAGGTGGAGGATTTAGTTGTTTATCTTGACATGTCTCGACTGTCAGCTGTCGTCTTCCTCAGAAGGGTCACCTGACAGCTGCGACGTGTCATTTATCAGCTGTTATTCTAAGGCGTGGCAACTTGATGGACCTTACAGAGCCGCCATGTTAGTCACGCCCCCCTCTGCTTGACGACCGCTGCAGGAGAAAGCCCCAGATGTGTGATGGCATTAAGGCTCCCTCATCGACGATGATGAGGCCTGATTTCTGGTTTCTATGGCTATCATGAGCCATCTTTTGGTTTTGTTGGCCTCTGATCCGCTGATGTGAACATTGTCTTGGTCTACGATGTGGTGATTGTGTTTGCAGAGATTCAATATGGCTAATTTTGTTTTGGTTTTTCTTTTTAAGTTTTTGTTAACAAGAGAACTGATACCTCAAAGGGGCAATAAGCGGAAATTCAGAATTACTAGATCAAAGGAATTAAAACAAATCTCTATGGGAGTAGAAATGCATTTTCATCTGGACAACATGCTGTCTGTCAGTGTTGATCTCCAGCTCCATGTTGACCAGCTGGTTCATGTGAATCGCTGCCTCCTCCCTCTTTGCAAAGCCCCTCCCTCCCAATGAACAGCTGCAACAAGCCAACAATGGCAGCTCGTGTTTTCAAAGCTAAAAGGTGGAGAATGCAGCCAAATCTTCACCTGAAGACGACCAGGACGACCGTTGGCGAAGAAGTTCTCAGATAAAGACAGGAAAGACAGGAAGATGAACACTGTTGTGGTGTCGGCAACGTGCAGAGTGCTGTGAGACATAAAGACGCTACCGTTCGACTCAGCTAGCTCATCTTCTACTGTAAGAAATGTTAAGAGTGACTGACATGTTCCACAAAATAGTGACATTGTTTTTGCTCAGTGTTCCTGCACTTTGCATGTTTGTTTGCTGACGATGCGAGTGGAGGGCCGGGGGGTGAAGTTGAGGGAAGTGTGGCTCCTCACAAACTTTGTTTTTGTCCACAGGCAGCGCTCAGCAGCAAATGTTGCAGTGAAATCATTTTGCTTTTTGTCTGAAGCTTTTTTGGAAAGGAGAAAGCGTTCATTGAGCGACCTGACATGATCCCCTGACTTACAAAAACCTGGAGTAGATTTTTCTTTGACTGTTTTTTTTTTCCACTTTTCTCAATTTAGTACAAAGACTGATTTTCTTTTAAACCTTTTAACATTCACACAAACAAAAAGACCAGGAAAAAATGTTTCTCTGAGTTTTTCTGTTATAAGAATAAACAGAATAAATGTTTTTAGCAAGTGGTTAAGATGTTAAAAAGAAAGAAGTTAATGATAATGTAACAACAGAGAAATGGTTGAAATGTGAAACAGTAGTGTCATTACAAACACTTCCTTTTTTTGTGGTTTGGAAAGTTTATTTTGATATATGTCAAATAAAATAAAATAAAACATACAACAAACAAAAGTAACTTCAAAAAAGAAACAGCAAAACCAGACATACTCGAAAAGGAGTGGGCAGAAGTAAAAAAAAAAAAACTAATTAAACCCCACCCCTTTGCCAGTAGCGTTTACCGCGTATTCATATACACATAACACTTAGTTTGGGTTTCACACACCCAAACCAGTTGGAAGAGAAGCTGAGGAAGGTTTATTTCCAATGTTTCTAAAAAAATTCATCAAAGTCACTGCAAATTCATCTCGAAGTGGTAGACCAGGACTGTAAAGGGTTAAGAAAGTTCCTCACTGCATGAAACAACATGTGAAAGTTGTAACTCAGACAAGGTGAAAGATCTTTATGGCTCACATGATGAACTCGCAAATTCTTTAAATGTTGAGTGAAGGGGTTTTGTGCTGCCATCATTATCTCTTTTCCCACAGGAAACACAGGATGTCCCTTTAAAATAGACAGAAAGTTCATTCTGTCCGACAATTTCTTCTCAATTATCATCCGAGTCACACAAACTGGGACAAGACGATGTGATGCAGCTTATTTCCCACTTCTTTTCTCCTCCTTCATGGCTCCATTAATTAGCTCGACTTAAACACAGAAGCAAAAATATTAACAGGAAATAAAGATTAGTTTCTAAAGCGTGCGAGTTCCTGCTGAGGTGCTGCTACTTAATTTGTCCACTTCGCAGAATAATGATGTGGCTCCTTTCCATGCAGATGAGAAAAACACAGCTTTTGCTCTGAGAGACATCCCAAAGAGAAAAGTATGAATTGCATTAGTCAGGGTCATTGATATTCAGACGGTCCAGAATATCAAGTCCCTTCGGAAGAGAAAATGTCACTGTTGAAAGAATTTAAGCGAGAGCGAGAAAGGAAGAGAGGGAACAAGTAAAAGAAACAAAACCCTGGAAATGCTAAAGTGAATCCCGCTTGGCATTGGCTTGTAGAGACTTTTTCAAACCTACTTTTGGGCATGCCAATCTCTCCTGGCACACAGGCAGAGCGGACAGTTTCTACATCAGCGTCCTGATACTCTATGCTACTGCAGCACTTCTCACTCAATCTGTGCTTTTACACTGTTTATGTTAAACTGGCCTGAGGCTGAAGAATAGTTTGTTGTGCGAATAAGGATGACTGACCATCAAAAGCTCCCATCCAGACGAAAGAGGGTCAGGAGCCTAAAGATCAAATAAACATGAGGCACATTCTCTCCATGCCGGCATCACACGGGACGCTTTCTGCACATTTGAAAAGTTTGCCAAGTCTTTATTTCTCTCTTTTTCAATATATAGACTTAGTTATTTAAGTATAACAGGGCTCAGATAAGGATCTGTTGGCCATAGCTGTTCATCATCATCTCCTCCCCCCTGTCTCGTCCTCTGCAGCCTGCTGACACTGATGGTTTCCAAGTGAGTATCTCTCTCTCTCTCTCTCACTCTGTCATAATCACTGCTCTTTATGATCGGTTTGCCCTTTCTGCCCTTTCCAGATGCGGCATGTAATGAGGGCTCTAGAGGACTTTGTGAGTGGGCTATTTAGCTATTCAGACAAGATCAGCTCACACATCCCACGCTCCCTAACTTGACTCCCTACCAATACCTTTCCGCTGAGCGCAGTGATTATTTGTCTTGCCCACAAGGTCACATTCTGAATGGAGCCCAAGCTCCAACACTCAACATCCGTGACGGGCCTTTTAGTGTCGACTTACTTCATGTAAATTGATTGAGTGATTAAAAGATTCAACACCTAGAGTATTCGATTAAAGCGGACAGATATAAAGATGAACGATAACCTTATGATGTAACCCTACATCAACAGAAACTACATAACACTCATCTACTCTTAATGAAAAATAAACAGTTGGCTACTCAAGCCTATATATATATATATATATATATATATATATATATATATATATATATATATATATATATATATATATATATATATATATATATATATATATATATATATATATATGTGTGTGTGTGTGTGTGTGTGTGTGTGTGTGTACGTATATATTTATATATACATATATATATATATCTATATATATCTATCTACATATATATATATATATATATATATATATATATATATATATGTGTGTGTGTGTGTGTGTGTGTGTGTACGTATATATTTATATATACATATACATTTATATATACATATACATATATATATATATATATATATATATATATATATATATATATATATATATATATATATATATATATATATATATACACATACATATGTATATATTATTATTATTATTATTATTATTATTATTATTATTATTATTATATAAACTCTCCCCAAAGTCCACAGCTTTAAGGCAGGAGCAGGAACATGTTGAGAAGTCATGCTGAACCTTCTTGTTGCACAACCTGAACGTGTCTTCCTGAGGCCCCGCCCCTTTCTTCCTGTTGGCCTATCAACGGCTCTGTCTTAACGCACATGCGTCCTGCGTCACCACTCTCCCGTCTTGCGTTTCAACATGGCGGCATCCATGGCATCCCAGGCTGCAGCAAGAGGACTGAGGACAGCTGGATCTAAGCATCTTCTTGTGGACAAACTAAAGGTAGTGTTGCGGCGTGTATCCGCGGCTTTTCTCCTGCGTGTTAGTGGAGCTGCTGCGGGTGCAGGGTAGCACGTGTGTGGTAGATAAGAGCTGAACTCTGTGGTGACATAACAGCAGACAGATGACTGTATTTACATATGACACATGACATGCACTGTTGCTCACAGTTAGAGCTGCTCAGTTGGTTTTTATCAGGCAAATAAAACTTTATTCTTTATTCTACAGTCTTGTGTGGAAGATGAGTAATAAATGCAGCAGGAATGTGTTTAACCTGACCTCAGCATGACATGTCTGCACAGTCCAGATAATAATAATTTAGTTTAATCTAAATATTCAAATGGAACAGTTACTGTCCATGTTTATAGCTTATGAACATGGACTTATGCTTTAGTGTTCCCCTCGGACAGAGTTTGTACTTCTGGACTTCAGCCTCATGTCAGATAAGACCTCAGTACAAGGGTCAACTCCTCTGATAATGATTGTGAGCTGTGAATGGCCTCAAACTAAGTTAACTAAGTCAGTAATCATAGACGCTTCATTAATAGCTGCAGGTTATCATAATTTGTTTATCAAATGGAGAATGAAGCAAATGCGGGGAAGCCACTGAAAGGAGTGTCAGAAATACTGAGTGTCAATCAATCAAAATTAATCAACCAAACCTTTTTTTGTAGAGTACTTTCACACACCTCAAGGTAACCAAAGTGCTGTACAGGTAAAATAAAAGAAATAAACATTAAAAGCACTAAAATAAAGACAACAAAATAGTTAATTAGACAGAAAAGACGGAGTGGTCCTGCTCTCCGAGTTAAAAGCCAACATAAAAAGATGAGTTTTCAAAAGAGATTTAAAACCACTTAAAGTCCCAGCAGACCTCACAGAAAGAGACTGTGTGTCTGCGTTGATTCAAAGACAAGTGGAAGGAAAGGAGAGTCGTGTTTCTAATTCGTTGCACATCTTCAAATCTAGATGGAAATTGTGGAGCTTTCTTCTACTATTCATGTTATTTTGCTATTTCTCTGCTCAGTTAGTTGATCTATTCTTTCCACAAAATGTTTAAGATATGACTTGATGTCCATGCTGAGAGGACAAAAGCAGGGATCTGTTGATCCTGTAAATACAAAGACTTGTTTGCAAACCTGTCAGATTGGTCTGTTTCTCTTTAAATCGGACTGAACCATAATCACATTGTTCTTAAAGTGGATAAATGGAGCCGATTCCAACAAATCAGGAAACTGATCTGACATTTCTCATCAGATTTTCTGCTTTTGCCGGATATGACTGAATGGCATAAAAACTTAGACTTTTCAGTCTAAGGACAGAAACAGCTAACATTTACACACCATCCCTGTCAAAGCGGCACTTTTATGATGCAATTTATGCAACTTTATGTGTCAAGGAGGACCATTTATCTCAATCATATCTTGATCAGGCTTTTTATTGAACGATAGTTTTCTGTAGGTAATCCATAACAGATGAAGCCTTTTTGGAAAACACAGTTTTGACTGCTGGCATGAAGTTTCTGAATGCACTAGCAAAGGAAATCCAGTTCGTTGTAGGTTAGCTAGGCTTGTCTTTGTTCATTTATTTTGAAATGAAATGAAATGAAAAATACTTTATTAATCCCGATAAATTTTATTTTAAGTGTTATTTGATGTATTTAATTTAATTTAATTTAATTTAAATTTTTTTTTTAAATTTATTTTATTTTTATTTTATGTTTTATTTTTTATTAGATAAGTTTTATTTTTTAAAACCTGATATGATACCAGTCTTCCATTGGAAGGAGGGATCAGGAATAAGTGGCTTTTTCCCAGACCCCACTGCCTCTCCTTCCACATGCTGAGATGAAGGAGATGTGCTATGCTCTCCTGCTGGTAGGTTGCTGCGCAGAGCAGGTCCTTCTCCTCAGCCTCGCTTCACCCTGGTTGGAGCAGAGGTCTCACTGTTGCTGTGAGCTTCCACCTTTCAGCTTCGTTTCTTTGCCCTTCTCTTCTTCATATTGCAGAGACGGCAGAGTGGAAAAGAAAATTAGCTCATTTTGAGAGAAGGTTGCAGAAATCCTTCGATTACAGGACTTTCTTCTTAACTACGGTGGTCCAATGAAACCTCACTTAGAGTCATTTAAACTTACTGTAATATTTTATTCAATATTACCATAAATATAAAATAAAATGATTGGACTGTCTGTCATTTTTGGGCTTTTAGCTGTAGGTTTGATATAAAAAAATGTTAAAATGCAGAAACAACATGAGTAGCCTGTCATTGGACTTGTTTAAACTGGCTGCTGGTTGGTTGGCTGGCAGGGAGATGTTAGTAGAAGAAAATGTGGATTCTTCTTTCAGGACATCTTGAAATGGATGTGATGAGAAAATCCTTCATGTAGCTCCACATATTTATTTTTTTACTCTCAAAGCTCCTCAGTTATATTTTATTTATATTTGGTTTTATTCTAATAGTTCTTTAACTTTGTACTCGGCAAATCTGCCAGATTTATTGTTGTCTCATGTCGGCGTACGCAGGAAAACAACTCCAGTTTGGTAATGAGAGGACGGCATCGCTGCCAGGTTTTCCTCTAAATCCTCACTGAACATCACAGAATTTCCTTTCTGTTTCTGTTTCAACCAGAATCTTCTCATTGGCATGGACACCTTTAAAAGGGAAACTAGCCTCGCTCTACTGTCTTCTTCTATGGTCCTTTTATGGCGTTACTTATCGGAAACGATGCTCTGGCTCCGAAGCCTGTACTGCTGTTTTAAAACTCAGTGGGTTCTCAGTTCACACTCATATCTTTTTGTCCATTAAGTGACACCGTAGACAGAATTGTGGTATAAATATGTCAGCTGTCATGTAAGTGGACACACTGCATGTAGGGTTTATTCTAATTGTTATTTTAGTAAAGTGATTTGATACATGTAGAAGCAGTTTTAATGTGTAGCAACAACGTCCACCTCAGAAACGCTCAGACTGAGTTTCTACATGGTTATGTTATCCTGCGAATCTGTTCATGAAAAGGTTAAACCTGGCCTGACTGGATAAGCTGAAGTGTTTATATTAGGGATGCACCGATCCACTTTTTGGGAGTTCTGATCCGATACCGATATCTGAAATTTGACCATCTGCCGATACCTGATCTGTTTATGTGAACATCCATGTGACTATTAGGGGTGAGGAAATCAAATTGAAAAATCAAATATTGGGATTTTTTGCTTTACAATTTTAGAATAAATTTTTTTGTTAAAAAATTGATTTTTTTTTTCAAATAAATAAAAAAGATCAATTTGAAATGTTTTGACATTTTGACTGTTTTTATTGATCTTTTTACTTGTCTTCTTGGGCAACATAGCAGCAGAATGTTGGTCCAGCTAATGCGTTGTTTTTCAAAATTGAAATCAAGAAAAATGAGGAGCAAAACAAAGGTTTTGTACTTTTTTTTTTGTTTTTAATCTACAAAAATGAGCAATATCAAAGAATTGTGAAAATTACAATTAAAATCCATTTGGCACCCAAAAAATTGGAATCGAATAGAGACAAAAACATATCGTCACAACCCTGGTGACTATGGTTATTATTGCTGTCATATAACTGTCAGATTTCATCAGGTTGTAATAAATGATCCATCCTTTCTGAAGTTACCTCATCAATACTAATATAATAACATTGCAGATCTAACAATTTCAACATGTTTTATTCTGATTTGGCACATTCTACCTAAATACAACTATAAATGTGTGGTTTTGGAACAAAGATCTGCTTTTAGTGGAACAAAAAATGTCACATTTTATCATTCAAGGCATTTTTTTCTATTAAAACACGTCCGAAGCACGATTTCATCAAACACATCTGGGCTGGCTTGACTAGAGGGGTATCGGTACACTTTTATTAATACCAAGTATGAGTACACATGCTTAGTATTGAGCCGATACTGATATCGGTGCATCCCCAGTTTATATGAGGCCTTTCATTCTGATTGGACGTTTGATCAGATCAAAATGTCCCATGTAAGCGTAGCTAATGTGGATTATTTGCATAGTAACCCTTTAAAAATGGCAAACTTCCACACTTCTTGCCGACTTGTTGCTGATTCTCCTCCTGCGTGCAATGTGCATCGTTTCCTTACTGTTTACTGCGTACACACTGCACATCCCCGACATCATTAAAACTACAAGTCTGTGTATAAAAAAATCCCTTAAAATCTTGTTTTGCAGCAGCACGCTGTAAAAAAGTAACTCTTGCTGAACTTCTCATCGTACTTTTACTGGCTCTTGTAACCTGCTTGTCTACTGCTTCCCTGCTCGCCTCGTTCCTTCTCTATCTCTTCCTCTTTCTACAACAAGGTGATAAGAGTAATGATCAGGGATTCTGTCTGGTCTGCAGCGCAGTATCAGAGCCTGAACTGATTGACAGCCAGGTATCGCCACAATAGGACCAAATCTGCTCTGACAGTATGTCAGCTAAGCTGAGAAATTCAATTTACTATCATTTGTCAACAACAATGCAGAGGACATCACAATATTTAGATGGTTAGGCTCCAGGATTCTCTTAAAGGAATGGTGGGATGTTGTTGTTTCTCTCTCTCTCAGTCATAAATCAAATGCGCTGAATTCTTGTCTGCACAGCGAGATAATCCTCAGGCGGTTTTTCACTGTCTGCACATGCTGGTGAATTTGTAAACATTTGCTAAGATTTTATTTTTTCTCAGGTGTTTGGTAATAATGCAGGAGTGTGGAAGTCCATGGTGGTGTGAAGGGAGAAGAGAGGTGGCTCTCAGAATCGTCCTGCATATTTTACAGAGGGGAGGTGGAGAGCACTCTGCCTGCAACCACTTCTTCTGCTGGAAGTTCAAACGGCAGGAGGTTCCCCATCTGTCTCAGCAAGAACACATTTACATTTCCTCCCCGCAAGGAACACTGATATTCAAATCCAGCAAGAGCGAACTCCGTCCTCCACTCTCCAAGGTTAATAGGCGTTTCTGTAGCTGATGTGGTGCTTTGGCTTTTTCTCTCATTTACAACGGCAGCAGTCATCAGGAAACGTCGGCAGCTTCTGAAACGGGAATGCTCGGAATGACGGCGGCGTTCCGCGCAGCTTAACCTCTGTTGTTCTGTTGTAGACGTTGAGGAAGAAGTCCAGGAGATGAAGAGGAATGGCTGAGAGACGACTGTAGAGTCTTGGTGTGATGGATGAGAAGTGCAGATTATGGAAGATTATGATCCAACTTTGAAATTATGACCTTAAACATGTTTTAAATGGGATTTGAATGTCAAAGTGAAGTTCGCCGGCGGCCCGATCTGAGAACTTCTGCGGCAGTGATGAGAATTTGGCTCGCCCTAAGTAATGCCTGACAGATTCATGCAGCTGCGTCTTTCTGCAGGGATTAAAGAAAAAAAGTGTTCATAAATGTGGACTATCGTCACGCTGAGTTTACCTACCAATGGCGAAGGAACACTGCCGCTCTGTTTCAGCTACAGCCATTAGATATGAGGGGGAAATGTGTTTTTAAGAGATCCAGTTGCAGTTTAGATGTAGGCTAATAGATGGATGAGCAGAGGCGGTGGTGGACGGCTAGCTTAGGCTGCGGTGCATCTGCATGCGGTAGGTCCTGTGCAGCTCATGTTAAAGAAGCACTTTTAACTTGAAGCGTAGCGTAACGGCGTCATGTTGCAGTTTCTTTTCTGCCATTACCACACAGATGCCTCTTTGCCATCATCTTTTCCATCAGTACCAGCTCGTCTCAACCCGTCTCAGCTTGGTTCTGTTTCTTTTCCATTACAGTTTAGTTCCAGGTCTGAAAGGGGCGGGGTTTATGTGAAATCGCTGTGACATCAGAGTTGTACACGACAAGCTCTATAACAACACAGGACCTAGAGACAATCTGCTACTTGGTCTGCGGCTCGCCGGTCGCCGACCATAAATCTCCAGCTCAGTGTTGGACCACGGAACAGACTTTTGTTGCGTCATTGCTTATTGTAATGTAAACAACTTGCGAGTTGGAGTCGCTCTTCCAGTGATGTCACTCCCTGACCTCTGATTGGCCGCGCCCCTGACCAATAGCGACATGCAGTCTGGCGACGTCACACACAACCCGACTCAGCTCGCTTAGAACCTGGGCTGAGGAGATACAATAGGGACAAAATTCAACAAGAAGCTACAGAAACACACAGACCAGCCAATCAGAGGGGAGTATTTCGGCTCAAACGCAGCGAGCAGGGATGCACTTCATGTCTGTCCACGTTGAGCCTCTGTGGAGCTACATGAAGTGCATGATGCAGAGTATAAATCCAGTTTATTTTCTGTCTGCTGATGGGACTGTGTTCACCGGCAAGCAAGCGCCTACGTGTCCTACCACATCATGAAGAAGAGAATTGTACACATGCGATCATGTCAGTCAGAAAGGACGAGCTTTCACTTAATTAAGGTATAAAACAAAGCCTGACTGATGCACATGTTTCTCAGGCCAATGCTGTTAAAATATTCTGATAACAGATTATTTTATAAAATATTTACTGAATAAACTAACACATTTTTTGGTCCCTTAACACTTAAAACAACAAAAATATCAATTCCTGGCAGAACATTTTACTGTTTCTCAGTATTTTCTACTTTATTACATGTTTAACTTTCCAACAAAGAGGAATTTTCAAGTCCAAAAACCTGCAATGAAGCATGAGACGTCTGGCTAGCAGCTGTACGGGTGAATTTATCTTTAGATTTCGGCTGTTTATACGTGACTTAATGAGTTAAGTTACTGTTCACTAACCAGGTCCCGTTGAAAAACGAGCAGGATCAGATCTGGACTGAATTATTCTGCAGATCCTGAAGATTCCTTAAGTCACACTTTGCTTTATGATTTATGGTGTAAAACCTTTGTTTTGACCTGACCTAAAATGCAAATAGGGCTTCATCTGATGATTATTACATCTGCAGCATATTAAACTGTTCATTCATCCAGTAGTTGTTTAGTCCAACTAAAGGTCATGGGGGGCTGGAACCTGTCCCAGCGAGAGGCAGGTACACCTGGACAGGTCCATCGCATGTTAAACTAGATTCTGATAAAAACTATATCTGACTAAATTATTCTGTACAGCTGGTAGATCCACTAAAACACTGTTTCTGATTTGCTTTGAATTATTTTAATATAATTTATGATTTTTGCTATTTGTGTTTTCATTTATGCTTCTTTTTGTCTGTTTTTACACCATCTGTAGTTTTAATGTTTCATTTAAAGCACTTTGAATTGTCTTTTACATGAAAGATGCTGTATAAATAAACTTGCCTTGCCTTGTAAAACCTTTATATTACTTTTAAAAATACATATAGGCCTATTTATTTATGAATTGTTGGTTTAGTTGGTCCCTGCAGGGGTGGTAGCAGCTTTTCTGCTGGGAAGCTGTTTCTGCTACAGGTTATAATAACACAACTTACAGCTCAGTAAATGTTTCTGGATGAACTTTTCCCTGAAAAACAACACAGTTTGTTTTCTTTAATGCCGTAAAACAAAAAATATTTTTTGGGACGTTTCTGCCATGAAAAGTAATTAACTTTGCAAAGTTTTGACAAACTTTATTTGTATGTTTCATTGTTTTCATGCCGTTAAAGAGAAAATGCAAACTAAAGTAAGTAGTATAGAGCTGTCAGCCGATGTGTCTTCTAACGTGTTTCAGGCCAGAACGTAAACATTAACGCTGAAGGCCAAAGGCTGTTTGTGGTCTGTATGAAGGGAAAGGGTTACGTCCACACAGGCAGTCTGCCTTCCTGTCTGCAGGTTTGTTGTTTTTAAAGCAGACCGGGCTGAGCCAAACGTTTCAGGTTAAAAAGACTTTCACCAGGAGAAAGATGAGATCAGTCTCTTTCTGTTGGTTTTTACCGGATGCAGGTTTCACTTCTGGGATTTTTCACTTCCACTTTGCAGGCCTGGGTATTATATTTACTTTGATTAAAATGACATAATATCTCGAATAAAACATCAGAGATATGAACGTAACAATACAGTATTTCAGTTCACTGCTCCTATAATTATGATTAAAAACCAAAAACATCAGTATATCAAGTCAAGGATCAATGATTTCATATTATTCAGTCTAATTGTTAAATTCAATCAAATATTGTTTCAGAAGTCGTTTGAGGTGGAACTGATTGTTGCCAACGGTGTTTAAAATGTTCTTATCGAAAGGAAAAGAGGAGCGCACAGTAAATTACTTATGAGGAACTTGATCTTAAGATTTTATTTATTTATTTTTAATAGTATAATATCACACTGAACCACGAGACCACCCCTCTGTAGGCTTTTATTTTGCAACTCTCTTCATGTGACTGGGAGAAATCTGCATAAACCAGGTATCCTCCAGGATCCTGGTTCCTGCTGGGGTTCCTGATTCACTGAACCAGCAGCAGAGAAATACCTGCGGCTACGCTGAGCGGGATGGCAAGAACGTTCCTCGCCATAAGTGCAAGACGGGGGAGTCTTCCTGCAGGACTTCACAATAAAGGCACCTGATCAGTCAAAACAGGAAAAAACTCATCATGTCCACAAAAATGAGGAAAAAATAAGAAATTAAAAATAAAAAATACCCTGACTTGTCTCCATTCAGTAAGTATACACCTGCATGGAGTCTAATCTGCCATTTTCACCAGATAAACTGTGTGAGTTTCACCCCGTCACGAGCAGACGTTTTACCTCTACGACGCTGTCCAGGCGGTCTGGTCGCTTGACTTAACGTGCATTTTCAGCACAAACTGAAGGTTCTGGTCGGAACGGCTCCTAAGACTCTGCTGGCGTCCTCGAGCGTGATTCCCCTCATGCTCGGTGACCGACACACTTTGCAGCTGCCATTTATTTCAGTTAAAAAATAAACATTTCTCATCAGAAGCTGCATTGCGATCAGTCGATTAGATAGTGAATCCACTCGTCCTCTCGGCTGCACACGAACTGGTTGCTGTCGTTGACATCTTCGAAGCATCGGGGTCATCTGCGACAGGAACTCCTGAGTTATCGCTCCATGTTGGTACCTGTAGTCAAGGTTGAACATATGAGACACTCAACCTTTGACAAAGTGTTTCATCCTTATGTCTGCTGCATATTATTACTGCGTTATCATCTCTGCAGACCTCTCACGTCAGACTGTAGCTTCTCTTATTAACTATGCTAATTACTGAAATCTCTATCTGTAGAGACACAACAGTCAGGTTTTCCTTTCTTAAGCCTGTCTGCAAGAGATTAGAGCTGCCCTGCCTAAAGACCTGCCAATGATGCAAATCTCGCTGATCTAAATCCCGGAGCCATGCTCTGCTGCTCTCGCCTCCATCTCTGCAGCTCTGTAACACGTACATGTCATCTCTGTCTGCGCCCAAACGGTCTGGGCATGACCTTTAGCTTAAAAGCCAAAGGCAGAGAAAACTACAAGTGCACATTAGAGCAGAAACTACATCTTGTACGCCTCAAACATGCACTTTGGTCATTTGTTCCTGCTTTTTTCCATGTTGCATGACAAAGTATCAGACATCATAAGATTTGCTCGAACATGTCAAAGTTCTTGCCTGCTGGGGATGCACACGTCCCTGTTTATAGGAAGGCTCTTTTTTAATTCGGATGTCACCTCCTGCACAGCTGACTTATTTCATTCTGCTTGTCTAATTGAAAATAAGGCATCATTTATGAGTTAGAGCAAAGTAGCAAAGCACCACCTCATTAACAGAGAAACATTTCACTGCAATCAGTACAGCAGTGATCGCCGCTCCAAGCCCCACTGTGTGTGTGTGTGTGTGTGTGTGTGTGTGTGTGAGAGAGAGAGATTGAGCCTGCATTTATGGAAGTGGACACTGTAAAGTTCATTTTTTAATTTTTTCCTGGATGGTTGGTTAAATAGACCGGGGACAGAGATGGGTTCATAACCTGAACTGGAACGAATCAGTTACTCAGAATTGGTGAGTCTGTTCATTTCTTAAACATTTGATATTTCCCCTTAAGGCGCATTCTGGTTAATTAACTCTGGAGTCATTTGTCGTCACTAATTAGGTGGTGTCATTTCAAAGGGTTAGGATCTGGGCATGACAAGTAATTAGGATTTTAACCCTGCCAGACATCTGGGGGATACGGTTTCATGATACGGTGCCTGTTCAGGGACTTGGATTGGCGGCCTTTAACGAAGCTTTGTACAGGTTGAGAGGTAGAAAAGGGAAGAAATGTAACTTTTATTAACACTACAAAGAAGAAAACTGTGGCAACAAAACCATATTTTTATCAGATGTTTTATTTTAAAATGAAAAAATCTGCGTCTTCTTTAAGCTCCTTTTAGCACGTTTAAAAACTTCATCTGTATTCATAATGTGAACTTTTAGGAAGAGAAAAATTGCTTTTGGTAATCTGTTACTTTTTTTTTATTGACTTCCTGAAGGTGGTGAGTGATGAAGGCAGTCGTTACGGCGTCCTATAAGCTATCGATTGACTCGTACAGCAGCAACTACTCTGTTTGTGTTCCGCTTCATTAATCAGAGCAGACTTCAACATATCAGCTGCTTCGCTTCTTCATCAGCAGAGCTCCGGCATAATCGCTGTAGCCTCACAGCAAGCGCTGAATACCGATGGTACCGGTCCAACGTTTACACACACCAAGCCTTTATTTTTAACAAATAAAACAGAGCATTTATTTTTTACCTGCTTAGCTTTTGATGGGAATTAGCATAAACAGAAAAGCAAGAGCAGAAGAGTTTTACATCCCACTTAGGAGGAAACAGTGAATGCATCATGATTTGAAGTTGAAGTCGGGGGCAGATGAAGGTGAGGGAAGTATTTCTGCTGTGAACGGAGAAAGTAGCTTATAAATCTGCTGATCTGAAATGTTTTCAGACCGAAACAAAGTGCTTTGTTTCCTGATTTATTCTCATGGGAGAATGTTTCCATCTGTGGGTGCAGAAACACATCTTCATATCCTGCTTAATTTACTAAAAAACCCAACTTTCTGACCTGCGATGTCGACTCTGTGAAGGGTTGAATGATGGATTGACGAGCGGTGCTGCTGTTTATGGGTCTGATCAGAGGTTAGGAACCTTCCCCAGTAAATTACGGCTCAAAAGCTCCAATAAATTTCGAAGGGGGCGAGACTTACTTTGTCACATGGTGACTTTTTGACATTGTTCCACTCTCTCCTAGTGATAAAAACAGCTGCCTTAAATTAGCCTGGGGAGATTGACTCCTTAAGTTTAAGAGAAGGGCAAGCGGTGAAGTAGTGGCAACGTCTTGAAATGACTTTGCAAAGTGCCCAGATCAGTCATCGCCTTGCTGCAATGACACTTCTCACAGCAAGTGTTGTTTGACATTGTGCATCCTGCTCTCAAACCAACATGAGACTGCAGAATTTCAAGCCTCTTAGGATGGAGAGAAGCCCTGATGTTGCATGGTACCATATGGTTCAGGCAGCACAATTTTGTCCCTCAATGCCACTTGTAGACGAGTGCAGCTGCAACAAGGACTTGGCAATCTGATGCATCTGCTGCTTTAGCACTCTGTCCTTTGTGTACTTCTATGAGGTGCAGAACTATGTGAATGCTGAGAGTAGAGAATGTCTGCACGGCTCATTCAGCACTCTGACTTTCCATCAGGGATTTTATCACCTTTAATGGTGTTCAATAATTACATCTTCCATAATTTCACACAATTATGCCCAAAGGAGGATGTAAACATTAAGCTTTTGTTACTTATTGTAGTTCAGGGTTGAGTTCAGACAGCTTTCTTTACAGTCGCCATGGTTACAATGTTTTGTTTTCTTCCTAAACGTCAGATTATGTTGACAGTACAAAGACGTGCAACCTGAGTACATGACAACAATTTATAATTATTACTAATTGCTCTTCTGTTACTTTAAACTTTCCATTACTTTTCTCTACTTTACATTTGACTACGTCCTCCGGGGACTCCCATGGGGGGGTGGGGGGGTAACACTGGAGGGATTTGGAGCCAAGCATAAAGCGGCTGGGATGAGAATCAGCATCTCTAAATCTAAGACCATGGTTCTCAATCGGAAAAGCATAGAGTGTCCTCTCCAGGTCAGGAGTGAAGTTCTGCGCCTACTGGAGGAGTTCAACGTATCTGGAGGAAGACCAGGACACACTGGAGGGATTACACCTTCAGCTGGCCTGGAGCAGCTCGGGAGTTGGCGAATGAGGTTGAGGAGAGCGACAACGGCGCTTCTCTGCTTAGGTAGCTGCCCCGTGCGACCCGACCCCGGATAAGCAGCCATTTTCAGCCATCGGTCAAATGCAAATCCACTAAAATGAAAACAGACTTGTAACTGCATTTGATTGTTTGTTAATCCTTCTTGTTGGTTTACCAAAAATAACCTGGATCAGATGCTCTGAGCCTAAAGTCCTCGAAGACTTTCATCTCATGTCTTATCCAAACACATGAAGATGTTTGACTCCAGTCATTTAGCTTTTTGGTTATTTAATGAAATAATAGGAAAGAAAGGCTGCTATCCATCTCTTCTGTAGTTTGACTTGATTGTTTCCAGATGAAACCTTATAAGACTAAATGATTTCTTTAGTTTCCTGAATATGAAGGCATCCTGTCTGTTTTCAGCCTTTTGAGATTTTTTTTTTCTCCATTTTTTTCTTTTGTAAAGACAAGCTCTTGATAGAGGAATATTTTTTTTTTTTTTTTAAAGCTGGAGTAGGTGATGTTGGGTAGCTAGCAGGATGTGAAAGTCACGCCCTGTCTTGGGTGATCCGTTGCTTTTTTATTCGCAGCTTTTTCCACCAACGATTTTCTCTTTCTCGGCTGTTTAGCAGGAGGAGGCAAATAAACCGAGCCGGGTCGGGAAATCCTTCCTGCATTTTCTCAGCCATGTTTGCCTTCCGAGTTTCTTCTTCACTACTTTGTATTTTCATCCTAACACGCTGTTTATATGCAGGGTGTGGCAGGTATCAGGTATGCGCTGCTGGAGGGGGAGGAGGGGAGCCGGGAGAAGAAGCTACGAAATATAAGAAATGAACAACTCCATTTGGGTCGGAACGTTTGGATTGGTCAGAGTTTTTACAGATTTACAGTAAACTGAGGGGTCTAACTATATTTCACATTGTTCATGATTACAGAATGTATAGACTACTATCAGGACGAGGAACTGCTTCACCCAGAGTTAAAACAAGGTCCTGAATGTGATAAAGTCTCTTTTTCACAAGTGTCATGGCCATAATTATTTATATTACTTCACAGTTTCATGTTTCTTCTACCTTTTGAATGTCTGCATTTCTTCAACCTCAGCATTAAGGGAAGGAAGACTTTCTGATGGAATTTTTTCCCAAAGAGAAACAGCTTTGCATGATCATATTAACAAAGCGAAGGCATCATTTTCATTTCCTTTTCATTTATTTTTTTGTTTGTCTTTTGTCTTCCCTGTGCGCTGCAACACGGTTTTCCTTTAATAACTTTACAGGGAAGGTTATTTATCATGGTCACGTCTCCATGTCTCAGTGTGTCCCACTTCCCGTGACTTGGATGCATTCATCAGAACGGTCTTGAGTGCTTTTGTGTGTAGAGTTTGCTGTGAATACTTTATCCCATCTTGGGCCCTTGGCACACAACATTGTGCCAGTGTGCATATCTTGTGTGTGTCTTTTCTTATCTTCTGTGCATGAAGAATAAGTAGAGCAGTAGTTGGGTAGAAGGACTGTGTAGGACTGTCTCTGGAGTGCCGCTGATGATAATTACTGTAGAGAGAGCGTCTCGAGGGACAGCAGGCCAGCTGCCTGCCTTTCTGCCATTCTGTTATCCACCGCTTAGTCTCCTTCCAGGACAGTACTTGGATTATTTTTCTCCGACCGTCGCAGCGACATGACTTTGTTGTCGAATGTTACTCAGAAGGGTAAGCTGTGATATCTAGAAATGGAATTTCCAGCAGAAACACCGGTGTTTTTTTTATGTGCTCTGTAATTGTCTGTGTTTTTGACAATAAATTATTCTGTATTTTTGGGTAAAACTATGCAGTGCTGGTGCGCACAGATCCTAAAAAAGTTGCCTTTATTCTACACCCTGACTTGTTTGGTCATAAATAATGGCATACGGAATATTTACTTGTGTACACAGCACTTGTTTATGATTTCCGGGATCTCTTCTCAAGTATCTGATCAGGATTTTGGTTCTTCTTTTCTCATTGATCAGATTTAACATTTGAACTCCAAAGTCCTGATCCTCGTTGCTTTCAGCCACAATTGAAAGATAATTAGAAAAAGGCAAATTAAGACATTATTACAGACAGGTTTATTCTTTTATTTTTTAATCCCAAATTAATAAGACCGTGTTGTTGAAAGTAAAAGGCAAACATGAAATTGTGAACCATCTGTGACATGCACATCATGGACACGATAGCTGAGCATCAAAACCGACCGGCACCTTTAAAAACTAGCATGTGGGATCACTTCAGCTTGTTTGAGTAGTTCTGTTTGAAATGCCCGCTCATTTGCACATAAAGTCTGGCTTGTTTGCATGGAAAGTCTGGCTCACTTGGGGAGGTGTTAATGAGCGACCAAACTCTGGTCCACCTACGAAAGTAGCTCCTGTTTCACTTCATGCAGATCAACTACAGGAAGCGGACGGGAACATAAAGGTCATTGTGGCTTTTGACAGTATATGAGATTTTGACTTTATGATTCCATATGATTTACTGATTATACTGAGTTTTTTAGTGTTGTATTTTATTTCTTTTAGACTATTTGGGTTCTCTTATTTTGCTGTGTACATCTTTTTGGCTGACCTAGTTGCTGTTTAAAAAGTACTTCACACAGTGGTATGGTCTGGTTTATCTGGCTGTGACTGGGAGAAATGGCTGGAATGAACCCAGTAAAAGTTGATCAACCCAAGACTGGCAGGATCTGGTGTAGCTCCATGTTTTGCTCTGACGCGGTAGTCATGTGAGCTCCCACCCCTCCTAATTACAGCCTGGACTGAAGAGTGAAAGTTTTAGATTCTTCTGGAGGAGAATTACGAACTGGTGTTAAACTGGGTTCCAGACTGGTTGGTACCACGTCACTGATAATCTTCAGGATGAATGTTGTTTCTTTACATTCTAATGATCTGTCAGCCTTAACAAAGCTTCTTCTGTATTCATGGGTTTTACTGATGTCACAATTTTCCTGCGGCCGCCATCTTTAGGACCGAGCGCCATTAACTGTTGAAGGAAAAAATGGCAATCGCGCATCTCTGCTGGAGGAAAAAACAGACTGCCTATAAAAAGATGGGCGGAGCCACCGTAACGTCACCCATAGGTTTCTGAAGAGCTGAACTGAAGCTCGGTGGGCGGTTCCTGCCGTCGCCATCTTGGCAGGGGCATGTGTGTTGTCTCACCCGGAAAATGCAAATATGGGCAAAGAGGTGGAGCTGAGAGGGGGGCTGTGAGCGTCATGGTGGATGATTGACATCGAGCAAACTCCGACGTTTCTGTAGCTAAGAGCTAACCGAGCTAACCTGGAGATAACAGGAGCTAACCAGCTAACTGAGGTAAGCGGGCTAAAGCTAAGTCACGTTGCTAACCGGCTAAAATCTGTGATTGTTCTACGTTCTTCTGACTTGAAGCGGGAGATCGGGTACCTGTCAATCCAAACGCCCCTAGATATGCTGAATTTCGAGATTAAATTACTTTTAAACGGGCGATTTAGAAAAAAATTCACTCCCCCCACAGTTGTCATGAAGGTAAACCCGAACTATTAAACCTAAAATGGAATTTTGAACCAGGCTGTAAACATGTTTATTTCTGCTGTGAAGTTGGTCTTTTTAACATGGGAGTCTATGGGGATTTGCTCTGTTTTGCAGCCCCTAGTGGATGAAGGGGGAACTGCAGTTTTATGCACTTCCGGATAGGCTTCACTTTTAACTGCCAGAGGTTGCCACTTGAGCAAAAAAGTGCTATTTGAAATCTAAAAATGTAATTATATTATGATCCATATCTTTATTGTCTGAGTTGCTGAATCCTCTAAAATCTGCCCGAATTTTGCTAAATCAGTCTTTTGCAGACATCTACATTTATCTAATTTACAATCCATCCTACACCGGTGAAGGCAGACAAAAGTACTGATGCTGCTTCACATCAGGATGGTAACCGAAACCAAACTTCATCACCTGATAGATGAAAATCTTTCTTCATCACAAGAACGGGATGTTGTGTCATAGACAGCAGCTGACTGCGTTCCAAATCCATTTTTGCACCGGATCCATAAAGCCAGTAAAGTTGTTTTTCGCTACTTTACCGGCTCTATGGGCATTTAAAACTGTGAGATAAGTTACGTTTGCCATCTCTTTTCTCTAGCTAAATGTTTATTTACAAGTGTGTTTACTGCGCAAAAAAACAGCCATAAAAAGTAGCGGAGGGAGCATTTATTCATTTATTTAATTGTTTGATCATAATCATACCTGTCAAGTTCAGGATTTGAAAATAAGGGAAATTTTTCAGCACCCGCCATGAACCAAAAGTTAGCTTTCTCCCTGTATCATATATAATATTATGATTTACAAAAAAATAATACCACCTTAAATACAGATTAAAAAAAAAAAAAAAATTCTCAGTGTTCTTAACAGGTTTGATTATAACTGATGTTAAAATATCGAGATAATCTAATAATACCCTGATTATCTTGTACTGGACGTAATCAAAAGGGGTTATTTTGGATGATTCTCGGTATTCTCAGTTGGGTTGTAGGATGGTGCCAAAGATGGTGCTCAGGGTTGGAAACTCAGATGGAAACTCAGTGATGTCACATGAAACCCATGAACATGTGCTGGCTGTATCTCAGGTATCGCAGTCGTCGTTCAATCAGAATTTTGGTGGATTGCTTTCAGCTTCCCCTGACTACATGCCTAAGTGTCCTTGGACACTGAGCCCTGCATTGCCTCTTGTCTGGGTGTGTGTGTGTAAATGGGTGATTGTGGCATGTAGTGGAAAGTGCAGGGCATGATTGGAAAAAACCCTGTATAAGTACATGTCCATTTTTCTATACGCATCAGAAACCACATCAGGCAGTGAAAACTTTCCTCTTTTGCATTTTTTTATTTAATCTTTTTCTGTTTCTGTCTAAAAAGTCACGAAGGTTCTGGACACCGGTGAGACCTTTGTCGACATGAATAATAGCATATAGTTGTAAAATAACAAGAACAAAAACCTTTTGTAATGAGTCTTTAGCTGTCAACATGTGATGACATATTTTATTGGAGTTACTAAGAGGCCTTCTTTCCCATCCAGACTGTGTATGTGTCTGGTACACCCAGTGCCCTAGGTGCCTTTCCATTCTCTAGTGTCTCGCCTGAGGTACCTGTCAGGCCCTGGGGGTTCACCTGCAGCGCCAACTGACTTCTCCAAAGAGCAGTTGTTATTTTAGGAAGACTGTTTAGGTTTTTCATCTTCACTCATGACTTTTTCTTTGAGGGGAAAAGGGAGCCAGTTTAGTTGGTGTTGGTTTGAGTTTCTTGTTGTCCTGGGCAGGAAATTTCCAAAGTACCCGTGTTGTAGACTCTTTCCGACAAAAATGATTTTCTTTTATGTCTTTTTAAAGTCTTTGAAAGTTATGATTTAGTTGGAAAAGCCATCATGTATTTTGTGCCTCTGTGGCTAATATTAGGAATAATCTAGTTAGTCGCCTCAATAGCTTTTTTGAAGCATGATTTAGTATATTTAATTTAGCATTGAAATGTTTAAAATATTATATATTGTATAAAAGATGTAGAGTATTTTATAGCTTATCAAAGGAAATCATTGCAGGATTCTGTTACTGGTTAACAAAATAGTCATTCTGATTAGGAATGCACCAATCTGATATTGGTCTAAGTTTGGATATTGAAGAAAATTCCAGATCAGGTATCAGTGACGGTGAGCCTGCTTCATAGGTGCTGATCTAACCAGTGTAATTCTATGCTATGCTCTTTGAATAATGTCTTCCACCAATAACAGGCCACGAAGCTCGCATTTGTTTAAAAAATGGCACAAGCAAAATTTTTAATCAACTGGAACATTTTTCACACTACCTCAACCAACATGTTCAATGGATACGTGCAATAGTTGTGCAATAAATGTTCCGACAGGCGGTAATAAAACTTAGATATACCACAACCAACTTAATGAAGCATCTCCGTATATTTCACCTTTAAGAGCATGCTGAGTTCATTGAAAGGAAAAATAAGAGGTGGAATAAAGGAGATGTCTTAGAAGGAGGTGGAGGAAAGAGATGAAAGTTTTCCTTCTAATCGTGTGAAATCAACAAAGATCAGAGACAATCCTGAACGTCTTTGTTATGGAGGATAAGATGGTGTCGCTTGTTGTGACCAAGCAGTTCTGGCTGCTAATTAACCACGAAGCTGAAAACATCTGAGACGGCGGCTCTACCTGAACGCAAAAAGAATGATCGCAGCTTTTTACCCAGAGTGAAACATAGTAAAAAGCTGCGATCATTCTTTTTGCATTCTTTTATTTTTTATTTTTTACACAGAGTGAAACATAGTACCTCTCCCTGAGCCGTCACCTTATCGTGGTGGAGGGGTTTGTGCGTCCCGAAGATCCTAGCAGCTATGTTGTCGGGGGCTTTATGCCCCTGGTAGGGTCACCCATGGCAAACAGGTGTCTAGTGGAGGGACCAGACCAAGCACGGCTCATAGACCCCTATGATGACGACTAACCTGGGCATGAATGTTCCCTTGCCCGGACGCGGGCTACCGGGACCCCCCTCTGGAGCCAGGCCTGGAGGCGGGGTATGAGAGCGAGCGTCTGGTGGCCGGTGGGGCCCCACCTCCCGTGGGCTCACCATCTGCGGGAGGAGCCGTAGGGGTCGGGTGCAACGTGAGCTGGGCGGCAGCAAGGGGCGGGGACCCTGGCGGTCCGATCCCCGGCTGCAGAAGCTGGCTCTAGGGACGTGGAACGTCACCTCTCTGGTGGGGAAGGAGCCTGAGCTTGTGCGCGAGGTTGAGCGGTTCCGACTAGATATAGTTGGACTCACCTCGACGCATGGGTTGGGCTCTGGAACCAGTACCCTCGAGAGGGGCTGGACCTTCTTCCACTCTGGAGTTGCTCATGGTGAGAGGTGCCGAGCAGGTGTGGGCATTCTCATCAGCCCCCAGCTTGGTGCCTGCACGTTGGGGTTTACCCCGGTGGATGAAAGGGTAGTTTCCCTCCGCCTCCGGGTGGGGGGACGGGTCCTGACTGTTGTCTGTGCTTATGCACCGAACAGCAGTTCAGAGTACCCACCCTTTCTGGAGTCCTTGGAGGGAGTGCTGGAGGGTGCTCCTTCTGGGGACTCCATTGTTCTGCTGGGGGACTTCAATGCTCACGTGGGCAATGACAGTGAGACCTGGAGGGGAGTGATTGGGAGGCATGGTCCCCCCCCTCTGAACCCAAATGGTGTTTTGTTATTGGACTTCTGTGCTCGTCATGGATTGTCCATAACGAACACCATGTTCCAGCATAAGAGTGTCCATATGTACACCTGGCATCAGGATTCCCTGGGCCGCAGTTCAATGATCGACTTTGTAGTCGTATCGTCGGACCTGCGGCCACATGCCTTGGACACTCGGGTGAAGAGGGGGGCGGAGCTGTCAACTGATCACCACCTGGTGGTGAGTTGGCTCAGATGGTGGGGGAGGAAGCCGGTCAGAGCTGGCAGGCCCAAACGTGTTGTGAGGGTCTGCTGAGAACGTCTGGCTGAGTCCCCTGTCAGAGCAAGCTTCAACTCCCACCTTCAGCAGAGCTTCGAACATGTCCCGAGTGAGGCGGGGGACATTGAGTCCGAATGGGCTGTGTTCCGTGCCTCTATTGCTGAGGCGGCCGGCCGGAGCTGTGGCTGTAAGGTAGTTGGTGCCTGTCGTGGCGGTAATCCCAGGACTCGTTGGTGGACACCAGCAGTGAGGGATGCCGTCAAGCTGAAGAAGGAGTCCTATCGAGCCTTCTTGGCCTGTGGGACTCTGGAGGCAGCTAATGGGTACCGGCGGGCTAAGCGGCATGCGGCTTCGGCTGTTGCCGAGGCAAAAATTCGGGCATGGGAGGAGTTCGGCGAGGCCATGGAGAAAGACTTCCGGACGGCTTCGAGGAGATTCTGGTCCACCATCCGGCGGCTCAGGAGGGGGAAGCAGTGCTCCATCAACACTGTGTACAGTGGAGATGGGGAGCTGCTGACCTCAACTCGGGACGTTGTGGGTCGGTGGAGGGAATACTTCGAAGAGCTCCTCAATCCTACCAACACGTCTTCCGATGAGGAGGCAGAGCTGGTGGACTCAGGGGTGGACTCTCCTATCTCTGGGGCTGAAGTCGCTGAGGTGGTCAAAAAGCTCCTTGGCGGCAAGGCCCCGGGGGTGGATGAGATCCGCCTGGAGTTCCTTAAGGCTCTGGATGCTGTGGGGCTGTCCTGGCTGACACGCCTCTGCAGCATCGCGTGGACATCGGGGGCAGTACCGCTGGATTGGCAGACTGGGGTGGTGGTCCCCCTTTTTAAGAAGGGGGACCGGAGGGTGTGTTCCAATTACAGGGGAATCACACTCCTCAGCCTCCCTGGTAAGGTCTATTCAGGGGTCCTGGAGAGGAGGGTCCGCCGGATAGTCGAATCCCGGATTGAGGAGGAGCAGTGTGGTTTTCGTCCTGGTCGCGGAACAGTGGACCAGCTCTATACCCTCTCTGGGGTCCTGGAGGGGGCATGGGAGTTTGCCCAACCAGTCTACATGTGCTTTGTGGACCTGGAGAAGGCATTCGACCGTGTCCCCCGGGGGCTCCTGTGGGGGGTACTCCGGGAGTATGGGGTACCGGACCCCCTTGTACGAGCTGTCCGGTCCCTGTACGACAGGTGTCAGAGCTTGGTCCGCATTGCCGGTAGTAAGTCGGATTCGTTTCCGGTGAGGGTTGGACTCCGCCAAGGCTGCCCTTTATCACCGATTCTGTTCATAACTTATATGGACAGAATTTCTAGGCGCAGGGATGAGAATCAGCACCTCAAAATCTAAGACCATGGTCCTCAGCCGGAATAGGGTGGATTGCCCTCTCCGGGTCGTGGGTCAGGTCCTGCCTCAAGTGGAGGAGTTTAAATATCTCGGGGTCTTGTTCACGAGTGAGGGAAGGATGGAGCGCGAGATCAACAGACGGATCGGTGCGGCGTCTGCAGTAATGCGGGCTCTGCGCCGGTCTGTCGTGGTGAAGAAGGAGCTGAGCCAGAAGGTGAAGCTCTCGATTTACCAGTCGATCTACGTTCCTACCCTCACCTTTGGTCATGAGCTGTGGGTCGTGACCGAAAGAAGGAGATCTCGTATACAGGCAGCTGAAATGAGTTTCCTCCGCAGGGTGGCCGGGCTCACCCTTAGAGATAGGGTGAGGAGCTCGATCATCCGGGAGGGGCTCAGAGTAGAGCCGCTGCTCCTTCGCATCGAGAGGAACCAGTTGAGGTGGCTCGGGCATCTGGTCAGGATGCCTCCTGGACCTCCCTGGTGAGGTGTTCCAGGCACGTCCCTCTGGGAGGAGACCCCGGGGAAGACCCAGGACACGCTGGAGGGATTACATCTCTCGGCTGGCCTGGGAACGCCTCAGGATCACCCCCACAGAGTTGGCAAATGTGGCTGGGGAGAGGGAAGTCTGGGCTTCCCTGCTTAGGCTGCTGCCCCCGCGACCCCGGATAAGCGGCAGAAGATGGATGGATGGATGAAACATAGTATGTCAGGTGGTGCATTCCTGTTTTTTCTGCATTGATATCGGCGCGGTATCGACTGATACTAAACCTCAGACATCGGTATCAGTCGTGCATCGGTGAATCCCTTACTCTGACAGAAGGCTTGGAAACAACACCATCCTCTGCCTCTTGTCTTTGCAGTTTCACAGACTTTGATGAGAAAACCTGAAATAGTTTATAAACACTGTGATTTGTAAAGTTTCCCAGAAAGACTTTCATTCTTCTCAGGTCTCCTTCTGGCGTTTATCACGCTAGCATCTGGTGTAGTGATGCTACATACGAACCTACCAATAAGCACAAGTCGTCTTGTATGCTTCATTTATTTTAACATTTAACTTAATCCACAGATGTAAAGAGAACTTGTTGTGTGTTTGTAGATTTAAGATTTAAACTGCTTAGATCCACGAGAGCTAGCTGATGGTAAGCAATTTTTCTTTTTTAGCACCACATTTCAGAGCACATGCAGCTGATTTTTCCTCTAAATTTCATAAACTAATTTCTTACTCTTAAAAATTTAGCTTGGCATTAAAAATTCACAACGCAGATTTATTGTTTAATACGAAGTCAGGCGTAATCCAACTATTTGTACATGATAAAGTGGAGTGGAGCGAGTACAATATTTCTGTTTCACTTGTAGAAAGTTTGAACTTCAAAAAAAGATTTGTGTTCATTCATTTCATTCACGTCAATGCTAAATGTCTAAATGGAAACGATGGGGATTGCATTGCAGTCAGAATATTCATGGACCTGACTGTGGACTCAGACAAACGGATGCAGACGTTGAATCCGGGAGAGCAGAGCTGATGCTCCTGAGGCAAACAGTTGGATGGTAAGAGAAGTGGATGTTGTAAGAGAGAAGACCCTGCAGGTGCCTGACAGCAGCTAAATGGGTCTGCAAAACAGGCTAGACTTGTTTTGCAACCAGGCTTGTTAGGGTTGTGCGAATTTGTTCCGCTCAAGTGGACATGTAAGAATGAGTGACAGGCAGGAAAACAACGAATGCTTAACTTCATAAAAACCTGCCTTTTCATTTGGACAGATGGAGACGGGCCTATTTTGGCTTCGGTAGTTATTTATTCGTCTTAAATTCCTTTATAACTTGTAACTGTGCAGGTTCTTTCTGCAAAGGTCTTTATGAAGTTCTGCACTTCTTTCATGCTGTACCTTTTAAGCCCCTCTGGACTGTTGCATAGACTCACAGCATCAATATTCACCGTAACAGAGCTCATTAAGGGGATTTAAGACGCGTAGGTCTACATACACATACTGTAGCATAAAGTAATTGAATGATATGATTAGTATATTATTAAAGACAAGACTCCAGCAACCCCTTATGTATTCAGTTATGCAAAAAGCGAGGTCAGTATATATCGGCATGCACTATTCTTCTGGAGAACAACCCATTTTGGCTGTAATGAAGTCTCTCGACAGGCTCTCATGAGTGTTTGAATGGAGAAAGCATGCTAATCCAGCGTGCCGTGGTGCCGGCGAGGACTGATTTAAACATGAATTGTGGATTACTGCTTGTTTGGTTGTATGATGGCGGATGGAGAGAAACATGCAGAAATGATGATACTGAATTACAACATAATCTAACATGACTATTTGTCCACTGAGATGGTTTAATATTGTTTTAGTTGGGTCTTCTCCACATTCAGAGGGGAGTTTAGCTCCAGAATTTGATGGATGGGGGGGGCAGGCTGAAGCTACAGCGGCTTCATCGTCCTTTTGCTCGTGTTAGCAGAGAAGTCCGCCCCATCTGCTTAGCAATCATCTAGCTTTGTTTCATATCAGAGCTGCTTTGGTAATTATAAGGATTCAGATTTAGATTTACTGCTGAAATGCAGCTTTGGTTTGTAAACGCTGCTGTCAGGATTTACTCCACGGTGGCGGAGCCTCACGGTGGGTTTTGCACCTTACTTTGCTGTTTTTATGGCGAAAGCTTGCTAATTCCCAAACAGTCAGCAGAGATTCCCCAAGGAAAAAATGTGTCTATTAGAAGTTCTGATTGGCGGCGACTATTGGAATCTACTCGCCGAGTTGGCTGGGGATCAAAAAGATTCATTTAGACCCCTGTTTGTAACCAGAAAGGAAAAAAATCATAACTATTATACAAAAACAAAGACGATGAATGAAGATGGACCTGTAAATGAATGATCAGACCTTTCATCTGTCTCTACAGGTTAACTTGAGCTCAGTCTGACTGGCTGCGCCACTGCGTGATCTGGCAGTATCGGTCCGGTTTGCATTTCGTTCGAAACGCCGTCGCACATTTCCGTCATGTTTGTGTTGCTGCAGCTTCAGTCCAGCAGATAAAAACAGCTGTTTATGGATATTTCTGACAAAGCAGATGCTTCTACTGAAGAAGAGATGTCACACCTTTAAATAAATTCTTATTTTTGCTTGTTACTATAAAATAAATCTTATTTTTAATGTCCATCAGTCTGACACCTTAATGTCTGAACAATATTAAAAAGAAAACACATCTTAAAACATGTTGGTGCAGAACAGATGTTCATGCAACCTTCTCAACACTGTAATTAGTCGAACCAGCAGTTATCTTAAAGTCTCTATCTGACCCTACTGTAAATTGCTCATGATAAATGTAACCGACAAATGCATATTTATAACACTTGAACCCAACAAAGGAACTCTGTCTCCTCCCAGACTCCATTAACACAGCATTAAACAAATGAGAACGGTCAGATAAAATCCATTTGGACAGCCACACTGTGAGCCACTCGGAAATGATTTGTAGTGAAGGTTGAACGCCTTCCCGTAATAATCCCAGCTGCCCAAACCAGATGACTTTTCCCAGCTTTCAATTCGACCATCGGTTTCCTCGCCAAAAGGTAAAATCATCACGCAGGATGGTGTTAATGGTCTTCTGACACCAGAGCATCCGACATGGTTAAGGTATCTTGCAGTGATATCAGGGCCGTGGATGTGCACGAGTTAAGCACCTTAATCAATGCACACCCCAAAATATTTGTAGGAAATGACCTTTCTAATGTTAGGCTTCATCTGTAATCTGTTTTTTTTTTTTTTTTCCAGAAAACACTGAAACTTGGAGAATGAGCCTGCAGAAGCAGGAAACACTCTGAGAACAGTGCATTTCATGGAACATTCAGGGTGCACCTCGTAAACTCTGAAACCTAAACCATTTACTGTTGCAAAGTGCATCAGATTTAATGGTGCGTTTAAGTGCACCTCGTAAACCCAGGAATCTATTCTGTAATGGCCATAAAGGTTGTTTAATACAAGAACATAGAGGTGTTTTTTCTTATCTACGATTGTTGGGAATGTCTTTTATTACAAGTTTTTCTTCATATTTGTAAATGGATTTATATTATTTAGAAAGTTAGGTGCCAAAAATTGATTAAATATATATAGAATATGATAAAACCAAATAAAAACTAAAAACTGTGTTGCGTATAGATACAGAATTTGAGGAACTGGTTTAGATATCAGTGGTGCCCAGTCTTCTAAAGGTTATAAATCCCACTTTTCAGGTTTTTACTCCTTTTTTCGGGAGCTGTGGGGTCAGGATTCGGTCATGTGGTGCTCAGCTGTCCCAGTGCACGTCGCTCTGAAAGTGTGAGGGGATAAATTTCACAGTTTTTTCCTGTTCTGTGCTTTACTTTTTAAAGCATGGGTTATGTTTGGTATCTTGGCTTTGTCGGAGTATTTAAAACAAAATTTCCAGCTTGAATTTTTAAACACAAAAAAACCTTTAGGAAGGGAAGCGTTTCGGCGAACTGCATCTGCAGTTCATTTTTATTAAATAAAGCATAAAAGAAAAGAGGAAAGTGCAATAAATTAAAAAGAAGTCTGTTTTCAAAAACAACAACAAAAAAAAAACCCAAAACTTCCAAAATTCATTTAAAAAGTAAATCAAATTTTAATTATAAAGTGTTTTTATAACTTATAAGTCCATTGTGTTTCTTTGCATTGTCCCTGATAAACCAATTAAAATAAAAAAGAAAACATCCCCCGCATCTTTCTGTCTCTTTAAAAAAAATATAATCCTAGAAATAAACATCTGGCTCGATGTTTAAATCGTTATTTAAAAAAAATAAAAAAAACATCAGTCTCTAAATTACAACCGCTACAAGTTAGTTCCCCCCCTTGCCATCGTGGTTAATCTTCTGACATCTAGCTGTTTTTTGTTTTTTTTTGTTGTTTTTTAATAAAGCACCTCATATTAAAGTATATGTAAATCTTATTCCAACCATTTGATGTCCATTTGGTGGAATTTTACCGCAGTAATCGTCCCACTGTGCTTTGTTTCTTGTTTGGTTCGGTGAACATCAATGTGTTTTATATCTGTGAAAAATAACGTTACAGACGAGGAGGGGGGGGGATGCAGCGCCAGCAGAGAAGCTGGAATATATTTTACTAAGTGAGTAATTATTAAGAAATTAAAGTTAATTAAAACTTAGGTTTTTTAGAGTGTATGAAGTGTGTGAGAATGTCGACAATGTTCATTATAGTTTGGGAAAGGTCTGGAAACACTCCGAGGAGGGCTAATTAAGCCTTAACATGCATTTTAATTGTGAAAAAATGAATAAGGTCGTCCTTTTGCGTCCTTTTGTTTTCAGAACGTAACAATAAACGAGGGACTGATGTGTTATATTTCACTCCTTTTTATCCCTCAGTGGTGAGCAAATGCCCCCAGCCATGGACCTTGTCTTCGTTCTTTGCCACAGTTTGGATGACTAAGCGACCGACCGGTTAGAAGAAGCCCTGAGTGGCCTCGCAGATGCCCCCGTGCACCACCCACCCGGCATGAGCCTTAATCATAGAAACCTTGGGATCCGTTTCGATGTGAACTGTATAAAGAGTTTCCTCCAATGAATTTTTCATGATTGGTTTCTCTATCTTTGTTCCTCATGAATTCATCTTTCATTATTTATTCATGGGGCAGAGGTTTTAGGCTATGATTTGTTTTCACACACGCAAACGTATTTATTTCACATTTACTGTTGCAAACATTTGAACCTAATCTGGCTGTGTAATTTATTTTAACAGTTATTACGCATGACAACGCGGCCTTTTGGTTGGTTGCTCATTTGCAGCGCATCAGAAAAACTGCTGTATTCTCACAGCGAGTCATCAAATGTGAGGACATTTAGAAAAGAAATGACTTGAGAGCTGTAAACTTTCATTCTTATTTAGTTCTTTGTTAGTTTAACTTTTCTTTTATTATGTGGACAGTTTCCTACTGTACCTGCAGAGGAATTAAAAGTGAAGTTTTATCTAGTTTGAAGCCCAAACATCTGCAAAGCAGCTTGACTTTTTTTGCATTTAAAAGGATCCGGGTTCAGTTTTGCTTTTTCCTTCACTGTCGGCATGTTTAGTCATTTTCACACGATGAAGTGTAGAACTAACAAGCAGCAGCTGCTTTCTTCCTTTAAAGCAGCTGGTTGTTGTTGAGAGCCGAGTATTGACAGGATAGCTGTTTAGCTTCGGACAAAGCAGACAGGACGCAGTGATGGTGCCACTTCAGGTCAAATCCAACTTTATTTATAGATCACAGAGCAACTAACATGTTAAAAAAAAAAAAACACACTCCAGGAACCAGCTCACCTAAAACCACCTATCCTACAGCCATAAGGCTGCACTGCAGGACCCCCTCCCCCACCCACCATCCAGACAAGGGCAATCCCCAAGGCAACACCCCTGCACGCCGCTGGTATGAAGGATCCCATGTGACAAATACTAGAGTTAAATATGTTGGACATCAGTCTAATAAAAGCAGCAGGTTTAAAATAAAATTGAAGGCATTTATGAAACAAAAAATGTAGCCACAAAACAAGACAGTAAAACTAACATAAGTAGTTGGTATTTCAACTAAATAGAAAAGTATATAAAAAGTTTAAAGAAGTGAAAAGAAAGTTTAAAAACTTACAAATGGTCAAATAAATAAGATGTAAAATGAATAAATACTAAAGAAAAGGCAGGAAAAATAACTAAAGATGGAGTTAAAGTTAAGCTAAAGCTGCAGGTTTCTTGGCCGGTTGTTCTACGATCACGGCGTCTCCTCAAGCTTCGCTTCTGACTTTCAGAACAACCGAAAGGCCGTTGACAGTCGAAGCCTGTCCAGGTGAAAAAACCAAATCTTCTCCATTAGCCTTGTCTGAAAGAAGAAAATGTTAATATATTAGAAAATAAAAGTACATTATGAACCTTTTTACCTCTTCTCAAGCTTTGCTTCTGACTTTCAGAACAACCGAAAGGCCGTTGACAGCAGAGATGGCAAATCCTGGTCCAGAAAGTAGAAGTCCTGCCATGTTTCTGGATCTACCTGTACATTTAGAACAGGTGTTTTCACTAACTGGCTCGTTTACCTGGTAAATAAACTCTGCTCATTAAATTCAGCTGGTTTGCTGACTGGTGGGAACAGCTGCCGGGCAGGACTTTTACTCTCTGGACCAAGAATTGCCTCCTTTGGTTGACAGTCGAAGCCTGTCCAGGTGAAAAAACCAAATCTTCTTCCTTGTCTGAAAGAAGAAAGAAAGTGTTAAAATGTTAGAAAATAAAAGTACATTATGAAGCTTTTTGAGCAAGTGAAAGGCCGATACCAGCGGACTCCGGGTCCACGATGGCTGCTGATTTATACGCAGGTCAGATAAATCTGAGGGTCAAAGAACATTGAGACATTTATAAACCTCTAAAAGAACCTTGTAATCGATCGTGAAACAAACTGCATCTGCTATCCGTCCATGTTGATTTATTCAGCAGAAGGTGCAACCCCGACGATCTCCCCGTGTTCGGTTAATCTCACCTGGATGAGGGAAAACAATTCAATTCAATTCAATTCAACTTTATTTATATAGCGTCGAATCACGACAATGCCATCTCAAGACGCTTTACAGACAGAGGGGAAAACATAATGAAGGCCAATTCATAACAGCCTATATAAGGAAACCAACAGATTGAGTTGAGTCCAACTCAATCTCCCATCCTGAGCAAGCACACTGGCAACAGTGGGAGGGAAAAACTCCCTTTTAACAGGAAGGAAACCTCCGGCAGAACCCGGCTCAGGACAGGCAGCCATCTGCCTCTGCTGTGTGGGGGGAAGAGGACAGAAAGACAACAGACAACAGGAACTGCTACTCCCGGCCAGGGAGACCTGCTGAGACAGGAGACATACATGTTAATGATGCAACACTGTTATGGGGGGGGTAAAAGAAAGAGATAAAGAGAAAAAGAAAGAAGCTCAGTGTATCAGGAAATGTCCCTCAGCAGTCTAAACCTATAGCAGCATAACTAAGGGATGCTAACCATCCCTAGCTATAGGACTTATCAAAAAGATAAGTCTTCAGCCTAGTCTTAAAGGTGGGGAGGGTGTCTGCTTCCCTAACACTAACTGGGAGCTTATTCCATAAGAGAGGGGCCTGATAACCAAAGGCTCTGCCTCCTGCTCGGCTCTTTGAGACTCTAGGAACCACAAGTAAGCCTGCAGTCTGCGAACGAAGTACTCTGCTTGGTATATAAGGAACTATGAGGTCTTTGATATATAGTGGTGCCTGGTTGTGGAGGGCTTTATATGTAAGGAGAAGGATTTTAAATTCTATTCTAGATTCAACAGGCAGCCAATGAAGAGAGGCTAAAACTGGAGAAATATGATCTCTCCTGCAAACAAACACGCCTGACCGCATCTCACCTCATATCCTTGTTTTCATTATAATTTAATGCTCTTTCTTTTCTTAAAGACTCCTGCTACTCCTTTGCATTCGTGCACATTTGCTTTTACCGGCACACCTGTGCACGTTGCACTGTGTGCTGGTGCAGAGGGATTCCTTCTCTGACACAGCCTGTGTCTCTCCTTCGCATTAAAAAGCCAATTTCTTTTTAATAGCAACAACAGCTGGAGCTGCCAGGCCCAGCGTCTGCTGATGGAGCAAACAGCTCCTGAGCTGCCTTGCATCTTAGGCCAGACTGTTTGCCTCACTACGGGGAAAGGAGTGTAAGACGGCAGGAGAGGAGGGGAGAGGCAGGTGTGTTGGGTGTGTAAACCACCACAATGACAAGTAGAAGAGGGAAAATTATTGTTATTAGACAAGATGGAGGTGCTCCAAACGGAGACCTTATTACAAAACATTAACGTTTATTCCTCGTTTCTCCTTCTAGTGCTCCTGGCTGAGTCCTAGAAGATGGCTGAATCTACAGGAGTACCAGAGCAAGAAGCTGATGCAAGAGAGCGGCGTGGCTGTCCAACGCTTCTACGTCGCCGACACGCCATCTGAGGCCCTGGAGGCTGCAAAGAGACTCAGTGAGTGCAGCACGAGCACATGCACACGCACGCGCACAAGGAGACTTTGAGGTCGCTTATGTCCATGGGAGCAGCGGTCTCCAAGGCGATGAATTTGACTTTGTTTAATGCACTTCTTCCACGGTGGAGTTCTGGTGTTTCTGGAAGGTTTAGTATTTGGAGGAAAATATTTGAAGTTGTTTGTGTGAAAGTGTTTATTAGATCTGTCTAAATGTCTGCATCGTCGATAAAAACTGGCTAAATTATGAGTTTAGGTTCAGGTCAAAGCGACTGTCTTTAGGTTTCAGTATGGATGAACGTGTTGGGAAAGTCTGGTTTATTATCAGTCAGATGAGTTGTCAGGCTTTCAAATGGTTTTCCAGAAGTCGGTTTTTAAAGGTAAATTCCCACCGTTTTTTATTTATTTTCTTTAACCCCGTCCTGTCTGTGTGTCATATTTGCCAAAGTACACATGTCATAGAAATGGCTGCTGTGATATTCTGAATATATTTATTTTTTATTGTAATCAACGGTCTTGATATGGAAAAGCTGAAGCCGGCAGGGGAGAGAAGGTAAGTGGGGAGAAGAGAGAGAGGGACAGAGTTAAAGTGTGAAAGGAAAAGCTGCTAAAATCCCAGGATTCACTAAAACAATAGGACTCCAGTACTACAGGGTACATAAAGTACAACAGTTATCAAACATTCCTGCAGAGAAACGCAACGACTCGGAAACATCAGCAACGTTTAGTGGGAAGCAGATGAATAATGAACACTTCTGTGGGCATGCACACATGCAAGGGTGAACCGGGTGCTTGCAAAGGGGACCGGGACCACATCCTGAAGCGTTACGGGGGAGCCGGAGATCCTCAGGACCCGGCAGGCCCACCATGCCCAGAGCAGAGGAGGCCCCCGGACTGGAGCCCCAAAACACCACGAGGCAGCGGCACCGAGTGGCGCAGGCGCAGGGCGACGGCGAGCAGAACCAGCAGGCGCCGAAGTGCAGGCCGCTCGGAGAGCCAGACACCCACAGGCCCGAGGACCACAAGTGCCCCCCCCCCCCCCGGGCGGAGCCCCAACCAGGTCCCAGTGGGACCAGTTCACCCAGAACAAAACCACCGCAGGCGAGAGCCACTGCGATATCCCCCCCCCCCCCCCCCCCCCAAACCCCCCGAAGGAAGAACGGACTCTTCTGTTTGGTCTGTTTTAAACAACTCAACCTTATTTATAGAGCACTTTAAAACACACACACACACACACATCTAAAATAACTAAATTAAAATAAAATTTAAAATCAGAGAGAAAATGATGAAATAAGCAGCTTCTGATTTAAAAGCCAAAATGTGTTTTTAATTAAGAAACTTAAAAAAAGAATTTTAAAATCAGTTCCTGAACAAAGCGGGAGCCAAAGAAGTGACAGAACCGGAGCGATGTGCTGAGTGAGCAACAAGCATAAAGTGCGTTGCAGCAGTCTAAACGAGTCGTAATAAGAGCGTGGATTAAGATGTGAAAGTGGTGCAAAGCCAGAAGTTAGTTTGTGTTTTCCATCACCTCAGTTTTCCTGGAGATGGAAACGTTAAAGCTTCTTGTGCGTCCCTCTCCGGTCGCGCTAAAGGACACGCAGCTAATAAAGGTGAAGTAAATGTTTGCTTTGGTGTGTATTTCTCTGCTGGAGCCTGTTTTCTGAGCTCCGTGCTTGTGCCGGCTCTGTTTTCCATCACGGCGTTCATCCGCGCTAATTTGTTTCACAACCTCTCAGATTGAGTTTCACACGCTTTGCGTGTTTCATTTTTATCTTGTTGCCCTGTTTTTTTTGCCTCCATGCTCCCGCGTAGAGCTGCGCAAGGAAGGGACTGAAACTAGACTTGTACAACAAATCTTCAGGAATAAATTGTGCTTGCATGAACAAAGATAGTCTAACAGCCATTTGTATGCAGCCACACACAGCTCTCTCTCCTGCCTCCTACCTCTCCTGCTTCACTTTGTTTCCACTGAACAAGCTATCTAACACATACAGCATATATTCCCACCTTCAGATTTATATTTTATTCAGTGTCTTCTCCAAATACAGCTGTGTGATAGTGCATCCAGGCTGGTTTTCAGCCAGCAAGGGGCCACTCTTATCGCACGGTGGAACTGAAGCACCTGGGGCGCGGCGTTCTGTGGCCCTGCTTAAGATAAAGCAGACAGAGATAAAGCTAACAGGAAGAGGAGGACATATATTTTCCTGACAATACCTATATTGCTTGGTCAGGGATGAAATGGAGAAATGGAAATCTCAGGACAGGACTTAGAAAGGAGCAGACAGCTTAATAAAAACCCAGGCCAGATTCAAGGGTGGAAGAAGTTGTAATGGAGGATTCATTCATACTTCTATTTTTTTTAAATGTGGAAATGTTCACCGTGTGTCACCTTGCACAGCGTAGTTGTAGGGATGCATTAACATGGCAGAATATGCACACTGATGCTACTGTAGGAGATTTTTATACAAACGGTGTCTGAAAGGGATTTATCGCTGCAGCATGTTGCCCTCAGAGGGTCCAGCTGCTTGACCGCAGTTATGAAATATTTTTATTGGTTTCTTTTAACCGATATTTCAGACAGAAAGAGCTGACTTTCCTTAGCAGGCTCGGACTTCTCATCACAGCTGCTGCAGCTGGGGATGCTGGGTTTTTGTACGTATTTTATTGTATCAGCTGCAGTTTTTTTGGTACTTGAAGGTCTCTGTTCCTGCAGCAAACATCTCCGTTAGCTTTGGATCGTGTCGGAACAACGTATGCACGTTTAAGAAACACGCTGTGCCTTTGACAGTCTTTCTTTCAGCCCTGGTGGGTCGTACGGTAACGTGCCAGGGGGGGAAGGAGATTAATAACCTCTTTAGTTTAGATCTGTGGAGCTGATAAACAGGCTGAGAAGCTCTGACTGGTGGACGCCATGGGACGGCAGCCCTGCATAAAGCCCTGTTTAATGACTGCGCTGTGGGGGACATGTGGTCTGTGGGGGACATGTGGTCTGTGGGGGACATGTGGTCTGTGGGGGACATGTGGTCTGTGGGGGACATGTGGTCTGTGGGGGACATGTGGTCCGGCGCTGTGGGGGACATGTGGTCTGTGGGGGACATGTGGTCTGTGGGGGACATGTGGTCCGGCGCTGTGGGGGACATGTGGTCTGTGGGGGACATGTGGTCCGGCGCTGTGGGGGACATGTGGTCCGTGGGGGACATGTGGTCTGTGGGGGACATGTGGTCCGGCGCTGTGGGGGACATGTGGTCTGTGGGGGACATGTGGTCCGGCTCTGTGGGGGACATGTGGTCTGTGGGGGACATGTGGTCTGTGGGGGACATGTGGTCTGTGGGGGACATGTGGTCCGTGGGGGACATGTGGTCTGTGGGGGACATGTGGTCTGTGGGGGACATGTGGTCTGTGGGGGACATGTGGATGGTTGGGCTATCTGAGCTGACTGCGAGCAACTCAGACAGATTTATGTGCAGCGCTGGAGCCTGCTGTGAGACCCTGGCTTCTTGTGCACACACCAGAGTGAACTAGTCAAGCATCAACGCTCAGACACAGATGGATGGCACTCACCGCTTGCCCGTTTGAGCATGCTCACACACACATGCACAGAAAGCAGCGTTCGGCTCACTTCTGCACTCACTTATCCATGAAGTGGTCAAGTTGACCGTTCAGTTGCTGCTGTGCATCAGAAACAGCCGTCGCTGCTCGTGCACAGCCCAACCCTGCAGACCACCAGTCAGTCCGGGTCCGAGTGTTCTGGTCCTGCTGCAGAAAAACACTTTCAGATCTTTCTTTTCTTTTTCTTATTAAGACATTAAAGGAGCTAAAAGTCCGACATGGCCCGTTGATTCCATGGTAACTGGAGTGACAAGTGTTGGAGGAGAGTTTATGTGGTGGCAGATGGAAGATTCTCAACCAGCTAATGGATCGTGGAGGGAAGGCTGTGATTTGTGCGGCGCCACGCTGGGTGAACCCTGCAGGGAGTTATCAGAAAGTCCGAAGCTTTTCTAATGTGTGCTCTGCTGGGACGGCGAGCGCGGCGCCCTAACTGCTGCTGTCCATCCAGAACCAATGATCCACAACCAGCACCTTCACACACAAGCCTTTAGCCTCTGTACTGTGTGTGTGTGTGTGTGTGTGTGTGTGTGTGCGCAGGGCTGGACTTTTGGAAAATAAAACTTTTGGACTTTTTTGTTCTTGATTCTGTTAATGAAGATGCAGATATGCGTTCTTTTCACACACTGCAGCTTGGCAGGACTTTTAACGTGAAATATCTTCTAGAACCTTTCGATAAAAAGGAGGAAATAATAAAAACACACAACAAAACTTCTGCTACTTTCCCGTCACACACACCCTGTCGATGCTCGTCCAGCCTCCATCCTGCATCCTACCTGACCTGTCAGCTCTCTCCAGCCTGCAGAAGACCACCTCGCCATGACTCCTGTTTCGTCTCTTTTAATCTTTAATCAGTGATGTTGTGTTCAGAACATCCAGTTCCTGATCATACCGTGGAGTAAAACTCTTCTGCAACGTCGCGTGCTGGATGGAAACGTTGTGTCGCCTCCGGACGCTGCTGGGCAGCAGCGGCTCCAGAAATGCACATGATAGATGTCACCGTGTCATCGAACACGTCCGGGACGCGACGTTTTAAGGTCAGAAAGTTACGTAATGCGACTTTAAAGTTGGCCTACAATGACGTGGAAACAAAACTGCATCCCAAGTTGTTTGAACATTGTCTAAAATAAATGTTTCATCTCAGTCTAGTTTTTATTTATCAGCAGTTCACAACACAGTCAGTTCAGTCCACTTCATTCTGATCCATTCAGTGTTTATATAAGTCCATCCAGAAACATTAACGTCGTCCATCCGGGCGACACGAGGAACCTCCGGCAGAACCTCGCCCTGGTTGGAGGGAGCGGACAGGACGGGTGGATCAACAGGCACCTGAACTTTACATCAGGAACACCTGCTGAGGAATGCTGCTTCATGAGTTTCATATATTTATAGAAAATAAAGAGCAGGGAGACGAAAGGGAAGTGCGCAGTGCATCGTGGGATGTCCTTCAGCTGTCGATGGCAGCGTAGCTAAGGGATGGCTACGCCCCCCCAACTGTAGGATCAGTCCAAACTGAGGTTTTAAGCCGGATCATGAAGGTAGAGCTGGTGTCTGCCTCCTAAACCCAAACATTTCCATCAGTAAGGAGCTGGTAGCTGAAGCTCTGCCTCCCACTCGACGCCATTTCTGCTTCCATATGGATGTAAACAGGGACGTTTCAGACGGGTCGCTGCTCTCGTGTTTTTTCCGTTGCCGTGGTTGTTTAGTCCGTTTATCCACATAGTGCTGAGTTCAGAGTTCCCTTCCGTTTTCTGACACCGGCTGCTGGTTGCAGTTTCAGACACATGGCCCCACCATGGCTGCAGGTGTTGATGTTCTCGTCTTCTTCTGATGATGGCAGCCTCTTCATCTTCCTCTTCTTCTCTGGTGTGTTTCTTTCATTAGCTGCGTGTTGGCTATACAACTCGCTGCCCCCCGCCATTTTCAGGACCAAGTTACGCAGGAAAATGGAGAAAACTGTCCGTCTGTCTTCATATCCGTCTTCTTCGTGGTGGATCAGTGAGTCGTAAGAGACTCTGGGAACCACATCGGACCAGCTGTCGGGGAGCAAAGTCCTCTGTCGGCATATATGAGATCCTTGATGATCATGGAATGCTTTACATGAGCGCAGAATAAATTCTGTCTGGATTTATCATGACGTTGATGAAGAGAAGCTAAAACTGGAGGTTTTTCATCAGAACCTTCACTGCAGATTTTCCAGACGTATCAATAACAGGACAGAATTTGCAAAAACTCATTTTAAAGAGTTTTTTTGTGTCAGTCTGTGACAGGATGTCCATGATATCCTAATATCACGTAGGTGGAAGAAAGCGGTTCCAGAACCTGCTTTATATACGATCCAAATGACTAATCCTGTCCTAAAAACCTCCAACGGTTCCTCATGCTGTGGTTTTCAAGTCATTTCAGGGTTAAATATGACCGGTGGAGCATTAAAACGTCAGGAAATAGTGAATGCTGTAGATGGAGATAATGGGGTAAATGATGCCTCTGTGTTTTCTCCTCTTCTTCTGTGGTTTCTGATCATCTCACCGTTTTCCACCAAGCAGCATCTCGTGTTCAAACTGCAACGTTTTCCACCTCCAAATAAACGCCGTCTTCCTGGAAAGCCTTCCACGTGCTGCAAGAGAACAGCAGAGTTCCCGCTGCTCTGCAGGTGGAAGCGACATCTTCCAAATACCGAAGCAGTCCCGGTTTGGTTTTTACTGATGGATCGGCTGCTTGCACGTTTTTCTAAACCTGCTCTGGACCTTTACTCAGTTAAATCTGACACAGAAACAAGATTTTATTGTTTATAAAACAGAAAGAAAGGATTGGTTTTTTTTTTATCTGGGGTGTGAGGAGACCACCCGCTGCATGTGTGGAAAGCAAACCTTTTGTTTTGTTCTGGTTTGATGTGAAACTGCAGCAGCAGAGGAGTTGAGCTGAATGCAGCACATCCCATAATCCACGCCTGTCTGACGAGACTCCCAGACTGTGTGATGAAGCTGAAGCGTTTGTCCTTCAGCTCACTGTTTGCATTTTTCCTTTGTGGTGTTTTTTTACAGAAAGCGTCTGATTGCGTTCAGCCTGGTTTTCCTGCAGATGAACTGAAGACGGTTCAGGCGGTTCAAACCTTGTGAAGTATGGCTGCCTTTTGTCCCGCGTCTTATTGTATTCAAGAAGTTTGTTCATTCAGACTGTGGGCGTCTGTGTTTTCTCTCTCGTCTCGGCAGGCGGCGTGATAGTGGTTACCATGGTTACAGGGACATCTGAAGCCATAGCATCTGGAGAACTGAAATTTTTTCAGTTTTTCAGTGACTTTATCTGAATTCTTGGTACTTTTTTTGTAATTGTTGAATTTCAAAGACATCTTTTGTTGATGAATTTTCACTGACATGATTTTCACTCATGCTGTGATAGCACCCCCCCTCACCCCCCCCTCACCCCCTCCAAGGCCGCTTTTTTTATTATTATTCTTGTTTCAATTATGAAATTGCCCTTTATCATAATTTTCTACCCAGATATGGTTGTTATTAGAAGCCTGAGTCGTCGTTCATTTTTATGGCACGACTAAAATTACATGTAGTCAACCATCTGTGCAAAGTGGATCCTTTCATTTTTAATGGGGCCACTGAATGCTTTAATGAATAATAATTACAACAGAAAACCACCAAAACAATTAAAGTATGCGCTGCAAAAGCCTTGTAAACACTGAAGTACAATACATGTGATTGTGTAATGATTTTTTCATGACATCATTAATAACCAGGCTGAGAGTATTCAGGGTTACAGATCATAAACAAGACGGTCTTCGTCACATGGAAGGTTTTTACCTCATCTTTCTGCACGGAGATGGTCTGGCTTCTGGGATATCCACCAGAAAAAAATGTCTTTGAAATATCAGAATATTTATTATAATTTAAACATTTTATTTGATTTAATAATGTAATGATGTTTTAGCTACAGATGATGAAAACTCCTTTAAGATCTTCTGAAAGACTCGGACTCCTTGGACGGATGTTTTTAGACCCGGCAATGTTCCAGACTTGTCATATTTCATATTTCACACAGCTTTTCCAGCCTTTTTATTGCCCTTGTGTTTTTTTTAAAGCATGTTCTGGCAGCAGATCCAAACTAAGTCGATCATTTTTCTTGTAATAATAAATATTCCTCCGTTTTATCTTCCAGCAAAGTGTTTGTCTTATATCCGTAGGTCTGCATGTTGGTTTACTCTTCTGCAACTTGATTTTATTCCACATTTACTCTACAACGTAGCGGCATCCTGCAGCAGGCGTACCGGCTAAACGCAGAGACTGTTTAAACAGAACCTCTGTGATGGTTTCTGAAAAGCTGAAATTAAGCTCATTGGGCTGTTTTGGTTCGCATTTTGCAGACATCATGGTTCTGCTTCACTCTGAGTTGCATCAACCACACTTTCCCCGCTTTTCTCTCTCATTTGCATCATTATCCTGCAACCTAACACAGTTTGGTTTCCCTTCATATTTTCTTCAACACTTATGGTGTGTTCAGACAAAACGCTTTTTGAGCGTCAAGAGCGGCAGGTTTCCATGTAAAGTCTATGTGGAGGCACGGCAAAGGGGCGTCGAGCTTTCTCGCGTTGCGTTTTGGTCGTCGGCATTCCGCATGGAACGTGCGTCAAAAGCCAGAGATGGACAAAGCTGAACTTTGGCCGCTCGACGCGGGACGTCAACCAATCAGAGCGATCAGCTGGCAGCTCCTGGAGGATTCCTGTGGTGAACCCAGACACGGGGCGGAGACGCCATTTCTTCTTGTAATATGTAGGATAACCATTCCTTGCTAAAATGCTGAATGTTACTGATTTGGAAACGTAGCAGGACACGTTGCCTAGCAACGTTTTGTTTGGGGGGGGCTCTCTGCTGAGTGTGGCTCTTGTTGCATTAACACTGACTAACTGCCGTACGACGACGTTCTCTAGCTTTATTTATTACATAAAACCATGCCATATCTCTACTGAATCCGCCATCATTCAGACTGACCGGAAGGAAAGCGCCGCCTCCCTCCTCTCGCCGCGTCTGCCGCTCGCTCCAGACACAAGCAGCAGACGCGGCAGGAGCGTTTTGGGAGTCGGACACAAAAGTGGCAGTTTAGTGACCAGCGTCGAGCGTTCAGCACTCAAAATGCGTTTGGTCTGAACACACCATTAGCAGACTGTTTGGGATTACCGTGGAAGGAGGATGCGATTTAGGCAGCCATGTCGGACTGGACGTCGCCGGAACTTAAAGCCTGTTCCATACTCTACGAGAAGCCAGAACTTTTTTCTTGTTCTCGAGGCTCCGAGAAGAAAATGACGTCATTTTGTTCTCGTGGACGTGTTTGAGGACAGTTCTTGACACACCGGGCTGCAGAACTTTTTTCTTGCGGGGCTGCGAGAAGTATCGTGTGATTGGTCGGACATTGGAGGTGGGCGTGGTTAACACAGAGAAAGCAGGAAGCGGAGTTGTTGCTTCCGTGTGTTTGCTGTTGCCAGCAAAATGGATTGTTTTGATAAAACAGCTTATCGAGGTGGTGAGAAAGTAGGAACATTTTTACATGTGGCATTAAAACACTCGGATCCAGCCGCGTGCACGACCCGCCCCGCCGCGTGCACGACCCGCCCCGCCGCGTGCACGACCCGCCCCGCCGCGTGCACGACCCGCCCCGCCGCGTGCACGACCCGCCCTGCCGCGGACGAAGCTGCTCGTTAAATATGAAACTAGAAACTCGGAGAGCGGAAACCTCCACCAAGCACAATGTTAAAGAATCCTTTTAAAACATTCCTGGATCCACACGGTGATCCTGATCACCACCAGAATTTAATCAGTTCTTCATTTTCACATTTGCAACAACTCTTGAAATATTTATAAAATCCCTCCGTAACCTTTTAAGTTATCTTAAGCAAAAAGACGCCGGGAAAACAACCTCCTCGGCGGAGGTAACAACATAAAGCAGACATCGCCCCCCGCAGTGACCCCCCCCCCCCCCCCCCGCTGCAGACGTGCCTCTTGTGGAGTATGTATGGACCTGCCGAACAGGACGTTTTTTCTTGTTCTTGCAGCCTTGAGAACAAGAACTCAGTTCTTGCTTCTCGTAGAGGATGGAACAGGCTAGAGTCAACCTAACAGAACTTACGTAACGTCACAAGAAACAGAAAAATAGATCATACCACCAAAATGTTGCAGAATATATATGATGTTAAAAATGAAATCAAACTGATGTCAAACAAAATTGTCCTGTAAGTTAAATCCTGTATATTATGTATGTGTGTGTGTGTGTGTGTGTGTGTGTGTGTGTGATGTTTAAGAGTAGTGTTAGAAATTGATGTTGTTTTGGGTGTGTGTATGAGTGTGTATGCGTTTGAGTGTGTGAAGGGAGGGGCTGATGAGTTTTCTTTGTGTTTTTTATATCATGTAAAGCACTTTGTGTTGCATTTTATTGTAGAAAAAGTGCTTTACAAATAAAAATTTGATTTGATACATGAGTTTAAACACAGTTGTCACACTGCAACTGTGGTGGGAATTATACACACAGCATAGTGTTAATTTGTTACTCCTTTATTAAGGTTCTTTTGTGTACTACAAGATATATTCTGCATAGTTTAGAGTATTTGCAGACAGCTTGATTCAGTAGAATCATGGATAGAAACTCTGTTCTGTTCAAGGCTCTGACTCTTCTCATTCAGTTAGAAGTTGTTTTGACTATTGCAGAGTTTGTGTTTGTCTAAAAGAAGTCTGCAACACTCGGAGAGGGGCAGAGCTCTCCCGCTTGCAACGTCTGTACATTGTCATTAAATTGAACTGGAAACAGTTGATTTCTACATTTATTTTTCATCAGATAAATTCCACAACAGCAACACAAAGCTTTTTTATATAAATGATAATTTCATGATAAAAAAAACTAAACAAAAAGCAAAATTTAAAGCCTCACTTTTTCAGATTTTCACCATAACGAAGGTTCATTTGGCTTTAGTCAATGTCCTGTCTCTTCTTTGAGCTCTTTTCAGCCAGTAAAAGTCATTCTGCTCTTTGTTTTTCTTGCTTTGTTTGGTAAAGAGCTTAAAAATATTCCTGATTAACTTCCTCACACACTGCAAAGTTGGGGGGGATTTCTTTTAAAGCTTCAGCACTGACAACCTGTCACATGGATTGGCTACTCAGCTTTGTTGCTGATTAAACCTGACAGCTTGTGAGATTTTAAGACTAAGTTCTGTTCATGCCGACTGGTTTTTACTCATATAAAAATGTCCCGCATGGATTCACTGTTGAGGTTAAAAACTTTGGTTTATTCCTGTGTTGTGTAATCCTCCCGTTTTCCACTGAAGCTGTGCTGCTCTCTGGCAGATTTTGGAGGTCTTAACCGCTCCAGTAATGAATATAGATTTGTTTACCGTGGAAGCAGATTTGCATGGCCTTGCACGTGCACGCACATGCGCGTCTTCACATACCTGTGCTCTGTGAGAGAATATGATGATGTAGTCCACTTTGTGTGTCGCCACCGCTTGACAGATGCGTCTGTTGGGCAAATCCTGATGGATTCTTAGTCTGAATTCTAAATGAAAACCACGTTTCTCTTCTCTCATGTGATCAAAATGTTCTTGAGTAAATGTGCATCTCCATCAGATGAGATGGGGAGAAAAATCTTTTTTTTTCCCTTTTGCTGTCGTCTTCATGGCTTCCCGCCCTGACAAATCGTGCAGCAGCCACATTTACTGTATGCCTCCATTTTGTTCTTTCTTTGGTTTTTTAAGGTTTGCATAATCTTCAGTCCTCATGCGCTTCAGTCTGCCGTTGCTGTTTTTGTTTTTCCCTGTAGCCTCTCTGTCAGAATGAAGAAAGGAAACATCTTCATTTATTTCACTCTGCCATGAATATTCAGCGTAAACTGTTTTTCTGCTCATCCCAGCGATCTCATGTGTGTTTATTAGAGGGGTAGTTAATGTAATATGTCAGCGTGCTGCATAATGCCAAGCCACCTTGACGTTAGCCAGCTCTTTGATGAGAAAAGTGTGTGTCTGTGTGTGGATGCATGCTTGGTAATTCATCTGTTTTCCTCTGATGTTGTGGGATGGAAAGGGACCGAGAATGAAAGCAACCCTCTGAAACTCTCAAAGAATGTTGATGAAGCCAAACATTAGTTCCCAACATAAAACATTTCCCAGCTTTTCTATAAATAGTGATTTTATTATTTTTTTCCAGGAAGAAAAAAGGCTTCTTTCCTTTTTTTTTTAACTTTGGATTTGAAGTCAGTGAAGCTCATTATGTGCCTCAGTCTGTTGATGTGTAAACAGAAGTAGCTCATAGCCAAGGACACTATGATTATGTGTATGTCATTATTTATTTATTATGTGTATTTGAAAGTGGTTCTCCTGCTCATTGACTTGTCAGCTGGCTGTGGCAGCTCAGACCTCTTCAGATCATACATCTTGCTTCTGGCTTGTGATCTACAAACAGATAACTCTGCAAACCAGGAAGTTGCATCTTTTCATACAGAAATAGGCTTAAGTGTGAAGAAAAAGTGTGATATTTGCTTCAAGTTCTTAAAGTTGGATTGTTGTGGACAATGAAATGCAAAATAAAGTGTAGTTTCTTTTTGTTTTCATTCATTTTGATGTATGATAATGAAAGGTTGTGGTTTATTTAGATAAACACAAGATGAAGGTGATACTGGAGTCAAAACTGAAGAGGATAAAGCGGCAATGCTCTGAAGCTCTTCCATTGTGGTCACAAGATACTAAAACATGTGTATAAGATGATTAGTTTATAGGCAGGTGTAACTTACATGTAGCCGGAGCTAACTAACGCTCAGGAATTAGAGACTGGTATAAGTTAATCTGCATAAAAAGCAACTTGACCAGCGTCTGTTTTGTTTGTCTTTTACGCTAAAGCTGCATTTCTGCTCCCTTTCATACGGAAACAGAAACCTCACTGCTTTCATTCGTTTTTTATGTTACTGTGGTTGTTTCATCCACTTGATGGCAGAGTTCAGAGTTCACTCCTGTGTTTCAACCATAGACTGTATATAGAGATGGGCGGAGCCTCCGTGACGTCACCTGTAGGTTTCTAAAGAGCTGAATTGAAGCTCGGTGGGCGGTTCCTACCGTCGCCATCTTGGCAAGGTCACGCGTGTCGTCTCTCCCAGAAACTACAAATATGGGCAAAGAGGTGGAGCTGAGAAGGGGAACTGTGAGCGTCATGGTGGATGATTGACATTGAGTGAACTCTGAGCTTTCTGTAGCTAAGAGCTAACCGAGCTAACCCGGAGATAACAGGAGCTAACGGAGGTAAGCGGGCTAAAGCTAAGTTGCGTTATTAACTGGCTAAAAACCACGGTTGTTCTACGTTCTTCTCACTTGAAGCGGGAGATTGGGTACCTGTCAATCAAAAGGACACGCCCCTAAATGCCAAATTTCGAGATTAAATTACTTTTAAACGGGCGAGTTATGGGAAAAAAAAAAAAAAAAATCACTCCCCCCACAGTTGTCATGAAGGTAAACCTGACCTATTTTTGTACCAGGCTGGGATTTGCTCTGTTTTGCAGCCCCTAGTGGATGAAGGGGGAACTGCAGTTTAAGAAAGCCAGACGAAGAAAAAGTAAAACCACAAAGTCTTTTGCTGATCTCAACTTCTGCATCTTCTTTTTCGGGTGTTTGTTTTTTATTATTATTTGGCATTTTCTGCATCATCTTCTTCCTGTTCCTCTTCTTCTCTTTTTGTTCCTTTCGCCATTTCCAATAATATTTCTCTCTCTTCTGATTCAGGTGACAGCTAGTCTTGGATTAGCTTGTGCTAACTTGTTTTTAATTATTTTACTTATTAAGTAAAGTTTTTATTTTTTTATCAGTAAAGTTTTTATCTTTTATTCTTTTTTTTTTTTTTTTTATTCTTATGTTACTTTTGGTTTTATATAGTATGACTACACACCTCAAACTGTTCAGTACTTAAATTTTGTTGTACATGAGAATGTTAAAATGACAATAAAAGCCTTTTCTGTTTTATTCTTCAAAACAGAGAAATTAGGTGCTTAACCGGCGCAGGAGACGGACAAAACTGTCAGTCCGTCTCTTCTGTGTCCAGGATGTCCAGGATGTCCAACATGGACATAAAATTGCCTGTAAATGTGGTACACTTTAGGGAGATTTTATGAAGCATTTATTTGTTTATGTGATGACTCTTGTGCCGTATTCTGCATCGTTAAGTCGTTTTGCAATGTAACACAACTAAGCAGGCTGGCACACTGCTGCTGTTTGGTCCGCTTTAGACGGCGCGTGGTCCGTTTCCAAGGACAGAACGATTAGTTTGGTGCAGTACTTTGTCCACCTGCCTCACTCTGAGGTGGACCAACGAAGCGGACTCTAATCTGTTTGAAATCCAGGCGTCTCAGTTTGCTTGCACACAGAAATCCAGACACCAAAAAGAAAGTGAGGTCTGCCAGAAAAGCATGAAGAAGAAGAAGGAAGCAGGGCAGGCTAATGTTTGGGAGGAAAACCAACAGAATGTATTCAGAAAACCAAGACCAGAATCCTGCACGGCTCCAGTTTTACCAACCCAGACCCGTTGAATCTCCTCTTGAAATCTGAACCTGAACCTGTTTCTGTAGAACCCGTGACCCGACCCACACGTTAAGAAACCCCGTCCTTCCTTCATTAGCTACCTTACTTTTCTTTATTTGTTCTTATATTTAATGTCATTCGTGCTGATTTGAAATCATTTTCATTTATAATACAAAAAGAAAAACATAAACACAACAACGTGAATACATATAAAGGTTTATTTTAAGTAGAACTTGATTTAAAGATGTTTTTTTTTAACTTGCACAATATCACACCGAACCTCCACCAACTTCCCTTTAGTCTGTTATTTTGCTACTTGAGAGTTTTATTCATTTAACTGGGAAAAGTTGCATAAACCAGACGACATCCATCATCCAGGTTCCAGAACCAGCAGCAGGAAGATATTTCACTGGCTGCGCTGAGCAGGTTGCGAGAACTTTCCTCGCTACGAGGTTTGGAAATCCTCCTGCAGGGCTTCATTAGAGCGATTAAACACTCGTCATGTCATGAAATAAGTCCACTTCTCACCTGCACTACACAAATACCCGCCTGTGTGATATTCAGTCTGGTTTGGTCACCTGGGTTCAGTTCAGTTTGACACAAACCAAACGAAGGTGCGAAACTTTTCAGGAATCTCCATCCAATCGGACTGAGTCCCTCGGACTATCCTGGTCCCAATGTGCCTGCTATGTAGTCTTCCTCCAACCACCAGTTAACCTAACATGCATGTCTTTGGACGGTGGGAGGAACCCGGAGAACCTGGAGAGAACCCATGCGTGGGTTCTCTCCAGGTTCTGAGTTTTCAAGTATGATAAAAATAAAAGGGTGTGATTATTTTCCTCTCTGCAGTTTCCTCTCCTGCTGTCTTCAGCTGCTAATCGAGCGTCTCTGGCGTTGCAGCGCTGTGCTGTAAACTCCTCCCACAGCCGCTTTGCTTTCATTCAGACACTGTTGCCAACTTGGAGACTTTCTCGCTAAATCTGGAGACTTTTTTTGTTAAAAGCGACAAATCTAGCAGCTTTTACTGGAGTTATTGGAGACATTTCTGGTGTTTTGGCGACTGACTTGAAGGCACATATTGTTCTGCAGTTACTGTAAGGAAGGAGCAGCGGGAGCCTCTCCCGTCCTAAAGCACTCCCAGGCGGCCAGTCTCAGTCGGCTCCGGCTGCAGGTCAATGTAGAATAACTGCAGTAGGTTGTGGAAGTTCACCTAAACATAGTTTATACCATTGTCAGTGACAACTGGCTGCATTATTTTCCTATACATAGTTTGGCCAGTTAAACACGGTAATATCCCTCCGTTACGGGGTGTTACCATAGCAACGCGTTAACCAGCTGGTTCAGATCAGCCGTCTTTTAAACAGGTGAATGAGAGAAACGCGCTGCAGCCTGACAGCGGTTGTTTGGTATAAAACGTACATCCAGGCCAACGTAAAATAGTTCCTATACTTCAACATATTTAGCAAGTGTTGTAAAAATGAAATACAAATATGTTATAAAATGTTGACTGTTTGGGACCATGGTATAAACAGTTTAAACAACTCAGAACCGTGCTTTAGACGGTTAAACAGCATGACGCGCAGCGTTGTTTAAAAATACTGGATAATTGTGTTAAATAATCCATCCATCCATCCATCCATTTTCTAAACCGCTTATTCCAATTCAGGGTTGCGGGGAAGCTGGAGCCTATCCCAGCTGGCTTTGGGTGACAGGCAGGGTACACCCTGGACAGCTCGCCAGTCCATCGCAGGGCCACACAGAGACGAACAACCACTCATGCTCACACTCATTCCTAGGGGCAATTTAGAGTAACCAATTAACCTAACATGCATGTCTTTGGATGGTGGGAGGAAGCCGGAGAACCCGGAGAGAACCCACGCAGACACGGGGAGAACATGCAAACTCCACACAGAAAGGCCACTGACCAAACCAGCCAAGGATCAGACCAGTGACCTTCTAGCTGTGAGGCCACAGTGCTAACCACTGTGCCACCGTGCAGCCCGTGTTAAATAATCGAGATCTCAATTTCAGTCAAAATAATCGTGATTATATTTTTTGTCATAATCGAGCAGCTGTACCTTCCATGGGGTGTTTCTGATCCTGAATCACAACACGAATGTAACAGCTTAGGTATCGTGGTCCTCCGGTCTGGTCTCTGGGCTCTTACGGAGAAAACTCCCACAGAAACAGCTGTTAAACTTTCCTGCTGCTGCCGCGAGGCGACGAGGTGATTCCTTCCTGGCTGCGGCTGCAGATAGCTTCAGGGTTAACTCCCTTCACTTGAAGCAGTAGAAGGAAGACACGAGACTCTGCTTGTAACCAGAAGATCTCCCTGCGTTGCTGAAACCACTAACAGCGCAGTTGCTTCTTGCTAACTTTCTCTTTTCCAACCCCTCGGCTACGATTCAGACCTACGCTGCAACAGACCAGCAGGCATGATGTGCTTCTCACTTTATGGTTTAGTCTTAAACGAGCAACGTTGTTCTCTTAGCACAGCGCTGACGCGTCCACTATGAGGAATACCTCTCCCCCAACAACTGGTCAGTCAGTTGAGCACATTCTTTACCCGACACTTCTTCCAAACCTTTACTATCCTTCACAAACCAGAACTTCTCAGCTCAGGTGTCACCAAGAGCCGTTATGAAAGTTTCTTTATGCAACCTCGGGAAATTGTTCCAGTTTACAAACTCACCCTCCTGAAAGTTAGGAGACCTGAGGTTACAGGTCATAGTGCTGTAAAAATGACTGTGACCTAACAAGGTTCATGTCTGAAGCATGAGAGGGTTGGTTTCGTGTGTGTTTTCTTGATTTTTGTGCATTTTCTCTTCATTTCTCACATTTTAAACTTCTTGGTTTTAGATGAGGATGTTGCAAAAGTCTACAAAGCTGTGACACCTTTGCTTTTTTGTGTGATGCAGATCTTATCGTATCCATTACAGACATAATGCTTGAATGGTTTGATGGAAGTTTATTATGTGCATGTGTGGCTCACTTCCTTTTCATCAAGGGACAAACAAATATATCTTACTGTCAAACATGGTTAAAGTATGGAACGTTGCCAGAGCTCTCTTCGCGGTGCATCCCCTCCCTTTTCATTCACGCTGTCCCCACAGGAGCTGCCTCGTGCGCTTCAGCGATTCAAGTGCCTTTTAAGACCACTTTCATCTCCCCCCCTTCAGAAAATGAGACGGAGTCTCTGGTGAAAAGTGCTGACGGTAGCAGTTAGGGGTTGAGTCGTGTTAGCTCAACTACGACCCTTTCTCTTCTATCTTTGTGTGAAGTAGCGCAAGCTGAAACAAATCTCTTAGAAGTTTGTTTGGATGTGAACGTAGACCGGCTGAGGCCCGTGGCGGCTCCTCTGCTCGATGGGCAACTGGTCAGAGGACTTTCAACCAGCTGCTCAACTGATCTCAACACAGACTCTTGAACTTCAAAGGCTTTATTCCTTGATGAGAAATTGTTCTTGGGCTGCTGTCTTTGTTCATCAGAGTGGTTAGCGTTGCCACTTCTGCTGTTTGCATGTATGCACTGTGGTCACTTGACAATGATGAAATGAAATGAAAATGCTTTATTAATCCCAGAAGGAAATTGTAAGCCTTGATGCTATCAGCATGTACTGCTCCCGATGATACAGTCTGCACGAACGGAACGTCTTTTAATGATGGTTATTATATAGTGAAAGTCATGTGGAAAAAATATTCAGTCCACACGTCTCGGTACACAAGACCCACGTCGGAAAATGGATAAATGAGTGTGACTGCTTCATGTCCTGAGCATGAAATTACTCCTTTTACACTACAAGCATTTGTGTTTTGACCCTTTTTCAGTAAATTTCCATTAGTTTGTCTCTGTGTTTGCTGGAAAAACAGATTTATAGTATATGTATATATACATATGTATATTTCCCATACAATGGGTTTTAGTGCAGCACGAGGAGCTTGTATAGATTTTAGTGTGTAGAATCTGAAAGAAATTCACTCGCCATTGAGGTTAATTTACATAGCTATGAACTGCTAATGCACGGTAACTGGTCCACAAGTTCTGGCCTTTCTCTCTTTTTTTGCTTTAGTCTCTTCATTTGTAGCTCCTTCATGTCTTGTCTTGTTTTACCTTTTCTATGTTTTTTTTTCTCCACTCTTTACAGCAGTTCCAGGCCCATTTCAGCTCTAAACCAAAGACAGATGAGCATTTTCTCCTTTATGTCCGTAATGTGATCTGTTCGGGAAGAAATGTGCAACCAGCAAAAAGAACAGGGAAGAAGTTACTGCTGTGTATGTAAAGACTGCACAGACCAACTTGCTGCCTCAAGTTTTGTACCTTCCTGAGAATGCTCATTGTCATGATTTTCTCCATCATTGCCACGTTTCTTATTTTCTGAAACTGATGGCAGAATTCGCAAATGCACTTTGAACTTTAGGCTACCCTTTAGTGGATGTGTTGCCCAGCAGCCATGCCAACGTAATGGACACGTGGAAGTATGAGGACATAACAAGCCTTTACGGCGTCTTTGTACTCGACTCAGAAACGTATACGCAGACGGATGGACTCTTGTGCAGTCCTGCAGCGTTTAGCTGCATTTAGCTGCGTACTTCGGACCATTTTTGGGGGCGGATCCAAATATAGTAGGAACAGGAAGATGAAGAAAGCAGAAAATGATGAAGACAAGAACTGAAAATTTGGAGAAAACTTGAAAAAAAAAGAAAAAAAAAAAGGGCAGTGTGTGTGTCAAGTGTGTTTGGTGGTTGTATCGTAATAGCTGTGCCACCAACCGGTGTCAGAAAGTGACGTCAACATGTGGAAGTGAACTCTAAACTCACTATTTTCCTCCAAGGCAGGGGTGTCAAGCCCCGGCTCCAGCAGGTTTTTGCGGTTTCCCTGCACCAACAAACCTGATTCAAATCAAATGGATCCAACAGCTTTTCGCCAAACTATTCTTTGTGTTGGAGCATGGAGACAACAAACACCTGCAGGATACTGACCCCCGAGGCCTGAAGTTGGAAGCCTGTGCTTTAGTGGATAAAATGATTTTACAAACATGGTAACGTAAAATAAAAATAGAAGTATAAGAGCAGCGACGGGCATTATGGCTAAAAAATATTCTGTTTATTTTCTATGTTGCTCAATCTCATATATCATATATCATATGATGTAGCATGCTAATGCTGTCAGTTCCCCAGCGGTAAGCGGTAATGGCTTTTTATCTCTCTGTGTCGGCCCTGATGGACTGGCGACTTGTCCAGGATGTACTCTGCCTTTCGCCCAGTGATTGCTGGGATAGGCTCTGTCTTCCCCTGGAAAGGCCTGAACTGGACTAAGCCGTTAAAAAAATGAGTAGATGGATGTTGTTACGTCCAGTTGCCTGGCCACCATTTGGTGGATTGGACAGTACAATCCACAGTTGTATCTCTAGAAAATGTCTCCTGATCACCAATATTTACATGAATTTTAATCATGATCTAAATTTCAGATGGTTTTATCACCTAGCTCGTACCTGACACTCTCCGATTTGCACCCGATCTATAAAAGGATGGTGTGGAAGCAGAGATGCGTCAATTCCCCCCTGCAAGGCTTCTGCTGATGGACGGACGAGGCCTCATCCCTCCATTGGGCTGGCCTGTCACACAGGAAGACAGAGGCAGTTTTTCTACCTGCACCACCTGCCAAGATAACACACCTAACAGTGAGGAGAGGAGAGGGCTGGTGAAACAAAAGGTTTCTCATACAGGCTCTGTGGCCATTCCACATATGGGCAAAATCCCTTGAAGGCTGCACAAAAGCAAGAAGTGTAAACACATAGACTTTCTGAAATCTGCAAACATGACAGATCAAACATCAGAGCAGGGCGCCTGCACACATGCACGTTACACTGACCTCTGTATGGACCTGCTCTTTCTTCTGTTTGCAGGTTCTGGGGTCATGCATGGGGAAGAAAAGGCAATGCATCTGAAATTGTCTTAACAGCTGTAAATAGGCTTTCCAGAGTAAAGCTGCATGTCTCTCAAAGAGCTGATTTCTGTAAGCAGCTTAGTGTTTCCACCTCCTCATTACACACCCTAACCTATTCATGTTGTGGGTGAGAAGTAGAATTATTTCTCACACATCCCGGATTAGGATACTTATGTGCCAGTAGATGTTTGTTACTGGGTGTCCACCAGTATAAATAATGATTATGTCACAGAGTTAAATTCAGTAAAGATATAGAAATGACACAAATAGAATTAAACATACAAGCTCCTTGAGCTTTGTAGGAAGGAGCTCCAACCATTAGATGCACTTCATTACTCATCCATGGAAATTGCATTGTGCATAGTCCTCCTGCCCTCTGATGCATCAGCAGAATGTTGCAGCAGATGTTGGTTCTTCCTTCTTTTTTTCTGCTGTTGTTCATGCTGAACTGATGAAAACTGTTCAGACGATAATGAGAAGCGAGTAGCTCATTTTATGTGAACTCATATTTCTGTAGAGGTTTTTTTTTTTCTTCTAACTAGTCACTATTTTTCCGTTCAACTCTTTCACGATGGGGCTCGATAGAAGTGCACATCTTCACAAAAGCTTCGCTCGCACACAAATGATTTATTCATTTAGCATCCGTTTCTCTGCAACACCATTATCGCTCCCATCACCCCTCTGGTTGCATTGCAGTGGCAAACTCACTGCCATAGGCTTGAACTTCACCTCTCTGTCTGAGACCTGGGCCATCTCAGGTTGTCATTAGAGGTGCTCTCTATGTCTGCAAGCCAAGTGGACTTCTCCTCTAATGAGGACTCGACTGTCAAGCAAGCAGTGAGTGAAGGTGGTGTTATATCGAGGTGCTGCTGTCAGTTTTGGACACCGATATTCTCTACCTTTGAGCAGCTCTAAGATGGCATTGTAGAGAGAGACAGACACAAGGGCAGTGGGTTTAATAAGATGAGACAGTGTGTTGGGAATGATTTATCCAGTTTTAGCAAGAGAAGGTGTTGTTGAGCTTTGTGGTTACCGAATTGGTTTGTTAGTCTCTCGTTATACTCGTACTGCTAGTGGAACTGACATGCTTGCAGCAAGGAAACTTTACGGGTCGTGGTTAGGATTTATCAGTGTTGTTTGGCCTTTCAACCTCAACTGAACAAGCAGCGAATGTAGGTTGCTTCAGGAAGTGGGAGGCTGTTATATGTCAAGGCAGAAGCAAAACTGTTTTATTTTCCCTACTTTTCTTTTTGGTTCACTTCAGATCACTGTATGGATGGAGAGCCTTTGTCTCTGACCTTTTCACAGTCTGGTAGAAATGCTAAAGATTTACAGAAAACTCAACTTGTCGGAGATAATATCGGCTTTCCAGCCACGGTTGGATTAAATGATCACACAAGCAGCGGTTTTATTAAGCACGGTGCATGCAGGGTGTTGGACTTAACTGTGTTCAGATGTCATTAAAACTCTCCAAATGTTGGCGCACGACTCCTTATCGGGTGTCATTCATCATCAGTGATTTGAGCCAGATCAGAAGAGCCGACTGTTTTTCTTCCTTCCCTGTGTTGTATTTTTAAATTCAGAGGGAAGCTGCAGAGTCTCAGGGAAAGCTTGTTAGAGGGCAACATGGCTCCTCAGACCTGGAGTTAATTAATTTATTTATTTTGAGCTACTGAGCCTTACTATTCAGGTCAGCTCATAAGATGCACACAAGTAAACAATATGAACCAAACTACTTTTCCTGCAAATCCACAAGCAGCAGGCAGATGTTCCTGCATATCAACACTTAGCTGGGCAGTAAAGACAACATCACAGGTCTTTGGGGTACCCTTACATCAGTAAATGTCTCTAAATGAGTGTAAATCTGTGAAAACCTGGAAATGGACAGATGTGGAGCCATTTTCAGATAGTCAGGGTGTGTTTTCTAAATGTGCACGAATAAAGTCTGGACACGGGCTCAAAGTAAAAAAAGAAAAACTAGCACATCTTAACCTTCAACACACTGCCGGCGCATACATGCGCCCGATTTTTTGCAAACGCTCGACAGCTGCCGGCGCATGAATGCGCTGAAATCCAGTAACAGTTCACTGTTGGTGAACTTTTAGGGCCACATTTAGAAGACAATGATGTGTCTGAACGGGAATGTTTGAGCTGTTCTTCAACAAAGAGATCATCGCTCTGTTTGCCTGCGAGACTAATCGCTATGCAGACCAAGTAAAAGATGCAAAGGGGGACAGAGCAGGACAATCGAGTCGTGTTGCTCACTTTGAATTTCAAGGTAGAATAAACCCCTGATCTTCACCAGTAAAAAGTTCCAAAGAAAAACTGTAAATACATTTTTGTTTGCGTGTTATTTTTTTTTCAACAAATATATGCAAAAGACAATGAAAAAGACACGATGAACATATCTTTTCATTCTTTATTACAACAATAAACAAGAAAGATTCGTGCTTTTGAAACAGGTAGGCATGAATTTTTTCTCTTGTGAAAAAGTATGCAGTTTTATAAGAAAAAAAGTTATTTTTTTAATGCAGTGATGAAGGTTAAATTAGCATATGATACGGAGACGCATTACTGAGGTTAATTCTCAACAGGTGCATTGATATCTGAATTACGTTCATAATATAGTCACATTATTAGGTTAGTCCTCAGTTTGACCCACTTTTGCCTCAGAAATACCTACATTCATGGTATAATTTCAACAAGACACTTGAAGATTACCCCACTTCCCCGAATGAAGCAGGTCAAAAAAGCACAACCCAAGATCTGTCTAAAGGGGTATTTCTCACAGTACTTTGTAAAAATAAATAAATGAATAAAAATTCCACTAAGCTATTAAAACACACTGAACTACTTCTGAAAGCGCACTCCCACCAATAAGGAGATAAATTCAGATAAAACACCCAATGTTCTATATATTAATCATAAGAAACACTGTGGCATCAGAACCCATCAGGGAGAACATTCCAAATATACTCAAAAACAAAAGTGTTTGTGCAGATGAAACCTTACATTCTTCTTAAATGTTACCTGACATGTTCATTGAAGTTTGCCAAAAAGTGCAAAATGTCAGAGGACCATGAAGGGATTGAAGTAGGTCATCAATGTCTGGCACTAGAGTTTTCTTCAGTTTTCCTCATTTGCTATCAAGGTGTCAGCGAAGACCTTTGCCTCCTCCGGTGTTTTTAATGTTGATGATCCGTTGCCATGGGTAACCGAAGGCGAGCCAGATAGATGAGACCCGTACGATGGCCTGCAGCTTTCAGCTTCTTCATCGTGTCCTCAAAAAGTTGACAACTTCTCACGATCTCGGTCGGAAAATCTGGGAAAATGTGAATGCGTTGTCCTTGGTACATCAGAGGAGAGTGCTCAATTTCCAGTCGCATAGTAACTTCACAGCAGAAATAAACATGTTTACAGCCTGGTACAAAAACCTAATTTTGGTTTAGTGGGTCAGGTTTATCTTCATGACAACTGTGGGGCGAGTAAAAATTTTTCGAGCTCCCCCATTTAAAATGATTTAATTTTTAAATGGTCATATTTAGAGGCGTGTCCTTTTGATTGACAGGTGCCCGATCTTCCGCTTCAAATAAGAAGAAACTAGAGCAACCGCAGTTTTTAGCCGTTTAACAACGTGACTTAGCTTTAGCCTGCTTACTTCCGTTAGCTGGTTAGCTCCTGTTATCTTCAGGTTAGCTCGGTTAGCTCTTAGCTACAGAAAGCTCAGAGTTCGCTCGATGTCAATCATCCACCATGACGCTCACAGCCCCCCTCTCAGCTCCACCTCTTTGCCCATATTAGTAATTTCCAGATGAGACGACACGCATGACGCTGCCAAGATGGCGATTGTAGGAACCGCCCACCGAGCTTCAATTCAGCTCTTCAGAAACCTACGGGTGACGTCACGGAGGCTCCGCCCATCTCTTTATATACAGTTTATGGTTTAAATGCATAAAGTTGCTGCTGTGTGATTGGTTGATTAGATATTTGCATTACCTTCTAAAGTAACCTTTAACCTGTAACTGCACACACAGCCCTTATTTTTCTTGCATAATTAAAAGAAAAAGAAACTAAAATGAATGAATCAGATGGACTTGGTCCATGCAAGGTGTGACAGCAGCAGTGTATTACTGGAACAGGTGATGCTAGAAAACCAAAGCTGCGTTCAAGTTCTTACAAAATGCTGCGTTCAGTGTAATTATGGAACAGTTAATCATATTGTTTGTTTTCTGTATGTCAAGGGATTTCTGCCAGAGTGCTTGTGGGTAGGGATCCCAGGTTTCCAACCACAAATTAAACATAATGTGAAAAATGAGTATCCCACGAGGAAAATGCTTGAATTTATGGCCTCAGTTTCTTTTACTGAGTCTTGATTTTATTAAGCTGGTACTTTAATAACTTGTAAAAACTTTTATTTATAAGCACTTCCACAGATCCAAGAACAGGCTGCAGGGTTTTAAAAGAAGTGATGCATATGCTTCTCTAACTGAGCAACTTTTTCATCCTTTTATCAGTCAATCAATCATTCAGTCTTTATTTCAGACTTTAAAAAAAAGTCCATAAAAATACAAAAAAAAGACAAAACAGTAAGTCAGCGGTTATAGTCCATATAAGCACTCCCTCCAGTGCCTCCAGAGCACAGAGGTGAACCTTACACTGCTCTGCTCTTACAAGAGCCCAAATAATCTCACTTTTGAGTCCACGAGTCTCATTAAAAACTTGTGTACAAAATTTCTTATGACAGCATTTAATGTAGTCACATTGTTCTGCACAAACAGCAGACTGGCACTTGTCCAACGAGGGACCTTCAGCGGGAGCCGGAGAGCGTTGTTGTATGCAACTTGCAGCTTCCTGAGTTTGGACTTTGTGTCACAGCACCACGGGGGGGCAGTTTTAATTTACACATAGAAAGACAAACAAGAAATCAGACAAAGCCTGTGATCAGTGGTCAGCATCGTCTGATCGTTCGTAAACCATCACCTGCTGGCAGAGCCGAGACTCTGGATATTTTAGCAAAAGTATGTTTTGACCAGATTTGACCTACTAAAAACGCAGAAATAGAAATTCAGCTCCCTGCTCAAAGGATTAACCAAACCTGTTTGACACTTGCTCTTTTTTTAATCTGTTAATATCCTGCGTTGTGTGTGTGTGTGTGTGTGTGTGTGCTTGCTGATTGTCATGTGAGAAAGACGTGCACCTCTTTTGGACTTTATCAAGTTGTTAAAAACCATCTGTTTACCAGGCCTTACGGCGAGGTAAGATGTCTAATAACACACATTCTGCTGTCTTATGGTTCCTTGAAGAAAATCTGAGGCAAAATGTGAAACAGTTTCTGAAAGCAAACCTCATGACTCAGTAGCTTGTAGAGGCAGAAACATGAAATAATTATCACTGTGGAGAATTTTTGCCCAGTCTTTTTGACAGTATTACATCAGTTCATTGAGGTTTTTAAGCGTTTATTTATGCACAGCTCTCTTAAGGTCCCAGCTCAGCCCTTCAGTCAGAATGGGCTCTTAAATCGAGTTAATGCACCAGTTCACTTCTACTTTAGGCTTGCTAGCCAGCATGCAAAATCTGCAGGTGTGCTTGGAATAATTCAGTTGCATGAAGCAATTTCATTTCTGTGTAAACAGTAAATTGGTAAAAATGGTCAAATTCTCCAGCGAATCACCAGAAGGAGCGCGAGCGCCAGCAGCGGTGCGCGTTCATAACTCTTGTCAGACTGACGACAACAGCAGTACTTTCCTTGGAACATTGCTGATGGTAACAAACAGCTGAGTGGTTCCACACCAGCAAACCGCCAACACGTCTACGTTCACGGAGACGGTCGCGCTCGCTGGTGATGGGTTAATCAGTTTGCAGTGGATTAGCATCATTTGGCTGCTTCCTCCTGTGACAGACCCTCGTTTCTGTTAAACGTATAATGACGAGGAATAATGTGCCAGGAGTGGACGCTCATCTGGAGGTGTAAATGTTAAAACCTGGTGATGGCTTTTTTTTTTTATGTCCTTAGAAGTGAAAGGAAAACTCTTCCTTTCTGATCGAGCCAAAACCTTGATGCTCGCTTTGGGACTTTAACACAATTCATAATATGATGAATTGTACTGGGATGACATGACTGGGAAGGTGCAACAGCAGCCTCGCTGGCTGTGTTAATGGTCTGGTTTGACATTTCCAACCTTTTGTTTTGCCTAACGACTAATTTCCACTTGTTTGATAGCAATCCACACCTTTGTGATTCATCTCCAGGAAGTTTTACTCTCATGATGAGCACAGATGCCGAGGGTTTAAAATGGCCTTTTCTTTTGGCCTCTTCTTTCCATTTATCCACAAGAAGGCTCTCATTCTCTGTGTGTGTTTGTTTTTATTTTTCTCCCAAGAGTTTGATTAGTCTTCCCCATTTATCCACCGTATTACTTTCATTACGACACACATGGGCATTGGGAGAGGCCCACCCTGATCTCTTCCTCTCTCCTCGCAGATGGTAGCTTCATCTTATTCTCTCTGGATTGGCTCATAGCCTACATTTGTCCCTTACCAGCCAGCATCCCCCTCATGGCACAGCCTCCAAGACTTAATTAAATATCAGAGTGAGGCTAACTCTGCTGCTGGCCACCCATGAGCTGCATGGAAAGGGAGGAGGAGGAGGTGGGGGGGGATAAGCGTGGACAGAGAGAGACTTATTGTAGAAGTAACATCCTCTTTGCCAGCTGCTGTCACAGGCAAGCAGACTGCGAGTTGATTTGCACTCATTACTGGGGAATGAGTAAGGCCCGAGGATGATGACCGCATTACTCAGAATGCATGTGATGTGATGGGAGATGTTGTGCGATGTTTAATCTCCTCCCCTGTGTCCCCAAGAAATAGAAAATAAATGGAGATGAAAATCTTGTTCTACATCTTCTCAGTGGGTTTTGCATGATACAAATGGAAGTGGAAAACTGATTATGCAACACCACCACCCTCCCCCTCCATGAGAAAGGCTCTCGTTCAGCTAATAAGCAGACCACTTTCCGTTGGAGGTGTTTGTAATTGTCGTTGCTGCATCAAGTGAAGAAATGATTCATTTATCTGGGACATCTCTGCTGCATGTTGTGCACGCCGTAATGAAAGCTTGTGTGCATGGAGGCATCGCGGGCAGAGCTGGAACACACATAGAATCACCCTTCATTACCCTGACCTCTTAGTTTACAGATTTAATCTTGCATTTTTCCACGGCGTGAACCCCTTGAGCTGGGAGTTCCTATCAGCGAAAACTGGTGTCTTTCCTGATTAAATCCAGGCACAAGACCTTCTCTCCTCTGGTATCTCGCCATGTCTGGGTCCAACCAAGCGGCAACGTTTGGCGGTTAAAAGTGAAGCTTATGTGGAAGTGTATAAACTGCAGTTCCCCCTTCATCCACTAGGGGCTGCAAAACAGAGCAAATCCCCATAGACTCCCATGTTAAAAAGACCAACTTCACAGCAGAAATAAACATGTTTACAGCAGGAATAAACATGTTTAGAGCAGAAATAAACATGTTTACAGCAGGAATAAACATGTTTACAGCAGAAATAAACATGTTTACAGCAGGAATAAACATGTTTACAGCAGAAATAAACATGTTTACAGCAGAAATAAACATGTTTACAGCAGAAATAAACACATTTACAGCAGAAATAAACATGTTTACAGCAGGAATAAACATGTTTACAGCAGAAATAAACATGTTTACAGCAGAAATAAACATGTTTACAGCAGAAATAAACATGTTTACAGCAGAAATTAACATGTTTACAGCAGAAATAAACACATTTACAGCAGGAATAAACATGTTTACAGCAGGAATAAACATGTTTACAGCAGAAATAAACATGTTTACAGCAGGAATAAACATGTTTACAGCAGGAATAAACACATTTACAGCAGGAATAAACATGTTTACAGCAGAAATAAACATGTTTACAGCAGAAATAAACATGTTTACAGCAGAAATAAACATGTTTACAGCAGAAATAAACATGTTTACAGCAGAAATAAACATGTTTACAGCAGGAATAAACATGTTTACAGCAGGAATAAACATGTTTACAGCAGAAATAAACATGTTTACAGCCTGGTTCAAAATTCCATTTTAGGTTTAATAGGTCAGGTTTACCTTCATGACAACGGTGGGGGGAGTGATTTTTTTTCTAAATCGCCCGTTTAAAAGTTATTTAATCTCGAAGTTCGGCATATTTAGGGGCGTGTCCTTTTGATTGACAGGTACCCGATCTCCCGCTTCAAGTCAGAAGAACGTAGAACAACCGCGGTTTTTAGCCGGTTAACAACATGACTTAGCTTTAGCCCGCTTACCTCCGTTAGCTGGTTAGCTCCTGTTATCTCCGGGTTAGCTCGGTTAGCTCTTAGCTACAGAAAGCTCGGAGTTTGCTCAATGTCAGTCATCCACCATGACGCTCACATTCCCCCTCTCAGCTCCACGTCTTTGCCCATAGTTGTATTTTCCAGGCGAGACGACACGCATGCCCCTGCCAAGATGGTGATGGCAGGAACCGCCCCCCGAGCTTCAGCTCTTCAGAAACCTACGGGTGCCGTCACAGAGGCTCCGCCCATCTCTTAATATACATCCTATGGGTCCAATATAAAAAGCAAGGCATGGTTCTGATTTTTACACACTACCACTCCGTTTCCAGGCACTCCTCTCTCCGCTCCGTGCTCATTACAACCAACCTTTGTCAGAGCGTTAGAGGCCATCTCATGTCTGCCGTACTACACGCTAATGGTCGCCTTGCTCTTTACCGCGCGCCGTCTTCACTGTGATCTTGGAGGACATCATTATCCTTTCCGTGCGTCTCCACTGAGAGTGGTGTTTCAGTCTTAGCCAAAGACTTTCCTCTGATTTCATTTCTTTTTTTCTCTTTAATTACCAACACATTGCTTCTGGAGAAGCCATTCATAACTGCTGATTTAGCTCCAGTCTCATGTTGTCAGCCTCATAATAAACTGGTTTGCCATCAAAAACAAGTGCAGCAGGACTGAACACCTGCTTTGTTCTCACCTCATTGCCTCCCTTAAAACAATGCATGCTTTATCTGATATGTTCAATATGTCTTTGCTTTTAAACATGATCTTGTTTGGTTTGAAATGTCAGATCTTTTACCTTACAATTCAGTGTCCCTGTTGGGTCACATCTTTTGTTCTGGTGCTTTTTTCTCTTCATTTTGAAGCAGAAGTCATTTCTTCTGCGCTGTCCTCTGCTGCTCATGCCCGGAGGACACTTTCTCCTCTTGCTTTGAACTCTTTAATTTTTTGCACAGTAGCAGTTTTTTTTTTTTACTAACATATTTATTCATTTATACCTCCTCTCACAGGCTTTTGCATGTGAGAACACCTTTATTCTCTGCTTCTCTCCCCTCAGCCGTTAACTCCCCACACAGAGCAGGCTTCGCTAATGTGGTGTTGGTTTAATCCCTGTCGCCCTGTCAGAGGCGATTTTCTTTGTTTTTTCTCTCCTACAGCAACACTGACGGCAGACAGTTTTTTTTTTTTTTTAAAGCTTGGCAGCTCTAAGACAGTCTTCACTGTGCTTTTCTTTCTTTTTTTTGTCCACAAAGTCACGAGAGCAGCTTGTCCCTACCAACAAGGTCAGCGTGGCTTTTCTGGCCTTTACAAATCAGCCCCAGCTCCTTCTTCCACTTTCCGCGCAACCCGCTTCCTACCCCGATGGCAGCCACCTGTCAATGGTTGAACTCCCCCACCTCAATAATCATTACCTTGTCAGGGAGCCTCTTTCATCAAGTGTCCTGGCTCCATGTGCATGCAGGGAGATTGTAGGCGGGATCCTGAACGGACAGCTGAGGGGTCCTCCTGATGTGTGAATTCCTGCACAGTTCCACTGACAGTAAAGGAGATCCAGGCTGGTTATACTATTGGATCAAAGTCTGGTGAGGTCTTCCAGATGTTTAACAGCTGCTTATTTTCCTTCTTCCCACAACACTGCCAACGTTGTTGTACATCACCGCCATTTTACTTCCATGTATCTTTTACGTTGCCGTGGTTGTTAATTCAGTTCGTCCACTAGTGGGCGGCGCTGAGTTCAGAGTTCATGTCTGTTTTAAAATTAGACTGTATATAAAGAGATGGGCGGAGCCTCCGTGACGTCACCCGTAGGTTTCTGAAGAGCTGAATTGAAGCTCGGTGGGCGGTTCCTACCATCACCATCTTGGCAGGGGCATGAGTGTCGTCTCACCCGGAAAATATAAATATGGGCAAAGAGGTGGAGCTGAGAGGGGGGCTGTGAGCGTCACTGTGGATGATTGACATCAAGCAAACTCCAAGCTTTCTGTAGCTAAGGTTGAAGGTAAACCTGACATATTAAACCTAAAATGGATTTTTGTACCAGGCTGTAAACATGTTTATTTCTGCCGTGAAGTTTTTTGTTTTTTTTTAACATGGGAGTCTATGGGGATTTGCTCTGTTTTGCAGCCCCTAGTGGATGAAGGGGGAACTGCAGTTTTATGCACTTCCGCATAGGCTACACTTTTAACCGCTGGAGGTTGTCGCTTGGTTTTGACACCAGTTAATAGCACCTATGCACCGCTATAAAGTTGTTTTTTAACTGTCCAAAAACAACAGAAGAAGAAGAAAATTTTTTCTTTTCTTCTCTGGTTTGGTCTTTTTGCTGGTTGCGTATACAACTCAATACTGCCCCCCATGGTTTCCAGTGGTATCGCTCCATTTTCTGCAACAAGCAACATAGTTAGCCCCTTGAATATGTGCGTAACTGATGCAGGAGATGGATGACACCGTCTGCATTGGCCATAAATGAGCCTTAATGCTTTGCGTAGATCCTTTTTTATACATTATTAAAATTTTTAAACATTATTAAAACCAGCAAATGGCAGGTGTTGGTTGGTTCTGTCTCAGACATTTAACAAAACTATGTGGACAATGTGCACTAAATACATTTAGGAAAAACCTGTTCCAGGATTCCAGGATCGCTGGAACCTCCGGCCTCACATAGTCCAGAGGTTTCCAGATTTTAACCCTTTACAGCCCAACATGACATATTTGATATGAAGTTTCTGTCCTGTGGAGAGAATACAGAAGATACTAAGTCTTACACAAGCAAACCGTCCAGACAAGCTTCCTGAATCAGGCCCAGTGCTGGTCCACAGAATACCTATCATTTTCCACGTCAAGGACAACGACTGACATCTGGTCCATGTAGCCTCAACCGAGCCTGGATTTGGCCCAGACTGGGTAAGAAGTTTGGAAGTTTTGCCACGTTTATTCTTCAGCAGGGTCTGAATCAGTTTGAACAAAGTGTTTATAACTTCGCTAATCCTCAGCAGTACCTCTCCTGACATTTGTTCGGTTTTCTGTCCTGATGATCCCACTCTGCCTCGGGGTGCATGAGGTCCGGGTTCTGGAGAGGATTCATCCGCTTCCTGTGTTACTCCACATACCTCTGCCCTTTCTCTCCATTTCCCTTCCTAATAATGGCTTCCTTTCAGCCACATTTTCAAATCATATTTTAAAATGTTTTTGTGTGTCAAACTGTTATTAATTTATCTGTTCATATCTGTTGCTGTAGGAATGGGAACAAACGGTGTCTTTGTAACAGGCTGTGTGTGAAAAACCGCCTAAAGACGCAGTTTAAAAGAGTTTCATTGCTAAGTTCCCTCATTGCTTCATTCTTTAAGCATCTTGTAGCAAATGGGGAAAAAAAGATGCTTTGGGCTGAAAATGAGTGAAAAATCAGCCAGAAAAACGTTTAAATATGATAAAGTTTGTTTCTCAAAACCATTTTCCAAAACAATCCCAAGACATTCTGACTCCATGGCAGCAAAATAGAAAGAAATGGTGGTTAAATCACGACCATCTCACAACACGCTACGTTAAGAAAAAGAGTTGTTTCATTGTTATTTGTATTCATCAGACCAGTAAATGCTCTGCACAGGAGTACAAACTTTATATTCATATAAATAATCAGTATTTTCCTCACATTTCCTCGTCCTGCTTCCAATGATATGGACAAATAAGTGCCGGACTCTGGGGGACATTTGAGGTGTTGTAAGTGGTCCAGCTGTCCTGACTTTCTCTCTCGCCTTTCAGATGCCAGGGAAATCGTGCTGAAAGCTCAGATTCTGGCCGGTGGCAGAGGCAAGGGCATGTTCGACAGCGGCCTTAAAGGTGGAGTGCACTTAACTAAAGAGTAAGTGTTCCCCTACGTGCATTTCAAATCAGGAGGAGCCAGGTTCATGTTGTTTCGCCTCAAATGACGGCAGCTTTTGTGGCACAGCAGCTCAGAGAGCTTTGTGAAGACGCTCCCTAAGCACCGTCAGGGTTTCTTTTTCTCTAAATAAATATTTGTTCCTTTCTTCCAGCGTCTTGTTTTTGAGCTCCTAATTAAATGTTGAAAAGAAGGTTTTACGGTTAGTTTAAACAATATGTGCCACATGCTGCGTTTTTATTTTCCTTTTTCCTCACGGTAATTAGGATTCAGGCTGCCGAGGTGTCCCTGTCTGGTGTTTTAAAGTGTGGATGAGGGCTCACTTGATCTTTTTTTAAAAGGCTTAATAACAAGTTAGAATAGCTATGACTCACGTGCTTCTGTGTAGATGTTGTGTAAATGTTTTCGGCTTTCGCCACTCGCTGCAGCCTGAAAGGCGAAACAGAGGTGATTCATGAGGATGTCACAGATGCGTATCGCCATCTCCTTACCTCTCCAGTCGGAAACTTTTCCAAAGTGAGATACAGTGAAGTTCACCGTCCCCAGACAGTGACACGGGCGTGCAGTTCACCTCCCTCTCATCTATCACAGGCTGAGCGCAACCAGCAGCTTCTTTTGTATTCTCACAGCATCACGTCGCGTTTAAATGGAGACAATGCAAAAAGATTCAGATCCACCTGTTCCTGTGAGTTTCTGTTAACCTTTCTGAGTGAAAACTACGTGGTGATGTTGACGTGTCGCCTCTCCCCGCAGCCCCGCCGTGGTTGGCGAGCTGGCTAATAAGATGCTTGGGTTCAACCTGACCACCAAGCAGACACCGAAAGATGGCGTGAAAGTAAAAACGGTGAGAAAGAAAACATTTTCCTCCCATTTGATGTTTAAATTTAGATTTTTTTTCCTGACCTCATTTGCAAATCTCAGTCCGGGGATGTCTGAAGGCAGCCGGCTACACGCTACCCTGTCTTTTTCCTCTGAAAGTAGCTGTCCTCTGTTGTTTACTATGGGTTTGTGCTGCCTGGTGTCATGGCTCATTGCATAAATTGAGCCGGTCTCAGTGTGAATTCAAAGTGTTTGGTAAACAACTGTTTCTGTGTGCCACTAACAAGCAGAATATCATTTTCTCTGCTCGCATGCTGCATGCAGTACCGCCTCACAGCAGACTTTTCCAGGTGATGAAGGCTTCCTGTTTTGTTACCTGTGTGTGTTACCTCTTGTGCTCCTCTTCTTCATATTTCTTCATCTCTGTTTGCTTTGCTACCCCCCCCACACACACCTTCATCCGGTTCCTTCCCCTGTTCCTGCTGCTGGTTCAGGTAAAGCAGACAATCTGATTGGAAGCACCTACAGATATGCAACCAGAATGACGTGGACGCAACGTTAATCAGTCAGTCAAAAGAGAAATGACCTTTTCATGGCGAATCTACAGCGATTGTTTTTCCAAAAGCAAATGATGCAGAGCGAGTCGAATCAAACAGACTGCACTTTTCTACTCGTAGGTCAAACTCAAAGCACATTCAAGACTCATGCAGGGTTTTCTCTCGCATTCATACACGGATAGACACATCGGGAGGCAACGTAAGCTTCAGCGTCTCGCCCACATGAGAGGCATGGAATCGATCCACCAGCTCTCCGGTTGGTGGAAAACTCCTCTTCCTCCTCCAGCCGCCCACTTCCACCGGCCTTAAAGGGCCAGTCTGTACAAAATGATGAATAAATTAAAGGTCAATGACAGAAAATTTCTATTACTATCCAAATACTCTATTAAAATAACAGCCATGTTTATATTCCTGTAGAAGGAAACATTTATATCCACATACATAGAAGCTGCCATTTTTATGCCAGTGTTTGTACTACGGTGTCTCTGCATGGACAAACAGCTGTGTGAGTAACGTGAGATCCTCTGAGCTTTAAATCTGCTCTGCAGAGCACCGTTTGGGATAAGTAACGCCTTAAAAAGATCATAATAGAAGACTGTATACATGTACCCAATGCTGAAGTGGCTTCTTGCAATGCAGTCTGGAGCATAGGCTGTACTTAAAAAGATGGGCGGAGCCTCCGTGACGTCACCCGTAGGTTTCTGAAGAGCTGAATTGAAGCTCGGTGGGCGGTTCCTACCATCACCATCTTGGCAGCGGCATGCGTGTCGTCTCGCCCGGAAAATATAAATATGGGCAAAGAGGTGGAGCTGAGAGCGTCACGGTGGATGATTGACATCAAGCGAACTCTGAGCTTTCTGTAGCTAAGAGCTAACCGAGCTAACCCGGAGATAACAGGAGCTAACCAGCTAACGGAGCTAAGCGGGCTAAAACTAAGTCACGTTGTTAACCGGCTAAAAACCGCGGTTGTTCTACGTTCTTCTGACTTGAAGCGGGAGATCGGGTACCTGTCAATCAAAAGGATACGCCCCTAAAAATGCCGAACTTCAAGATTAAATAACTTTTAAACGGGCGAGTTAGAAAAAAATTCACTCCCCCCACAGTTGTCATAAAGGTAAACCTGACCTATTAAACCTAAAATAGATGTTTGAACCAGGCTGTAAACATGTTTATTTCTGCTGTAAACATGTTTATTTCTGCTGTGAAGTTGTTTTTTTTAACATGGGAGTCTATGGGGATTTGCTCTGTTTTGCAGCTAGCCCCTAATGGATGAAGGGGGAACTGCATTTTTATGCACTTCAGCATAGGCTTCCCTTTTTACCGCCGGAGGTTGCCGCTTGGTCTAGAGACGTGGAATCCAGACTCACATGAAAAGTGGGAGAAATTTGGCCACTGAGGCCCACCGTCCAGTCACATCAGTGTTTTGCTTTTAAAGAAATTTCTTTACTCCTAGATGTCAGTACTTTTTACACACTGTACCTTTAAGAATGGCCGATCATTGGAACTATGGATGGAAGTAGCGCTTTCAGTGGTTGTGCTTGTTTAAAGTCGCACCTTGCCCGGAAAACCTGCAGCTTATTATCCTCCTCAGACCTGAGGAGCCCCATCATCCTTTTTTCTTTTCCAGTTGGGCTTCTTGCTTTCTCCCTCTTCACTGTCTTTCCTCAGAGCTACGCCATCCGTCTGTCAAGCCTGCTTGTGTGTTTAGCTTTTTTTTCTGTTGTGGTTGGTGTCATAACAATGTTCTTCCATTCAGTCCTCCTTTCTCCTGACGTGTCATGTCCAGGTGATGGTTGCTGAAGCCCTGGACATAAGCAGAGAGACCTACTTTGCCATCCTCATGGATCGCTCCTGTAACGGTCCTGTCATGGTGGGAAGCCCACAGGGAGGCATGGATATCGAGGAGGTGGCTGCCAGCACCCCAGAGCTTATCTTTAAGGTATAAATTTTTTATTTCCAAGACATTTCTAAATACTAAATGCAAAGCAGATTTACAGGGTAAAGGCTTTAATTACATGGAATAGTTGTCTTATAATTAAATTATTTGGTTGCAAAATTCTCATCGTTATTTCTTTAAAAAAATGTCACAGAACTTCATAGCATTGCTAAGCCCTAGCTTGAGCCCCGTTGCTAAGGCCTAGCTTTAGCCTCATTGCTAAGGCCTAGCTTTAGCCCCGTTGCTAAGGTAGGCCTGTTGCTAAGGCATTAGCTGGCCTGTTCCTATCAACGGGGTTAAAGCTAGGCCTTAGCAACGGGGTTAAAGCTAGGCCTTAGCAACAGGGCAAAAGCTAGGCTTAGCAATGGGGCTAAAGTTAGGCCTTAGCATCCGGGCTAAAGCCAGGCTTAGCAATGGGGCTAAAGCTAGGGCTTAGCAACTGGGCTAAAGCTACGGCTTAGCAACTGGGCTAAAGCTAGGGCTTAGCAACTGGGCTTAAGCTAAGGCTTAGCAATGGGCTAAAGCTAGGGCTTAGCAACGGGGCTAAAGCCAGGCCTTAGCAATGGCTAATTTGGCATCCATCTTGCACCCTGCCTGTATGCTGAGTTCAGGCTGCATAATATACCAAAAATGAACATTGGCCACGTTTACAGCGTAGTTTTAACTCCGAATAAAAGTTATTCCGCTTTAAACTGGTGAAAAATTACTATATAAACATTTCTAAAGCAATCGTCGGTTGGACATTAAAGGGGTGCTGTTATGGTATTTCGAGTTTTCTGAGCTTTCTACAGTGTTACAGTGTTGAATCCTCATCAGACATGTGAACGGCACTGTTTTTTAATCACTTAAACGCATGTTTTGAGTTTGAGTCCCATCATGCTTTCCGTTCGGTTTCCATGGCAACGAAAAACGCATCGTTTTAGAGAGTATTTTCTACTTGGAAATCCTTGTGACGTCCCGGGGGATAAGGTTCGGTGATTGGTTACCTTCTACTGGTTAACAAGGGCATGTACAAATACATCAGGCGGGTGGAAAACGTGGGATAAAGTTATTTCCAACGATGGCTGGTGAGTTTACCAAAGAGAGACATCCTGCTGCATTCGTTGCTGTGGGTTGCTGTTTTCCACTTCGTTTTCAGGCTCTGATTCAGGTTCCAACATGTAGGGCTGTATGCTATGTGTTGACATTGTATTTTGTTTTTTTTTAATTGAGTGCATATTAGCCTAATCCTTCTGTTTATGAGATGTTACAATGACGGTGAAAGCAGTTGCGGTGCGCACTCCCGATGTAGTGCAGTGGTGGGAGGCGGGGCTTAATGCGGAAGAGTCTCAATCCACTCGTTTTGCCCACAGGCTGATCTGACAGCCTACGGAGAGGGTCGGTCTGAAGTAAATAAAGCCATTTGTGACAATAACTCGATCAATCTCAGCTCTTCTGGGCTCAGAAATAAAACTAAATTAGCCTGAAATGCACATAATAGTTCCACTTTAAACTTGATTTTGAGGTAAGTGTCTGGTTTATTTGTATTTTAATTCTGAACTGATTAATTCCTCTGTCATGTAAACCTTCAGTCTGCTCTGAGTTAATTCCGATCGTTCTGCACGTGCTAGTTTACTTGTCCCGTTCCGATGACGAACATATTCCCCGTGTTGTTTTACCTCCCGTCTTCTGTAGTCTCTTACTTCTAAGCTGAAGTAGTATGTACGTGTCGAGCTGCTGCTTCAGAATTATAATCAAAATAACAGCTAAACTGGTTCTTGTGTAGTTTTCTATGGTACGAGCAAAAAAATGCCAAGCAGGAAGTGAACTTTGTTTATTTCTGGTAAAAGTACCGCCCTCTGTCCAATCAGAACACTTCCCAACCCGCCGCTCTAAAGCGAAGTTAAGTGAGGACATGTTTCATGTAAACCTCCATTCAGAATTATTATTTGTAACCGTACCCATCGTGTTGTTAGCCTGCATGATAAACATAGCGTAACAATTGGCTAAACTGCTATAACTAGTTGGTCATATATTAGCATAAGTTAGCGAAGTGACGTAATGCTGCTGTGCGCTAAGCAGCCTGTTTGTTTTCAGTTGAATTCGAGCTTAATATGAATAAAAACACATTTTCTTGTTTTTAAATAGCCATTAAATAGATTTGACAGAACTACTTGGCATTAGTTGCTGTCGTTAACAGATGTACGCTTAAAGCATCACGTGTGCCTTCATGTTGTAGCTGGATTTCCAACTCATTTGCAAGGCTGCAGCTGCGCGTATCATGAAGCTTCAGCTGACATCTCCAGTGCTTCAGACTTAAAAGTTTCTTTTTTTCCTTGTTTGCACAGTCAAAGTCTGAAAGGAGGTTAAAAAGCCGCATTTTGCCTTTATTAATGTAGACGCGCTGAAAAACATCAGTGGAATCTTATTTTCATGATGAATCTGCGCTTTGGCAAAAATAGAAATCTATCAGGAGTCTAAAAACAATCAGTCAACTGTCAATCATGACAGCATGCACCTTATTATCGAGTAAACTCACCGATAAACCAGAAAGCTTTCAAAAAAGTCAACGTTTGAAGAGCCAGTAAAGGGATGAGAAGGACTCATTATGAGAGAAACGTGTTTTATTTCCTCCACAAATGGTTTTAAATGAGATTCGTACAGTCTAAAAGCCGGATCTCAGACTCTGGTGGCCATAGACTCTTAATCCGAGCCTTGCTGTACTTTTCTCTGCTTCATAATGATCCAGTTTTATACAAGGATCAGTTTCAGTGTCGCACCGCAGCTCAGCAGTCGAGCCCCCTTTTTTTTCGCACTTCCTTTAATCATTTCTTTGTCGTCCTTTCTCCTTCACTTTCCCCACTGTTCTTACAGGAAGTCATAGACATATTTGAAGGCGTGCGAGACGACCAGGCACTCCGCATGGCAGCTAATTTGGGTTTCAAAGGACCTCTGCAAAGACAGGTAATGGGCACTCACGATGCTTTAGAGCTGCCATGCAAAGAGGAGGCAGAGAGAGCTACAATTCACACAAACCTATAGATGCACAGATGCATGCACATCTACAAGCAAACCACACTTTGGCTATTATTAGTTTTCCAGAGGCATGTTGTGAAGTGTCACAACACGAGACTTGCTTGCCAGGTGGTCCATTGTTGTTGCTGGCACTGATGCACGGCACTGTGCCAGGCTCTGGGAGCTGACATCACTAATGATACCATTTATTTAGAAGAACTTGCATCAGTTTTCAGAGTGAATCATGCAGTCGGAAGCAAAACTCCCCTCAGAGAGCAAGCTTTGTCTTTTTTTCTTCTTAACCTCATGTTTTATAAATTATGTTGACGAAACATTTGCTCATAAAATGATGCCGGAGAAGCCGTGCACAGAGACACCCCAGGTTTTACAGTCCAAAGGGACACGTGTGCACTTGGTTGAGTTGATTTCAAAGCATCTATGTCTCGTGGCATCATGACACTAATTTGTTTTCTTTTCCACAGGCTCCATAAAAATTAGATTAACGCAAAATTGTGACGCATGGACTTCGTATAAATCAACCAAATAAATTTTCCCCTCTTGAAGCAAAGTTGAGCTGAAGGCCTGTAAGCTTGTTTGCTTGCTATCCATCAGGTGTGATGCGTTCATTTCTGACTGGAAAAGAGAGAAATAAAATGATTAGCTGAGTTGTTAATTTGCTTTGCTGTGGGATACAGCATCATGTTGATAAAATTAAATCTGCTAAAATATATTTTCTATTTCCAAAAAGCTTTTTTTTTAAATAATACAGTCAACAAATGGTAATTAATACCAAGCCACAGTAAGCCTACACCTTCTAAACAGTGACAAATAACTATAATTAGTCCACTTATGTTCTATTAATGCTGATAATCTAATATCAGAATTCAAACTTAACTAAATCCATCTTTTCCAAATAGAAAAGAAAGACAAGACAGAAAAGAACTGAGGTGGTCAAATTTAACGAAAGAGCCAAAAGCTAAGCTAACTCCAACCGTAGGACAGCTGGTAAAATCATTAACAAACCCATCACAACAAGGCTGATGGGGGAAAAAAGTTCCAAAAAGACCCCAAACAAACCCCCCAAATAGCTGCAACCCAGGATTGGTGAGCACATGGCAAGTTCAGTCCTCCGGTTGAGTCATGCAGGTTTTAGATGTTTCCCTACTCTAAAGGCTCGTTTCTGCTCCCTTACATGTGGAAACACGTGTAAATGTGGACGTCTGTGTAAAACGTTTTAATAAGTCGTCCTCATACTTCGATACGCCTTTCATGTAGTCGGTTAATCCAGTAGGGGGCAGTGCTGAGCCCGAGCTCACATCCGCGTGTTGACACTGCTTGGTAGCGGTGATGCTACAACTGTCTGATAAACACTGAAAAAACACGACGTAGATCCAAAAGCTGAAGCTCAGTGACTCAAGCTGTGGCTGATTGTGGCAACTCCAGTCAGTTAATGTTCCCACCAGCGCACGTGGACTGGAGAACCGCTCCTGTTGGGACGGGATGCCCAGCAGAAAGCTCAGCATCGCCTTGACGCTTCCGCTTCCGAGGAGATGAAGGGGAAATCACCGGACTAGGAAACAGGTTAAATATACAATCAGATCATTTATCAGCAAGGGAAAGGTAAAGCCGACGCCGGAGTGAAGGACAGCATATGAAATAAACTCTGATGCTTTAATACTTTTTCAACAAAAGAAGTTCTGTCTTTATTCCCTCCAACTTCAGAACAGCTTCTGCAGAAAGACGCCGTGGAAATTATTCTCTCTAATATGGAGGGAAGTTAGCAAACTTGATTTACTGCGGGGAAAGGCAGCTGTGTGTGTGTGTGTGTGTGTGTGTGTGTGTGTGTGTGTGTGTGTGTGTGTGTGTGTGTGTGTGTGTGTGTGTGTGTGTGTGTGTGCAAATACTGTTGCCATGGAGGACTAAAAACAGGGCTGTGTTTGATCACCTTCAGTAGCCTTTCAATGTGAAGTCAAGCTGCTTGTTGTTAAGAACAACTGAAGCAGCGGACTGAAAATTCGCATGATGATGATGATGATGATTTAGTCTCATTATGTAAGAGCTGTGGTGTTATACAGTCCCAATGTTCCCAAGTTAAACATCCGTCCACAGTAGAGAGGAAAAGTGTTTACATGAACAAGCTGCACATATTTCTGCGTTTAGACCCAGAAATATGACTTCTGCTTTATGGAAGCTGTTTGTTTCAGCCCTTATCTGCTTTGCTGCTTGTCACACCTTTTAAAAGTCAGAAATGAAATTTTCCCTGGCACACACACACACACACACACACACACACACACACACACACACACACACATAACGCAACCATGCAAAGCCAGCTCAGATAGTGTGGCATTGAAGGTGATTTGCCTTCTCTCATGTAGCCGGTGAGCGTATCTGAGTGGCCTTGGCGGCGCGAGTGCTCCGAGTCAAACCCTGTGGTAATTACTGTCGTCTGTGGACCTTGCAGGCTGCAGATCAGATTAAGAGGCTCTATGATCTGTTCCTGAAAGTCGACGCCACTCAAGTCGAAGTCAATCCTCTTGGAGAGACTCCCGAAGGACAAGGTACAGTGTTTCATAGAAAACGTCGTCCTGTCTTCTCTGTGTGTGTGTGTGTGTGTGTGTGTTGTCCAGTCTCTGTCTTGTGCATTTCATTTCTTCCTGTTTGAAGATGCAGCCTCCATTTAGAGAGTGACAGTGAGATGCAGGCAGGTCTGGATGCTTTCAGCTGTAATTGCAGCACACTGACATCAGCCTCTTGTCAGCGCGACTTTGTCTAAATCTAAACCTAAACCGCTCTGGGGAGCAGATCTTCCCATATTCACAGCATGTTGATGTTTGCCGTTGTTTGTTTCTTCATAATGATTCTCTGAAGGTGTAAACTCTGCCATCCAGAGGTAATGAGAAGCTACAGATTACAGTAGAAACATCTCTTTCCTTCCTGCAACAGTAAAGAATCACACACCGTTTAGTCTGATAAACAGATCCAGATAGGATGAATGTGAGTTAGCGCGTCCCGAAAAAGACTTTATTTAAACCTTAAAAGTGCTTAAGATTCTTTTCTTGAATAGAAAAATAGAAGCTGAAGTTGAGCTTTTAAAAGTCAAAGTCAGGTTAAGAAGAAGCATCTGAGAGTGAGAAAATGTCTTCCTCTTCCTTTAAGGCCCCATTTAGAAATCAATAAATGTTATATTTAGAATTCAGTGGATTCGCTCAGTGCTAGGGAAGAGCTTTCCAGGAATTGCCTTGTTGGAAATCTTCCCTATTCCTGATGAATAATGCATTTGTATGGATGAGAGGCAGGTAAGGAATGAGAAGGGATGAAAAAAATCTGGATTTTTTACATGTTCAGTCTGTTAACTTTCCCCAGTTAGAAGCTGAAAGCACCGACCCCACGTCGATGTTGATCTTATCCTTTTCTTTAAAGAAACAACTAACATATCGTTCATTGATGCCTGAATCAATATCAGAAGCAGTCGTATTGTTTTTGAAGCGCACGTATGGACTCAGTATGAAGCCATAAAGATTTTTCAGCTGTAAATGGAAGTTTGCAAATATTTCCACTTTATTTTTGTGAATCAACTTTTGTCATTCTGCAGAGGAATCTGAAAGATTTAAGTTTGTAAAAGTGCAGAAAAGATTTGAGTCTGTAGAAAAACATCCTGTCCACAGATGCATCGCTGCAGATGTGAGTTCTGTCCCTGTTTTAACACCGTTCTCTGATTGGATGGTGACTAATCAAACCGTCCAATCAGAGAGCAGATGGTCTCCTGTCCTTCCGCACTGCTGCAGGCTCTTAAAGTGGAGTAAGTGTGTTTTAAAGACGACTGTCTCTCATGGTAAATACGATAAACTGATATATCTGTCTGAGACTCGAGGAGAGGTGTTGCAGACTCTCTCACACCTCTTTGTCCTCCACCTGGCCGTTATATTCAGTCACTCGCCTTGTTTTCCTCCAGCTGCATGTGCTGCAGTTACGACTTCGATATTTGACTCTGGTGTGCAGCTCCTGGTGGTTGTAAATGATACAGCGGAGGAGAGAGAGATGCAGTTGTCAAAGAACTGAATCATCTACACATCTTACCATCTGTCCATCTGGGGGGGGGGGGGGGGCGCCAACAGCCACCCTGCGCTTGTCTTTTGAGGAGCTGAGGAGAACCATGGTGAGCATCCTAACACAGCAGCGAGCGACAGCCACCCTGGAATCCAAGCTCCTCTAAAATAGTAGTTGCGACGCACAGCTGGAGGACAGCGAAGTGACCAGGCGAAGACGGCTAGACGTCTGAAGCACCTGCTGCTCGACATTCAGAGGGAGTGATATCACCTCATCACATTCAGTTTGCAGCTCCAGACTGAGTCGCATCATTTTGTCAGATGATTTTACAAACTTCATCACATTTAATTTTTTATGCATGCAGTGCCATTTAAAAAAAAAAAAACGCTCTGGTCACACGGCTTTAAGAGCCTTGAAGAGTCTGCAGGAGTACAGGCTGCTCTCTGATTGGACAGTTTGATTAGTCGCCATCCAATCAGTGAGATGCTGCGAAATCTACATGATATATAATAAATCTGCAACTTGCAGCGGTTAAAAGTGAAGCCTATGCTAAGTGCTAAAGGCTGCAGTTCCCCCTTCATCCACTAGGGGCTTTAAATCAGAGCGAATCCCCATAGACTCCCATGTTAAAAAGACCAACTTCACAGCAGAAATAAACATGTTTACAACAGGAATAAACATGTTTACAGCCTGCTACAAAAAAACATTTTAAGTTCAATGGGTCAGGTTTACCTTCATGACAACTGTGGGGGTAAGGAAATATTTCTAACTCCTCTGATTAGAAGTAATTTCATTGCAACATTTGGGATAATTAGGGGTGTTTATTTTTGATTGACAGGTATCCAATATTCTGCTTCAAGAAGGCAGAGTGCAGTGTGTTGTGGTTTGTAGCCGGTAAACAGCTTGTTTTAGCTTTAGCCTGCTTACCTCCATTAGCTGGTTAGCTTCTGTTAGCTCCGGGTTAGCTTGGTTAGCTCTTCGCTACAAACAGGTCGGAGTTCAATAGACATCAGTCATCCAACCCATTCACAGCGCCCCTCTCAGCTCCACCTCTTTGCCTTTTTTAGTATTTTCGCTGCCGGAGACGGTGAGAACCACCCATTGAGCTTCAATTTAGCTCTTCAGAAACCTACGGCTGATGTCACAGAGGCTCTGCCCATCTTTCATATACAGTCTATGGACTTTAAGTGGCAGCTTTGAAGAACAGAAGTCGTCCAGTGGTTTTGTTTAGTAAGATGGAAGCAGACTGAGCAGGTTGGAGTGTTTTCATAGATTTTCTGCAGATGATGCTTAACGATGATGCCAAAACCTCCTTCCAAACCTTCCTTTATGAAACATGCACGGTCCGTGTTAGTTTATGATCTTTTCAGGTTGTTTTTTTTTTTTTTTTTTTGCTGCTCATCTTTACATATTTACTGCAGCTTGGCTCATACTTCAGCCTGCTTAAGTTTCTTTAGGAAAAGCAATTGTTATTGAGCTTTTTTACCCACAGTTAAGATGTACTTCATTCAACAGATTTTCTTTTATTGAATCCCAGAATCCTCAAATGGCTCCCCTTGCTCCACATCAGCGCCACTGCTGTGTGCAGGGGTGTGTCTATTTGCCTAAAACGAACAATACGCTTCGTGATTTAGTTGATATTCAGCTGCAGGGTTCCCCGCCGAGCGCCACGCTGTATCATGATTTTCTCTGGATGTGAGGTGTAATCATCGGTGGTAATCCAGCCAGTGTTGCTGGTGTTCTTGGCAAACTGGCAGAGCGTGAGTTTAGAGTCATAACTGCTCTGCTGCTTATGTGTTTATGTGTAACAGCTGTACTTACATTGGATTAAAAGGAGCGGAAATATAGCCATGGCCTTTCTTAGTATGCAGCTCTCTCTGTTGTAGCTCAGTAAATCGCTGTTTCTCTTGGAAAAAAAAAGAACATCCTAACTGGTCACAAAAGAACTAAATAGAATTGGGCTATTTTTGGTTACATAATGTCCTGTCAGGCAGGGATTTTTCCAAAAGCTGCAACAAACAGCCACTTTTGCACCTGTGAGCCATGGAACCACATAACTTATCATATGAAGACACAAGATATATCAGTTTTCATGAAAAGCTAAGTTGCAGTGTAGTTTTCCACCACTTGGTGGCAGTAATGTGTCAGTCCATCTATCCATTTTCCTAAGCGTTGGGAGGAAGCTCGAGTCTAAACCAGCAATCACTGGATCAGAGGCGGGTACACCTGAACAGGTATCCAGTCCAATTCCTAAAAGCAGATGATCCTCAGCTAGCCGCTAGCCGGTAGTGACAGTTATGAAGAAGTATTTAAAACCAAAAGATGACGACTGTGGTGGTCCCAAAAGCCCCTAAAAGGCAAAAATATGGATCAAAAACAACCCAGTTTATTAAGTCTGGTCTTATAAAGGTAACAAGCAGATGGGAGAGGTTGTTAGGAAGAGTTAGCTGATGCTAGCTAACGCTTTCCTACCAGTCAGTGGAAATGAGCGACAGATGCAGAAAACATCTGTCATGTCGGGTCACTAAATAAAAACTAGTAGATTTTATATTTTTAAATCAGACTTGAGCTGCTAAATTCATTCCAGGTTTTATTTCACGTGTCATCAACCTTTATATGTGAGGTATAAATGTTTTCATAATGACCTCATCGATTCATGTCACTTTTTATTACGTCATATTTTTATTATTAAATATTTTTATTTACGTCACACAAGGTTTTACTGCAGGTTGATTTGGTTTAGTTATTGCAAATATACAAGTTAAACCAAGAGTGAGATCTGTTCAGATCATACAGTGTCAGTATGTGAACTGGCCCCAGACCAGCCTGTGACGGTTGATCTAAGGGATTATTTATAATATATGATCACTGTTGTTCCCAATAAAAGTTTCTGCTGTCAGATGGACCCTTTTCCACTTTTTTACTTTTTTTCTTTTTTTTTTAACCAAAATTAATTTGTCACTTTGTTTTTCTTTGACTTTTATAAAATGTTGAGCAGTAAAACAGTAGGAACATCTGTTGCATATTAAAACCCTTTTGTGAAGTTTAGCTGCACGACTTTAGATGCTGCTTTCATTTCTTCCAAGTATGAGGAGCATTTGTACGTACTGCAGGGACAGTGGATGTATGTATGCATGCAGTTACTATGTTTATATGGTATAAAGCTGTTAGTAATGCAATTTCTGAATAATAAATGAAGATATTTAATTTGAGATTTTCTACATTTTCTTTTATTTAATGGGGAAAAAGAATCCTATTGAGATTAAGAACGTCTTTTACAAAGTAGTCCGCTGTGATGACATAACATTAAAAATTTTCATTCACACAGTAACCAGATGTTTAGAGCAAAACGCGTGCGGTTGTGGTACGTTGTGCAGAAGGAACAGCAAGAAGAAAGCAAGGATTTTCTTTTCTTACCCTTCGTCATGTCGCCATTTAGTAGCAGCTGCTGGTGCAGAAAATGTGTCTGAGTGGTGTGAATTTTAGAATAAGTCACCAAAACAATGCATGTTTTGCTTCATATCTGTGGAATCACTGGAGCTCTGCTGGAAACTGCTCAGATGTTGCTTTACTAAAACTATTATCCCGCTTATACCATGGTCACTCACAAAGGAAATAATATAAGATCAATCACTAATGTTGTTTTTACTGTTTAAATAATGTTTTTACAAGAAGCAGCGGAGCGGACTATTTAATGTCTCTTGTGGCGTTGCCAAGGTAACCACCGTTGGCAGCAACCTGCAGCTCGTTCGGCAGCTGATACTAGTGAAACTGGTGTCCATTATCACTTTTTAATGGACACCCTGCAACCAATCAGAATCGAGTATTCACCCAGAACATGGTTTAAGGTAAACATGGTTTACAGGTAAACAATGAAGGCATTAAAAATACAAATGAGTGACGCTGGACACAAGTTGACTGGAACGTGTCCTGCTGAGACGTTTTCCAGCAGGTTGAAGATGCATCGCTTTTTTGATGTCATTTCGTCTCATCAAAAACAGATTCTCGTTCAGTGTCTGCTTTATCAAATATTGACTAGATATGTTAGTTATTTCATGATTTTTTTATGAATATTGATGAGGAAAATTACGTTTTTCAAAGCTTAGTTCTTTACTGAGAGGTAGGAGTTTGCTTTTCTATCAGCCAGAAGGTCGTGATTCACGGAGGCACATGAATCTCAACTCATTTAATGGCTCAATTTGTCCAGATTTCACCAGGGACTTCGCTGCTATATTCCACAAACATGTATCAGAAAGGAGAATTTCAGGAGGGGAGCTCTTGTTTATTTATTTATTTGTTTGCTTGTTGGGTAATAGCTGTATTTATTTTGTAGATAGACTGCAGTAACAGATGTTTCTGGATAAAAACAAAAAGAATTGAAAGAAAGCCAGTTTACCTGAAGGAAACAGTATTTCTCCTTCCCGTCTCAGTGGAGTTCGCCTGCTGCATGGAGTGTGTGTGTGTTTACATTTGATTTACTGCTGTTTTTATTCTCACTTGCAAAAGCATATTTTTCATATTCATCATAACATGTGGGTTTATTTAACACTATTTAATCCAGAATCACTCATGAAACCACGTCCACCCGGTGATTCAGTAGCTTGTAAAACCACCTTCAGCAGCAATAAGTTGAAGCAGCACTTTCTTCACATTAATGTTTCAGATTATTGAAGCATATTTGATGCTTAAGTTCATCAAGGTTTGCAGGTTTCACACAAAGCTGTCTTAAAGGTGCGGATAAATAAAAAAAAAAAACAACTCAAAGTTCAATGTCAGTAAAATTATGAAAGATTGTGTCTTTACTTGCATCTCATCACTTACCTATAATAATCGTGTTTTTTTTCCCTGAAGGTCCATTTCTGCTCCCTTAGGTATGCAAAGGGTGCTGTCCTCATACTTTCACGCATTTTCTAAGGATGTATTCATATCAGGACAGTTTGCTAGACTCGGTCCGGTTGGGGACTCGACTCAGCTGTAGGGGGGTGTAACCATGCAGACCGAGACCGTGTTCACGCTGCACTTTGGTCAAACGCGCCAAACCATTAGAATAATATATCCCCATTCCCACCAGAGGTGGCGCTGCACTAATATTTAGCAGAAGAGAGGACCAGACCGGCATGAAGAAGAAAACTCTGTTTCCTCCACCTGCCAGTTAAACATGGAGACCAAACTATGGCTGTTTTGGGTTTTTATTGTGTCTTATGCAAGTATACTGCAGAAATCCACTGCAACAATGGACGCAGTATGAACACCAGACGAGGCAGAGGACCCTTAACTATGACTATGCATTTACCCACAATGCAACGCTACGCCACATGCAGGAAGGGACTTGGTTTGTAGTCCGCTTCCTGTATTTGGTCCGCTTGAAACGGACCGATACCGCTTTGATCCGAATCAGAATTGGTTTGCTGCATTCACATTTTCCCAAATGAAATGTAAGTTGTTTCTTGGTTGTTGAGTGAGTTCATCCACCAGTGGGCAGCGCCAATCTCAGAGTTAGCCTATGTGTTTGTATCGGTAAAGCATCACTATAAAGTTGTTCACAACATCCCAAAAACACCAGAAGAAGAAGAAAACCTAAAGATTTTTAGCTGTTTTTAACTTCTTGTGCATCTTCTTCAGGTGCTTTTTATTTGGCCGTTTCTGCATCATCTTCCTGTTCCTCTTCTCTGGTTTGTTCATTAGTCAGGTTGTGCATCAGATTTACAACTCAGCGCTTCCCCCTGCGTTTTGCAGTGATATTTTCCATTTTCTGCGTGACGGATAACTAAGTGTGTAGCCGGTGCAGGAGGCCGACTAAACTGTCTTCAGAAGTGTTCGGTGCATTATTAAAAACTGGAAAGATGGTGGGGAAGCCTGGGCTCCTAGCAGGAAATGTGGTGGGAAACATCCAGAATGATGGTGATCAGTTAAACGCTTGGTGGAACCAAATGGAAGCAAAACAGCAGTAGAACTCAGGACCATGTTTCATAGTGACTGTAAGAACTTTTTCACATGAACAATGTGGAGGGACTGAACAGCCAGAAAAAGACCACTGATCAGAGAGGAGAACTGTCAGAAAGACTGGACTCTAGACCTGGAAGAAGGTAATCTGGTCTGATGAGTCCAGACTGACCCTGTTCCAGACTCATCATGTGGTCTGAGGAGTCCAGACTGACCCTGTTCCAGACTCATCATGTGGTCTGAGGAGTCCAGACTGACCCTGTTCCAGACTCATCATGTGGTCTGAGGAGTCCAGACTGACCCTGTTCCAGACTCATCATGTGGTCTGAGGAGTCCAGACTGACCCTGTTCCAGACTCATCATGTGGTCTGAGGAGTCCAGACTGACCCTGTTCCAGACTCATCATGTGGTCTGAGGAGTCTAGACTGACCCTGTTCCAGACTCATCATGCGGTCTGAGGAGTCCAGACTGACCCTGTTCCAGACTCATCATGTGGTCTGAGGAGTCCAGACTGACCCTGTTCCAGACTCATCATGTGGTCTGAGGAGTCCAGACTGACCCTGTTCCAGACTCATCATGTGGTCTGAGGAGTCTAGACTGACCCTGTTCCAGACTCATCATGTGGTCTGAGGAGTCCAGACTGACCCTGTTCCAGACTCATCATGTGGTCTGAGGAGTCCAGACTGACCCTGTTCCAGACTCATCATGTGGTCTGAGGAGTCCAGACTGACCCTGTTCCAGACTCATCATGTGGTCTGAGGAGTCTAGACTGACCCTGTTCCAGACTCATCATGTGGTCTGACGAGTCCAGACTGACCCTGTTCCAGACTCATCATGTGGTCTGAGGAGTCCAGACTGACCCTGTTCCAGACTCATCATGTGGTCTGAGGAGTCCAGACTGACCCTGTTCCAGACTCATCATGTGGTCTGAGGAGTCTAGACTGACCCTGTTCCAGACTCATCATGTGGTCTGACGAGTCCAGACTGACCCTGTTCCAGACTCATCATGTGGTCTGAGGAGTCCAGACTGACCCTGTTCCAGACTCATCATGTGGTCTGAGGAGTCCAGACTGACCCTGTTCCAGACTCATCATGTGGTCTGAGGAGTCTAGACTGACCCTGTTCCAGACTCATCATGTGGTCTGAGGAGTCCAGACTGACCCTGTTCCAGACTCATCATGTGGTCTGAGGAGTCCAGACTGACCCTGTTCCAGACTCATCATGTGGTCTGAGGAGTCCAGACTGACCCTGTTCCAGACTCATCATGCGGTCTGAGGAGTCCAGACTGACCCTGTTCCAGACTCATCATGTGGTCTGAGGAGTCCAGACTGACCCTGTTCCAGACTCATCATGTGGTCTGAGGAGTCCAGACTGACCCTGTTCCAGACTCATCATGTGGTCTGAGGAGTCCAGACTGACCCTGTTCCAGACTCATCATGTGGTCTGAGGAGTCCAGACTGACCCTGTTCCAGACTCATCATGTGGTCTGAGGAGTCCAGACTGACCCTGTTCCAGACTCATCATGCGGTCTGAGGAGTCCAGACTGACCCTGTTCCAGACTCATCATGCGGTCTGAGGAGTCCAGACTGACCCTGTTCCAGACTCATCATGTGGTCTGAGGAGTCCAGACTGACCCTGTTCCAGACTCATCATGTGGTCTGAGGAGTCCAGACTGACCCTGTTCCAGACTCATCATGTGGTCTGAGGAGTCCAGACTGACCCTGTTCCAGACTCATCATGCGGTCTGAGGAGTCCAGACTGACCCTGTTCCAGACTCATCATGTGGTCTGAGGAGTCCAGACTGACCCTGTTCCAGACTCATCATGTGGTCTGAGGAGTCCAGACTGACCCTGTTCCAGACTCATCATGTGGTCTGAGGAGTCCAGACTGACCCTGTTCCAGACTCATCATGTGGTCTGAGGAGTCCAGACTGACCCTGTTCCAGACTCATCATGTGGTCTGAGGAGTCCAGACTGACCCTGTTCCAGACTCATCATGTGGTCTGAGGAGTCTAGACTGACCCTGTTCCAGACTCATCATGCGGTCTGAGGAGTCCAGACTGACCCTGTTCCAGACTCATCATGTGGTCTGAGGAGTCCAGACTGACCCTGTTCCAGACTCATCATGTGGTCTGAGGAGTCCAGACTGACCCTGTTCCAGACTCATCATGTGGTCTGAGGAGTCTAGACTGACCCTGTTCCAGACTCATCATGTGGTCTGAGGAGTCCAGACTGACCCTGTTCCAGAATGATGGAGCATCAGGGTCAGAAGAGAGGAAGAAGAAATGATGCAGATGCCTGGACTGATGCAGTAACGCCTAGTTCCTTCTGTACAAGCCTGAGGGGGAAGTCTATGATCTGGATTTGCCGCAGTTTCTCAGGTCTCAGATTGGGTCTGGGTTCAGCAACATTATGAATGAGGTCTGCCGACTACCTGGAAATCCTAAATGCAAGTTATTCCATCTTCCTCCAGGATTCGTGGTGCTCAGACTGTGAGAGAATGGTTCAGGGAATAGGAGTCATCATTTTTTCACCACAGAGTCCAGACCTTAGCCCTCCCCCCCACCTTCACTTGTTGTGAATTGGCGCTATACAAATAAAGTTGAATTGAATTGGTCAGACATCATCAGTACAAGATCTTGCAGAAGAACGACGGCAACACAAGATGGAAATAAATCTGCTGACATTGTAGAAGCTTCTGGAAACAACGACGCAGCGAAAGCTGCTGGAATCAAAGCTGAATGTCACACCGAGTGTTAGAGTTCTGTTTGAGCTGCGTCTGAATTGGTTTCTGCTTGTGAATAATATTCCTCTCTCTGACATAAAGGATCAGAAATAGTTTGAAAATGGTCTTATAATATTTAATAGCGTGATGGGTAGAAAAGATTTAGGTTTTTTCTGATGTCTTTCCTCCTTGGCATTCTGTTTACACACCTTATTGCCCCCGACCAGCAGCGCCGGCAGTCTGACTCACTGTTAATCAGAGTTATTTGTTCATTTCTCCTGAAAAGTTGCTACTTTTCTCATTAAAGCTTTTGAAATCTGAGCTCTTGGATGTAAATGTTCAGTTCTTCGCCTGGTATTTCTCCCAGGAAGCTTCAGGAGGCTTTTAAACCCATTCCCTTTGATGTATAAAGAAAATGTCCATTTACCATGATAGCCTAATAGCAGAGTGAAAGCTGCATACGTTAGTGAGCCAACGTTTGGGATAATTAAGACCAGAGGGCCAAAGGGACACCCTTCAGTTCATTTATCTCAGGTTGTAGACGGTAAATATCTACCGCTCTCTGTTCTCCATCTCCTGCTTCTGTCTGTCGTGGTTTCTGTTGCTGTCTCTATTCTCTATTATGTCCTAATTCCACTATTTTCCATTTTCACCCCCCTTCCTGTCCACATCTTCACCCCAGTGGTTTGCTTTGATGCTAAGATCAATTTTGATGACAACGCCGAGTTTCGTCAGAAAGCCGTGTTCGCCATGGACGACATGACTGAGAGCGACCCCACCGAGACGGAGGCAGCCAAGTGGGACCTCAAATATATTGGACTGGACGGAAACATCGCCTGCTTTGGTATGAATACATAGAACCCATTCACCTGCACATGCAAGTCACCCCCCTACACACACACACACACACACAAGGCTTTAATGTGTCTCATAAGTGAAAAGCTGGAAAGCAGCTGAAACGTGGTCGAGTGAAGGCAGCCGGGACTCTCCTCCAGTCTACGCTACAAGCAGCTTTCTGAAGTCTCCAGAATGAATCCTGCCATAACCAATGCCTTCTAATTAGCTATAATCCACCCAGAGAGTCTCCAAAGAGCCAGATTGTTAGCATTCCCATTAAAGCCCCCTCTCTAGTTATAAATCAAAGCTTTTACATTGTACAGCCGCCGTAACAGGTGCTCTCGTTTGTTACCCCATAGCCTCATAAACGCATTAGATGTCTGTTAGCACTACGCTCGCTCCCCATCCCACATCCCCGCTCTCTGAGAGTAACAACAGCTTTTAAGACCCTGCAGCTTCCATGAGAGCTCTGTAAGCCACCAGAGTGACAGCTGCTAAAGCTAATTTCTCTTTTATTGACACCTTGGCCAGGACGGGAGTTCAGTTGAGCCAAACTACGTGAGGTAAGACATTCTAGTGCAGTCTGCTCCTGGACAACCCAGCAGGCTAGCAGCGCTGGCAGTTTGCTTACAAGGTCACACAGTCCACAAAAAATGTCAAATATTTTCATTCACAGCACTTTGTGATGGAATTCTCACTGTGTTTCTCAACTCAAACTTTCATTATTTCTGTAGCTTTTTGCTGTAATTTGGTGGATGATTAGTGCACGGTTCCTTTGCGGATGTTCTTTCAGCCATTGTTCCCTCGACGCCGTTAATGTTGTTTTAATTAACACATGTTTGCTGGTATTATAGTTTCCGCTCGGGGACTTTGTTTTAATTTCTGGACTTTAGCCTTTCATTAATGGGAAAATGTAGCCTCATTATGCGTACTAAATGCAGTGTATTTCCTTTCTGTCATTATTAAGCTACAGTACCATTAGCGCTCATTATGCACACACAGATGACTATTTGCTACCAAAAAGTGACTGTTTTTAAATTTTGTCTTTAAAAGTGAATGGAGCTGGGTTGGCTATGGCCACGTGTGACATCATTGACCTGCACGGAGGGAAGCCTGCTAATTTCCTGGACCTGGGGGGCGGAGTCAAAGAGCGGCAGGTGTACGAGGCGTTTAAGCTGCTCACTGCTGATCCAAAGGTAGGAACATGATGGATCTAAGCTGTTTAACTTGTAGTTGACATGTTGTCATTGTTAGTCATGAATCTTGTCAAAGCAGCTCCGTGTGCTTGGCGAGCGTCCTGCCACGGAGACGCCAGCCCTCATTAGACGGGGGGACCTGGCGCACGTCCATGTTTCTCTGAGGGAAACGGACTGTTACATGCCGTCGTTCGTGTCGCTGAGCTTTGGGTTTTACACTCTGCTGTAAGGTTTAAAGGCTTTGTGTTCTGACGTGCATCCATACGGTGCACGGTGAAAACGCTGCAGAGGCAGCAAGCCTCTGCGAACATCAGCTGAAGGCGAGCAATGGCGGCGACTTTAACAACTAACACAGTGAACACGTCAGGAACCCTTGTGTTATTGATCTCAGTCACATTCCAGACATGACCAGAACGGCTTTCTAACATCTGAAAAACTGGAAAATCCAGACCTGAGTCTGTTTCTGTGTCATGCGTTCATATGGCGCCAACGGGATTATCGTCATATGAACGCCCTCTTTGCAGTTAATCCAAATGATCTGATGCATGATCACAACTTCTGAGGACACTGAAGTTTAAACATATCACCCCTTCAGGGTCTGCCTGGTTAACATACAATCACAACTCCTCCATCAGTCATCTCCAGCAGACTGTAGACTTCCTAGCAGCTCATCCAGAGGCTGCTGCAGCTTTAACCAGGACTCAGAGATCTGAACACATCACACTAGATTTAACATCTTCATACTGGTTTCCAGTCAGTCACAGGATACACTTAAAACCCTACTGATGGTTTACAAATCCCAGAACGTCTCAGGCCCAGAATATATCTGTGATACGTTCAGATGAGATAAACCAAGCAGAGCTGTTAGATCAGGGGTCCTGGAGCTCTTCCACCCTGCAGCTTGTAGATGCATCCCTTCTCCAACACACCAGGAAGAAACAGCTGACTTGTCTCCTCTGCATGTCATCCAGCCCAGGAAAGGCCTGCTAACGAGCTGTTCAGTCTGATAAGGAACCGCGAAGAATCCGCACCATTTCTACACACAAATAAGTGACCTTGAACAGTTTTACATGTGTGCTAAAGTTGTGCAAGTAAATATGTCAGTGGTTTGGCTCACGCCGCAGGATGCATCACATCTGCAACATTCCCATGTAACTGCTTTACGTTGCTATTGTTTCATTTGGTGCTTGGAGCCTTTTAGCAGAGTTTCTCTCCATGGGTTTGGTATGCTACGTGTTGGCATTAGTGCTTCCTCACATGCGCAAAGATCTTCTGTACTCCACCTGTTTCATGCTAAAAAGGCTGTGTATTCCTAACACCATGCCACAGAGCAGACTGAGGGTCTCCATGCAAGGCTCAACCCTCTGCTTTAAACTGCTGCAGAGGTTTTCACGGCATGAACGGAGCGGCGTCGCACGGCTCTGCAGAAACTTTAACACCCCAGCAGGTGATGCACGGCCCAACTGAAATATCTGCTGTTTGATCGATTCAGCTTCATGAATTAAAACCAGTAGAGTGTGGAAGAAAATGAATCGGCTGGATTACAATGAAACGGGAACAGGATGGGGGGGGACAAAGTTGCTCCTCACTCTCCTCCCGTATGGGACCATCATCATTATTTTCATAATATCATTTCAGAAATAAGTTGGACATCTGCAAAGGAAAAACCGAGAAAGGCTTCTGCCTCTCCGGATCCAGATGGGGGAGTGGGCCCGCCGCCCCTCCCTCCTGCTGTTGTGGATGGAAATAGCGACAAGAAGCTCCTCCCTAACGGTGAAAAAAGTCGACCAGGACTGACATTAAATAGGTCTGGAAGCAGCATTAGCATTTCAACCAGGGTATCTGAGGAACCTGCTCAGGTCTGTGGAGGGAATGTTAATCATCTGCAGGCTGCACATTTGCATTTGGTTTCTTCTTCTTGTCTTTTTTCTTGCAGCCACAAATTGCCACGCTTAATCTTAAAAATATGAGTGGAGACTAACATTTACATCGCACCCCAGGTTAGGTGGATGTGATGAGGTGAAAATTATTGAGTTCAAGAGTCAATGAGTTCTCTTCCCCTCGTTCGCCATGAATACTAACAGCACAATGATTATGGCCTTGAAATTTGCAGCCTATTAATGAATTCACAGTTAGACTTCTTAATGTGAGCATCATATTCTTTTCTCATTCTCTGATTTTTTTTATGTTTTCTGAGATTTAAACAGTCTACGTCCCACAGAAGCACTTTCAGCTGGCGGTGGGTCGGCTTGAAATGTCCCACTGTAATGACGCCATACATTTCTACAAAAACAGAAACTTGAGTGTCTTTCTTTTTGTTCAGCCTCCTCTGCTTTTGTCTCCCTCTCTGCATCTTTCTACCTCTAGCTCTCAGATTCTACTTTGATGTCTGGGGCTCATTGTGCTGAGAGGAGTGGAAGCAATATGAGAGTACTGCTGGCGCTGAATTACAGAGATGGAGCAGGAGATGACAAAGCCTCCCGTTTCCTTGTTTACTCACTTCTCCAGTATCCACCCTTAAAGCACGCATTACTTTAAACATGATTATTTTCTGGGAGAAGAGAGAGGAGGCCAAACGCGGGGTGGTGCGTTCAAAACAAGTGTCTTCCATATAGCTCAGCTGCATCTGCTGGATCGGACATTCGTAACCACGGGGCTGCGGATCATGGCCGGGCCTCGAGTGCCACATGGTCCCTTTTCTTCCTTCATTGTGGTAAAATCTAACAGTAAATTTGGTGTTTCTAAGGTCACATTCACATCGGCCATGTTGATCCAAATCCGAGTCTGTTTGCTTGGAAAGTCGCTACGTTTGGGGAAATGTGAACGCGCCAAATGAAATCTGATCCGGACCAAAGAAGCGACTCGGTCCGCCTACAAACGCAGGTCTCGGTCCGTTCCAAGCGGACCAAATACAGGAAGCGGACTACAAACCAAGTCCCTTCCTGCATGTGGCGTAGCATTGCATTGTGGGTAAATCCATAGCGATTGCGTTAAGGGTCTCATCTGGTGTTCATACTGCGTCCATTGTTGCAGTGGATTTCTGCAGGATACTTGCATAAGACACAATAAAAACCCAAAACAGCCATAGTTTGGTCTCCATGTTTAACTGGCAGGTGGAGGAAACAGAGTTTTCTTCTTCACGCCGGTCTGGTCCTCTCTTCTGCTAAATACTAGTGCAGCGCCACCTCTGGTGGGAATGGGGAGATATTATTCTAATGGTTTGGAATAATGCACCTTAGGATGTATCCCCATCAGGACAGTCCGCTAGACTCGGTCCGGTTGGGGACTCGGCTCAGGTATAGGGGGATGTATCTATCCGGACCGAGATCGTGTTCACGCTGGACTTTGATCAAACCAGTCAAACCATTAGAATAATATATCCCCATTCCCATGTATTTAGGCCGCTGGAAACAGACTGAGACCTGCGTTTGTAGGTGGACCGAGTCCGCTTCTTTGGTCCGAATCAGAATTGGTTTGGTGCGTTCACATTTCTCCAAACGAAGCAGACTTTCAAACAAACAGTCTCGGATTCGGATCAAAAAGGCCGAAGTGAATGTGCCCTGAGTCTGAGTGTCTGGATTATTTCTTGAAAGAGCCTGATATTACGTCATGAGTTATCAGCCTGTTGGGCGTCAGGTATGTGCAGTTTTACATACATGTCATGTATAAATTTCTTCATAATGACCTCATTATATCATATCATATTTTACAAGGTTCTGGATTTGGTTCATTCATTCATTCATTCATTCATTCATTGTCCATATGGGGATTTGCTCTGTTTTGCCGCCCCTAGTGGATGAGGGGGGAACTACAGTTTTATGCATTTCTGCATACGCTTCATTTTTAACCGCTGGAGGTTGCCGCTTGGTTGCACATGAAAAGCAGTAGTTGCTGCGAGATCTTGCAGTTGTAAAACCGCAATCTGAAGTTTTCAGACAGATTTTTCAGCAATGCTACCATATCTGACAGCACAGTCTTATTTATGTGAACTCCATGCCGGGTAGGGAGGAGGAGTTGTTTTCCCTCTATGTCCTCTACAAAAACGCTCAAGGTTGTCTGAAAAGTTCAACTTTTTCAAAGAGCTCTCCCACATTTGCATCCCTACCTCCGAGCTGCAAGTAAAGTTGGCTCCAGTGGGCAGGGATCTCACACAGGAATGCAACCAGAGCTGAGGATTCCTGGTCCTGCATGAACTGAGACAGCTCCTCTGCTTTCTTTTTAGAAAAGAAACTTGGTGATTTCTTTGCGTAAAACAAAGAAGCGCTGCAGAACCCGCCGCCTGCTCAGCCATCTGACATCACTGTTCTGCAGTAGGTCTAAATATTCTGCGTCTTGTTCCTGTAGCAGTAGTCTGAAGAGCTGGTGCTGCAAGCTTGAAGTTGAGAAAATGTGGTTTACAATTTTCATCACAGTCTCCATTGTTCCTTTCATCTTACCAGACCGTCTGGTGAATGATGCAGTGTAGTGAGGTAACTGTGGGGTGGTCTGACATGAGACGAGATGCTAAACCCATCTCTCGTCCATGGATGGTCCACCATCAGTCACAAGAAGGTTGATTTTCTCCAGCTCCAGAAAATGTTTTTTAAAAAAAATTTTAATAGAAGTTTACATGACCTCACCTGTTGAGCACAGCAGCTCCTCTTTGAAAAGCTCTCCGTTAAAATATCTCAAAAAAACTGCCAGCTGTGCAGCATCTGTTGCATCTGTAGACTCGTCCACAGCTAACGGCATGTAATCCACACACTGCAGTTCATTCAGTAAAGTGGAAAAACTGTCCTCATATGAAGTTTCCAGTCTCCGTGCCGCAGTTTAATCCATCCTGCTTCACACGGTTATTGATCTTGTCTTTGTGTCTGTCACCGGCAAACAGCTCCGCCACGATTCCCAACCTGCACACCTTGACAAGTTCAGCTACCATAAATGGCTTGCCCTTTTTCAGCTGTTCCCAAGTGACACGGAGCCGTGCAGCAGTGGCTTTTTCAGCAAAAATAGTTTAGTCGTCAACATTGTTCTAAATAAGATGACTTCAACGCAGCAGTCCTGCCTTTCCTTGCAGTGCTACCAGTTGGGAAAGCTGCTATGAAGCTGGTAGGGCTGTGACAATATTCTTTTGTCCCGATTCGATTCCAATTTTTTGGGTGATTTAAATTGCAATTCTCACAATTCCTGATTTTTGTAGATTAAAAGCAAAAAAATGTATAAACTTTTTGTTTTGCTCGTCATTTTTCTTGATATCAGTGAGGAAAAAACAGCACAGCAGTCAGACCATCATTCTGCTGCTATAACGCCCAAGAAGACAAGTAAAAAGATCAATAAAAACAATAAATATTACAAAAATTTTATAGTGCATTCATTTTATTTGTTTGAAAAAAATGGATTTTAAAATTGTGAAGAAAAAAATCCCGATTTCCGATTTTTCGATGTAATTTTGCACACAACAACATTCTTTTGGCCAATTAAACACAGCGGTTTACCGGCAAAATAAAAACAAGCTCATCTGTCCATTTGCTATTTAACTGCCTGTTTCCGACGTCAACTTTTCTCCACTTGCTAACCTCACTCATGTTCTGCCAAAGAGAAGATAGTCGCCCGGCAGACACGTCTTCTGCAGCGCAGGGATTTTTTACCGCCTGCTCAGCCCCGTTCTTAAAGCGCTACATGTAAACTAATGACCAGGAGGACTACTTTTTTTATCCAGTCCCTCGTGTTAAAGGGGAAATATTTAAAGTTTACAACATCATCAAAGACAAAAAATATTTAATTTGGAGCAAGTAGAGGAACTTGCGGGCAGTCAGCAGCCATCAACGGGCCGGATTTGGCCCGCGGGCCGTGAGATGAGTATGGCTGCGTCAGACCATTCAGCTTTGTTTGAATTTCGGCCCCCCAGGTTTTTAAGTTTTTATTTATTTTCCCCGGTGAAATAAATAGCTCCATGCACTTCATATCCACGTCTACAACAGTTTGTTGACAGAATGGTTGAATTTATTACGGTTTCCCTCAGATCACCTGTAGGCATGAAGCAGGAGCAGGAAGCAATACCAACCGCCAAATAACCTCCTTATTGCCTGCTGTCTGCGCCGTGAAGGAAGTGGCAGATGGATGCTTTGTCCAACTCCACATTTATTTTTTTCCTCAGAGCTGAAGGCTTTTTTTGTGGATTGTTTTCTTTATAATTTTATGAACAAGCCTGAATGATAAAATTTCTCTAAAACGCTGTTAGGCTACATATTAAATCATCATTTGTTCTGGTCATTTTTTCTCTCTATGATGATTTGATCATCACTCATTGTCATCAACATTAAAATGCTGTTCTAGAAGATTTCTTCTGCATAAAAGAAAGTAAAACTCTTCTGTTTCTTCTGTTTGTTCATCTAAAACTGACCCCAGACGGATCAGTTTTCAGGAAACGGATACTTCCAGAGGTGAGGAACAGGTCAGGCGAGCTGCTTTTAAAGGCAAATCAAGGCTTTTCCACTCAGAACATTTCGTTCTGCTGATGTCTGGAGTCACATTTCTGTTGTGGGTTGTAAACGTTCAGCCTCCCACTCTGTTCATCAGCGTCAGTGTAAAACTGAGGCGAGGGGAGAATGAAAAGCAAAAGATGGAGCGTTGCCATTTGCTTTTTTATTTATTAATTCTGCTGTGGAACTGTGCCACTCTCAGCTTCCTCATCGCTGTAATGCAGCATGTGGATTTGTCTTATTGTGTGTAATTATTGCTTGCAGCCTCGTGGAAGGCGTAGCTTCGTACACGCATCTGCACCTTGTGTCGGCTCGCCCAGGTGACGGATCCAGGTGTTTTCACCTGCATCTGTTCATGTCTGACTTCAGCTGAGTGTTTGTGTGTGTAACCTTTCATTTCTCCTGCATCTTTACTTTGTGTTTGTGCAACAATAATGTGTGTTCCACCTCCAACAAGCAGTTTCACTTCCTCCCAGCTCGGTGGAACTCACCTGTTGAAGCCACGTTTGTCTTCCTGCCAGTGGCGCCCGTCTCCCATCCACAGGGAACACACCACGTTTACCGCTTCATCCTTTGTGTTTCATTCCTTTTATTGACTTATTTGACTGAACGTACGCACAAGATGATGATGACGATGTCCCCTAAAAATGACTCTCCTCCACATTTTGCTGCATCACGACTTCCCTCTTTTCTATTTCTCTTCTGTGTTTCTCACAACTCTTTCTCCTCTTTATGCATCTCTTTTTTTCAGCGCAGCCTTTCATCTGGATAAATCCTGTTAAAGTCTATGTGAGGAGCTCCCCTTAGGTTCATGCCTGCTAGTTAAATCCTGCAGGAGCTCAGCACAGGCTTTCTCATCCCCGTGCGGAGACGTCTGATCCCGTGTCTAATGTGCTTCCACATGTCTGGTGTCGCAAAACGGCAGCGGCTCCAGCCGAGCCAGGTGACACCAGAGAAATTTGTCCCTCTAAGAGAAGGAGCTCTTTGTTTAAACGGCTGTTTCCTCGGGGGTGCTTAAAGTACACGACTTCATTGGAAGTCACACAGCTTTTTATTTCACTGGTAAGAGATGCAAATACGTGCAAATGCATGCTTGTGTTGTCTCACATGTGTTGTATACACCTCTTTACAAACACGCAGCCCTCCTGGGACGACCTCAACTTTTAATCACAAAAGTCACCTGTAATGCAAAAGTCTCACGCTGTGTTATGTTGGAGGAAAAGGATCCGCCTCTCCGGCTGGAGCCCAAGGCCTCTGGGAGCTTCTGGTCCCCTGTGCAATAAATACAAGCAATGCAACGCAAAGAAAGAGGGAGAAAAAGAAGAAAGAAAGCTACTCCGATAATGGAGTTCATTCCCAGCGCGTATTACACAAGTACTAAATAGGAGACCAGCCATTGGGGGACGCATACTTAGCCCAGCCAGCACACTGGGGCTGCCACATTCAGGCCAAACTACAAGACTGAACATTGTATGTGACAAGCAGACAGTTTGTGTGCTCTAAGCGGCCCTCGGCTTCATGTATTTCTTTTCCTTCTCAGTTGTGCGCTGTGTGTAGCTCATGCTGTTGGTTTGCCATTATTGGAGCGAGGCTCTACCTTATTTCATGGTTTTTCCTGAAGATTTGCTTACAGTGCAGTAAAACCTAATAGAGGCCAAAATGAGGTTGGGAATGTGTGTATTATTGTCTGCTTCTGTGCATTAAAAAGACTCCAGCAATGTGGGAGGCTTGTGTTTTCAGCTAATCCCAGAATGGATTGACCCTGTGTTAGTCGTTGAAATGAGTTCTCTCTGAGGAAGCACCATTGTCTGGTCTTTATCTAAGATATCTCTGTTTATTATACGTAGAGTTTATTCTTTACTTTTTAATTTACTGTCATAATAAATGGTTTACATCTGTGCTCATCGCAAGGCTCTGTTCTAAGCTTTGCTAAGTTGTGACCCCTACATGCAGCCCGTCTACAAGCCGATGCAACATCGGTGACTCGCGCCACGATGAATCCTTGGTGCTCTGTGAACTCAGAGACTTGTGTGGAAGCAACATCTGATTTAATGGAGTTTGTTTGTAGTGACTGTGTTTGCAGTCTTTGCAACGCCAGATTGGCTGTAACATTAGAGCGCCTGCCTGCACTGTTTAGCTTCCCCTCGTGCTCAGACTCTGCTCATGCACTGGGCCTCCATGGATATGACTTGTTCATGTGCATCCTGGGCTTCCTGTGCATCCTGGGCTTCCTGTACATCCTGTGCTTCCTGTGCATCCTGGGCTTCCTGTGCTTCCTGTGCATCCTGGGCTTCCTGTACATCCTGTGCTTCCTGTGCATCCTGGGCTTCCTGTGCTTCCTGTGCATCCTGGGCTTCCTGTGCTTCCTGTGCATCCTGTGCTTCCTGTGCATCCTGGGCTTCCTGTACATCCTGTGCTTCCTGTGCATCCTGTGCATCATGGGCTTCCTGTACATCCTGTGCTTCCTGTGCATCCTGGGCTTCCTGTGCTTCCTGTGCATCCTGTGGATCCTGTGGATCCTGTGCATCATGGGCTTCCTGTGCATCCTGTGGATCCTGTGCATCATGGGCTTCCTGTGCATCCTGTGCATTCTGTGCTTTCTGTGCATCCTGTGCTTCCTGTGCTTCCTGTGCATCCTGTGGATCCTGTGCATCCTGTGCATCCTGTGCTTTCTGTGCATCCTGTGCTTTCTGTGCTTCCTGTGCTTCCTGTGCATCCTGTGGATCATGGGCTTCCTGTGGATCCTGTGCATCATGGGCTTCCTGTGGATCCTGTGCATCATGGGCTTCCTGTGGATCCTGTGCATCATGGGCTTCCTGTGGATCCTGTGCATCATGGGCTTCCTGTGCATCCTGTGCTTTCTGTGCATCCTGTGCTTCCTGTGCTTCCTGAGCATCCTGTGGATCCTGTGCATCATGGGCTTCCTGTGGATCCTGTGCATCCTGTGCTTTCTGTGCATCCTGTGCTTTCTGTGCTTCCTGTGCGTCCTGTGCATCCTGTGCATCCTGTGGATCCTGTGCGTCCTGTGGATCCTGTGCATCCTGTGCTTCCTGTGCGTCCTGTGGATCCTGTGCATCCTGTGCTTCCTGTGCATCCTGTGGATCCTGTGGATCCTGTGCATCCTGTGGATCCTGTGCATCATGGGCTTCCTGTGGATCCTGTGCATCCTGCGGATCCTGTGCTTCCTGTACATCCTGTGGCTGCAGGCATTGAGGAGTTTCAGGGCATCGAGAGAGAAACTTCTGGTTTCCAGAGGTCCTGTTGTTACGAGAGGTGTGTTAGTCTGCAGCATCGTTATGTTGCTCCATTCTGTTTGTTTACAGAGTTTGTCACGTGAACTTGTGATGAGCAAGCTAACATTAAGATAAGGTAAAATGTAAGAAATCTTGAGAATACATATCTCTGACGTCAGTTATTTTTTTCACTTGATGCTTTTTTCAGCATTTTAAGTTTGTACAAGATGGTTGAATCAGGTTTCATCATTTGATGCATAAAAACTGTCACAAGTTGCTTCAAACCTGATGCTTCATCCACAACAAGTCCATGGAAACAACGTATATCTGGCTGAAGGTACTCGGCGCAGATAATTATTATAAAAAGCAGTTAGAAGCTGTGAGTTAAACATTCACCCATGTAGAGACGCGGTTACGTCCTCGGCTTCCACACACCCACTTAAAAAATGACTGACTGCTCCTTTCTACTGATTAATGTTTGCATCATAAATTTGGACAGTAATGTGCGTTTTTCTCAGAAATCTCCAACTTAGTGTGAGTTAACCCCAAGCTGAAGGGCAAACAGGGTTGCCAGACTCCAGACTGTGTCAGTCCTTTACTGAAGCCATGCAAATGACCGGAGATGCACCGTGCAGCTGATGACTTGTCACACTGATTGGCCCTTCAGGGAAGTAAAGCCGTGTCCGCTTTCCTCTCCGTTGGAGCGGCGTTAGAACAGCGCGGCATGCTTTCAAAGACGAGCGTCGCCTTTTCGCAGCACCACCAGCAGACATCGCTATTACTTAACCATCATGTATGCATAAAGAGCATTGGATTGCTAATGTAGTCACCTCACCTCAGCGCCTTGTCTTGGCACCAATTTGTCCCCAGTTGATTCTCACATACGCTTACGCATACACATTCTCACTTCCACCCAGCCGGGGAGGGAGACGAGTCCCATGGTTCTGTCTGATTGAGCTTTCTCCTGTCTGCCATTCCTCATCTGAAGGAAATCAATAGAGGATCCGGGATTGGAGCTCGGGCTAATTGAGCTCTGCTCTCTCTGTCCTCTTATTGCTGCCAGGAGCACTTTGTCATCACAGCACCTGGTTCACACCGATGGGGGGCGGGCGGTGGGCGATCAGATGAGGCCTGTGGATGGCACGGAGAGGAGGGGGGGGGCTGCATGTAACGGTCGAGCTTTCTTTTTCCTCATGTGGTTTTCTGGCAGCTGCAGGATGAAGCAGAAAAGTTTGGTTGCGTCGTTTTATGAAGCAGAATCGTTCCAGCTGCATTTGTCTCTTCGGTTGTCGTTGCCTCTCCTGCAGGTGCTCAGTGCAACACATCACGACAGCCATCGCATCTCCTTTAGTCTTTTCTGAACAGGAAACAGCCGTTGGAAGGAAATATGATGCAGCAGGTCAGCTGTGTTTACACTCCAACATACTCACGGACCAGTCGCTCTCAGTAATGCCTCATTAGACTCCAGCATGCTGCTGCAGCGCCACCATTCCTGCTTTTATTCTTCTCAGTATTTTAATTAATTTGCTCCACCTTTCTCACCTTCCTCCTCCTCCGTCCTTCATCTTTCTCTGAGCCGTAACCACATGCAGTCTGGATCCTCTCCCCCACTTCGCTCCCCTCTGGAGCTTATGTGTGAGCTCGGCAGGGGAGCATGTGAAGCCCACTCACATCCAGTAGATGAGATAATTCCCACTCACCCGAGTCGTGTACTGCCATCAGTACTGCACCTTTCCTGTCTGCCTGGGCTGTGCGTGTGGGAGGTGGTCTTTTCAAGCTGATCAGTAATTGAAACCCAGGTTAATTGCTTTGTAATGTTGTAGATTAATTACCGCAGTAAAAAAAAACTGGTAGGCGTTAAAGTAGCGGCGCGTGAGGGTTATCTCTGTGTGAGTGCATGTGATCCGAGCGCGTTTCACATCATTAACTTCAGCGTCACTCACAGGAAAAACTTCTGAAACTCTGTTCAGGTGCTAATGTCAACATGTGTTAGCAAAAAGCTAAATGCAATCTAGAATAAACGTTTGTAATCCCTGATTCATGATGCTTTTAATCCCACAGGATCAAACCTTTTAAAAGCGTTTATCAGGGATCCTCATATCTGGTCCACGAGGGCCGGTGTCCTGCAGGTTTTCCAAGTGAAACCTGTTGGAACAGACTCAGACAAGATCTGCACATGTCTGCTAAATCTGCATTGATTTGAATCAGGTGTGTTGCAGCAGGGACACATGGAAAGCCTGCAGGACACCGACCCTCATGGACCAGGGTGGAGGATCCCTGCCGTATATATCGCTAAAGCAGGACTCATACATGCTCCTGTAAACATTCCTGAAATGATATGAAATGAAAAATACTTTATTAATCACCAAAGGGAAATTCAATTTCTGATTTTTGTCACATTCAATTTCATAAAACAGGAGCTTTAATCGTTTATGTGCTGCTGATCGTGACGGTGACTAACACTAAGAGCAAATCCTCAGATGAACCCGAGACGACAGAAAAACTCTCAGAAAGCGCAGATAAAAAGTTTTTTCATGTAATTATTACCAGAAGAATAAAAATGTCACATTTCCAGAGATTTGCTTTAAAAACACAAAACAAACGGCATTGTTGAGGGAAATAACGAGCGAGTTGTTATGAAGGAGTTCAGAGTCTTTAAAGGGCTGCGAACGTCTGGCCTCTTTTCACTTTGACTTGGAAATCTGCCTGAACATCCAAATTTCCCTACATATCAATGCTTTGTTTAACACAGAGATTAAAGTGAGCATTGATGTTATTTTCCAAACAGCCTCAAGGATACACGATGTCTCATAAGAATAGGTTGGATTTTCATGTTTGCAGTGGATGTTTATCCGTGGTACTCCATGTGAGCATATTTAATCTGCAGCACTTTGGATCAGTGGCTGCATGCAGCTGTTGTAAGTCCTGTCTGCAGATTATATTATTGCGCAGAGCCTTGTGAGGCTGGTGTTTGTTCTAACGGAGCCTCGGGCTCTTAATAACTCGCATTAACCTCCTAATTTTAGTCAGACTTGGCTTTTAAATCCAACTGGACCTCCTGCCCTCTTCCTTGTTGAGACATTGCAGGTTTGGGTCGGATCGTGCCGTTGAAGATCTGGCTCTTTTCCAAAAGCTTCTATGTGTTAAAAAGCTGCATGAGAAGACTAGCGAGGTTTGGGCAAAGGGAGAAAAATCCTCAGAGCCAATCATGTTTAAGTAGATTTTACAATATTCAGTATTTTCCAAGAAAAAGTCAGCAAACATCAAGACGGTTGAATTCCCGCCGCCTTAGTGCAGAAAGTCTGCCGTGTCTCCTCTCCACCCGTCTCGTGTCAGGTGTTTGTTGCTTTGTAAGGCGAGACATGCCGGCAGCAGTACAGCGAGAGATTATTGTCATCATAATTAGCTTTTCCAGGCCCGATTTGATACGAGCATCTCGTCTGAGCCGCACACTTCTTTATTATCCGGCGTAATGGAAAGACAATGAGCCTGACGTAAAACGTTGGCCTTGTCATATCTCCAGAGAAATCTGCTGGTGCTTTGTGTTCCTGTGCTTCGGGTCGGGTGGATGGAAAGCAACAGTCACAGCAGATTCATCTCAGCGTCGTTTACATCTCCAGATATCAGAAGGAAATTCTGTTAAGGCTTAAAGCAGCGACTACAGACTCACCAGTCGCTTTCTAACAGCCTCAAAGTTCAGATGTTTACAGCTTTACATTTCCCTCATCCAGCCACATCTTATGGTCTGCCTGTGGGGAGAGGTCGGTCTTCAGTTTTCTCTGCATGCTGACATGACTGTCTGCTGCAGCGGCAGTCGTTCACCAAGCAGCAGAAGCGATGTAGAACATGGCTCTGCTACACGATTATCGAAGTCGCTATCTAGGGCTGCGAGGGGAGGTGCGGATGGACAGACAGGGTACAGACAAGGGAAGGATTGTAAAGGCAGAGAGTCGTTTCCTTACCATGAATGTACTGAATCACAATAAAAACTGTCTGTTTAAATGTAAATCTGGGAGCTCAATCCCCCCCCCCACCACACGTCTGCTTCAGTACACAGAGCTCATGTTTATTTTTTCTTATTTTTGCCTGCTTTGCTTGAACTCGTACCGTACAACGGTGAATATTTACATAATCCTCATACTTAATCTACATTTTTATAGAATTTTTCAACTCTCGCCGTTTCTTCTCGTTGTTGAGGAGCTACAGGTGGTACACTGCTCCCTTTGTAAAGGTTTCGTTGCCATGACAACAGCCTGGCGGTAAAACTTATGTTCTTCATTGGAACACACAATGTGTGTTCTATGAAATATCACAGAATGCTTAATAAAAGAAAGCGGCCACCTGAGGTTTCTGGAGATCCAAATGCAGACCCGCGTCCTCTCTGCTTAATGGATTCTTAATGGATCCAGGCCGACGCTTTTGTTAAAGAGGTTCAAGTTCCTTGTTTGGTTCCCACTTTAGTCCCATTTTCTACCATCTGATGCTCTCTGTTCTCTTTGAGACAGTGGTTGGATTTAATTACAACGAAGCTGTATTTTTGCTTCTCTGGAGCAAGAGACGGATGTAAACATGGGAGCGCTGATGTTTCTTATGGGGATGTCCACAAAGGCTGATGACAGGGTAATCATTCCCCCGAGGTATGGAACGTGATGGAGTGGGGTAATGGTTTCATACAGCTGGTGGTAGAAAGAGATGGTACGCGTCCACTAGCTGGCAGTGAGGAGGAGTTGGGATGGGACAACACGCCAGTATTAAAGCCAAGCGACAACCTCCGGCAGTTAAAAGTGAAGCCAATGTGAAGTGCATTAAACTGCAGTTCCCTCTTCATCCACTAGGGGCTGCAAAACAGATCAAATCCCCATAGACTCCCATGTTAAAAAGACCAACTTCATAGCAGAAATAAACATGTTTACAGCAGATATAAACATGTTTACAGCAGGAATAAACATGTTTACAGCAGAAATAAACATGTTTACAGCAGAAATAAACATGTTTACAGCAGGAATAAACACGTTTACAGCAGGAATAAACACGTTTAATGCAGGAATAAACACGTTTACAGCAGGAATAAACATGTTTACAGCAGAAATAAACACGTTTACAGCAGGAATAAACACGTTTAATGCAGGAATAAACACGTTTACAGCAGAAATAAACACGTTTACAGCAGGAATAAACATGTTTACAGCAGGAATAAACATGTTTACAAACATGTTTACAGCAGGAATAAACACATTTACAGTAGAAATAAACATGTTTACAGCAGGAATAAACATGTTTACAGCCTGGTTCAAAAATCCATTTTAGGTTTAATAGGTCAGGTTTACCTTCATGACAACTGTGGGGGGAGTGAATTTTTTTCTAACTCGTCCGTTTAAAAGTAATTTAATCTCGATATTTGGCATATTTAGGGGGCATGTCCTTTTGATTGACAGGTACCCAATCTCCCACTTCAAGTCAGAAGAACGTAGAAGAACCGCGGTTTTTAGCTGGTTAACAACGTGACTTAGCTTTAGCCCGCTTACCTCCGTTAGCTGGTTAGCTCCTGCTATCTCCGGGTTAGCTCGGTTAGCTCTTAGCTACAGAAAGCTCGGAGTTCGCTTGATGTCAATCATCCACCATGACGCTCACAGCCCCCCTCTCAGCTCCACCTCTGCCCATATTTATATTTTCCGGGCGAAACAACACGCATGACGCTGCCAACATGGCGACGGTAGGAACCGCCCACCGAGCTTCAATTCAGCTCTTTAGAAACCTACGGGTGACGTCACGGAGGCTCCGCCCATTTTTTTACGTACAGTCTATGTTTAAAACTTAAGATGTGGCACCAAACAGAAGTCTTAAGCTTTGAGGTGCAGCAGGTTACTGGAAGCTGTGCAGAAACCGAAGGAAATGCTGTAAAAATATCCAGATTTTCTGGCTGTTTCCTTTCGATCATTTTCTTGGTTTCTGGATGTTTGCCGTTCTGGTCTCTCTCTAGATGATCCCACGCCTCTTCAGAAACGTTAAGATCCAGGCTCTGGGGGGGACTCATGACTCCAGCAGATTCTTAGAGTCCCAGTTTCCCTCTTTACAGCTCCTGTCAGCTCCGCTGGACTTGTTTTGTTTCCTAAGAACAAAACTTTCTACTTCTTCCGTGATTTTCTGGCTTACCATTGATGACGTTTCCTCTGTGTTTAAAAGCAAACCATGGCAAGTTTTCAGCTAATAGCTTTCTGGGAATCAACTTAATGGTGCAAAAATATTATTTTATGCCTGTCAAATTATGTTATCGTTGGCATATTTCACAAATGCAAGTAAGGAAATGTCACCAGTTTGTATTTTTCTGTAAAAAGTTACTACAGGATGAGAAAAAGTGCCCGAAGAAGAGATTTAAAACTGCTGCAAAAGGAGCCGTCGTTCAGAGAAACCGCTCTGCTTCGACTCTTCTCTTCAGCCAGAAGTCTCAGATTAACTGAGAACATTTCACCAAGCAGGACCCGCCGTTCTGGTTAAAGGCCGGGACAATTCGCCGTCGAGTGGGACGGGATGGGGATGAGGATCAACACCTCCTAATGCAAGACCACGCTTCTCAGCTGGGAGAGTGTCGGGTCGGGATTGAGGTCCTGAACCAAGTAGCTCTGGGCAGGAGATCTACAGGTAGATCCATGTGGATTCTGCATCGGTCTGACGGGGCGAACCGGTCCGTCTCCGTACTGACCCCACCAGGTGTCATAAACAGGCAGTACGAGGAAACACAAGATCGCAGATCCAAGCAGCACAAGAAACTCCTCAGAGAAGCACGTCACAACGGGAGATGGACTCGCAGGAGACCGAGGACATGCTGGAGGGGCTACAGCTCCCGGTGGGCCTGGGAACACTTCAGGATCAGGACTTCAGGATCCGGACTTCAGGATCCGGACTTCAGGATCCGGACTTCAGGATCAGGACTTCAGGATCCGGACTTCAGGATCCGGACTTCAGGATCCGGACTTCAGGATCAGGACTTCAGGATCCGGACTTCAGGATCCGGACTTCAGGATCAGGACTTCAGGATCCGGACTTCAGGATCCGGACTTCAGGATCAGGACTTCAGGATCCGGACTTCAGGATCCGGACTTCAGGATCAGGACTTCAGGATCCGGACTTCAGGATCCGGACTTCAGGATCCGGACTTCAGGATCAGGACTTCAGGATCCGGACTTCAGGATCCGGACTTCAGGATCAGGACTTCAGGATCCGGACTTCAGGATCCGGACTTCAGGATCAGGACTTCAGGATCCGGACTTCAGGATCCGGACTTCAGGAGAGGAAAGTGTGTTTAAGTTGCTCTGGCCATGATATAAACAGACGGACGGACCAGTTGTCTGCTGGATGAGTGAAGTAAATACTTGAATTCTTGATCCGAACAGAAGGACTGCATTTACATGAACAGAAAAAAATCTTTATCAAGCAATTATTTATTTATTATTTTTCATTTATTTTAGTTTTTGAGTCGTAATTAAAACGACAACGCGTGGTTTAGAGATTACACTCCTAATATTTCCTCATTCCAACAATCCTCCATCGATGCTTCCTGCACTGGAAGTTCTTCCTCTGCTCTTCTGTTTTTTACATCCTCTCTAAATCTTTTCACACTTTGTAGTTTTAAGCTGATAGACTGTCAAGGTTTTTGTAAAAGCTTACGGATGGATTAGAACATAAGTTTAAACTTCAAACGTGATCTTACACGATGAAAATGGTTCCCTCTCCTGCTCCTCGTGGCTCGCAGCATTTTGCTGTATGATTCTGACGGTTTGGGAGACGTGACTTAGGAAACATCCAGGTAGTTGGTGTCGTGTTCTGAGATGGAAGATGAGTTGTAGAGCATCGCTGGAGAAGGAGCGAGTGAGCTGAGCAGTGCTGAGAAGAGCAATAAAGAAAGGAAAATAGGAGAGTGCAGAGGGTGAGGAGGAAGGGAGGGAATGGTGGATAGAGCTGTGAAATGGGTGGAGGAGTGGGGGTCCTCGCAGTGATTACATTGTCCATCAGGCCACAGGACGGCCCGCATCAGCCCACACGATTGATGTTTGACAGAATAATTAGAAAACTGTCTCAGCCTGTAATCACTGGAGCTCATCTTGCAGAAGAAGACTTCCATTCGCTCTCTGCCACACATGCACACACACCAACACACTCGTAAGCAGGCTGGTGGAGCCATGTGGGGTTGACTGGTGGATGAGACAGTGGCTTGATGGAGTGAAAAGATGGGAGCGTTCCTGATTATTCTTCAGAAACTGAAAGACTATCTGGAGAGGGGGGGCACCGCGCTGAAGGTTCGCTGAACCCAGGAGAGGAGAAAAAGAACTGATTTTAAAGGTTCAGCTCCACAATTAACGGGGTGAAAAAGAAAAAAAAAAACAGCAGAATTAAATGGAGTTTCACCAAAGTTGGTAGAAAAACGCCCCAAGTCCTGCCTGGACTCTTTCAGTGCTGGTGGGGGGGCTTTTATGAGTCCGTAGACATGAAATAGTCGCAGCTAATAGGGACCACTGAGGATACTTCATGCCACTGTAGCACTTTTATCTTTTAACACATTTTACAAGTGGTACATCTGTAGCTGCAGAGTTTCATACTTTAACTTTAACTTTTCTTGTCATTTTGTAAATTTAATGAGCATTAAAAAGCCGCTTTTCCATCCAAGCTTAGCTTGGAACCGGCTCCAGACCAGTAAAATTCTGCTGCGGTAGCTGGACTGGAGAAAAACCTGTTTACATGACAACCAATCGGGTCGCCTAAAACCTTGTGACCATCATGTCTGTCTGTCTTCTCCAAGAGAGAGTAAGGAAGTCGAGCAACAGCTGAGGCTTAAAAATCCGACTTAATGTGCAAATCCAGTTCATTGGAAGTTGGATTTTCACCAGTCAGTATTTGTCAACCAGGTTGGTTTTTTTCCAGTTTGCAGAGCCAGATGCTTCAGGATGAATTCTGTTTCTATCTTTTATTTATTTTTTATTCTAAATAAAAAAAATAAATAAATTTAAAAAAAAAAGGTTTTTGGGTGTTTGCTAAGAAATCCGAGTTTCTCAGATGTTCCACCCACATGATGGATGACAGCACTTTCCTTTTCCTTTTTCTCCTCATTCTTTCTGCTTTCCAGTAGAACTAAAACTCTCCACCAGTCTGAACTATAATCTGTTTTAATAAACAAACCACAGCGGAAGTCCACTGAATGGCCGAAAAACAAGCTTCTCCTGGATTTAAATAAGTAAATAGGTAGGAGCCTCCTATAGGGGGGGTTATCTATCAGCTGCAGCTAGTTATTTACCCCCAACTGATGCAATGAGCAGCTTGTCTCTTCTTAAACACACATGAGGACACACACATCCTGCGTTCGTAGATGGATGTTGGTCTGTTTAACAAAGGTCAGATCGTTGCCATCGAGCAGAGAAAACAAGATACAGAAACGACTAAAACCAGGTTTGGAACTGTCCAACGGATTATTAGAAACTGTAAAGATGGAGGAGGGGGGCATTGTCTTCCAGGAAGACATGGTGGGAAACATCTGGAATGATGATCAGTTAAACGTCTGGTGGAACCAAAACAGCAGTAGAACTCAGGACCATGTTTCATAGTGACAGTATGAACATTTCTTTCTTTCTTTCTTTAATGGTTTACATAACAAAGAAAAAATATTCGCTTTCTATTTCTACTGTTCACTACAGCACAAATGAAAAGGAGCAGGTTGAAGAAAACTTCTGCATACCTTCCCCTCTCTGTAGATCGCCTTCTGTTTGGTCCCAGAAGTAACACTGCTAACATTCACATAAAATAGAAAAAAAATAATAAAAGAAAATAAAGTAATAGCACAAGTTAAATGTTCTTTTCATCCTCTAAAACATAGAAATTCATTTCTCTTTTATTTTAAAACATTTTCTTAAAACAATAGTTGTACATATTTAGATTAACATTCAATTAATTCCATAATTTAACAGCTGCAACAGAAAAACACATTTGTTTTATGGTTAATCGAGTGTATTTGGGTTTGAAATCCAGCCATCGTCTGCAGCCCTCCACTTCTAATATAAATAAAATCTGTAGTTGCTCTGGTCAGTTTTTGGTTTATACATTATTATTGATGTTTGTAACTCAACTAAATCCTTAATTTTCAGTAAACCGGATAAAATAAAAAGTCTATTTGTATGTTCTCTGTAGCCTACTTTATGAATTATTCTTAATAATCGTATTTTGTACAAAAACAAGGAGGTGATATTGCTCTAATAATTCTTCCCCCGTAGTGCCAAACAATAAATGAAATATGGTCAAATAAAAGCACAACATTCTTCAGGTATTTGTCTCTAAAACATCCTTTAGGTTTTTAAAGTAAAACTGTTTCTTGGCTGTTTCTTTTCCATGTTAATTTATCATCCAATATGACTCCTAAAAACTTAATTTTAAATACTCTTTCAATGTTAACTCCATCTATAAAAAGTGAAATAATATGCAGTTTATTACTAAAAGCTACATTTTGTCTTTTCCAAAATCAGTATTAACTTATTGTCAACAAATCATCTTTTAATTTAATAATTCCATCTGTTTTTTTATTTTACATTGGATTTTAAATCATCCCCAGAATATTTTTTTTTTATCTGCAGCTGCTCTGAAACATTCAGTCATATATTTCTGTTTTTTCTGAAACTAATGATGCTGTGGATTTAAGAATTTTAATTTGTCTCTTCATGTTCACTTAACAGAGAATTATTAACATTTATTCTTTCTTTACTTTGTGATTTTGCTGCGTTTTCAGTTTCATTTCATTTCAGCCATTTCAACTTTTGGGTGATTCTCCTGTCATATTGTTCACAGAAAATCATTTCTTGACGAGTTTGTAGGTTCTTGCTGATGTCTGATCCCCAAAAGTACAGAAACTCTTGGAGACAGCAGAAAATGTAGATGCACAGAGAAGGATCATTCTCACGTGGATGTGTCTCAAAGACTTTTTTTAAGGATAATGGTGAATTTTAGAGCAATTTTCAGAAGATTACTGTAATTTCCTTCACAATAGAGCCTTACTTTTGAGGATCTAATCCCTCGTTGTAATCCACGTGACTGAAAAAAAGCTCCACGGGATCCTCAGGATGCATTTCAGCAGTTTATTTAATACATAAGTTAAAATTGCTACAGTTGTTCTCCAAAGTATGAAAAAAGAAAAAGAAAAGGAGTGAGAGAAACTGTGCGGCGCTGCTCCTCGCTTACCTTCCCAATCAGGCAACAACCGTCCTGACAAACCTGAATAAATCTAAGATGCAAATCATTTTCAAGTCAGTGTTTTAGTATCTGTAACCCTTTTTCCATAATACTGTAAGGGTCTGATGCTTCCTTTATCAACTAGTGGCCGAAACACCAAGTTTTTCTTCTCCTGCTGGCTGTGTACCGGGTCATGTGAAATCTGTTGTTACCTGGCTAATTAAATCCATCACTCACATGTCCTGAAAAGAAATAAAGTAAAAGGTCTGATGTCTTCATTAGGTTAATGGCTTGTGCTTGAAGTTCAAAGATCACATTATATACGGCCTTCCTGACACTGAGCAAGCCCCCCAGATGAGACCTCCATCGATCTGGTAACTAGTCGGCCTCTTCTTTCCCTCCAGAGACTTTTATTGGTTTCTCTGATCCCTCTAATACCTGAGCAAACCCTTAGCTGCTAATTGATATGCTGCTCTGTTCTCCTGAGCTCCATCAAAAGTCAGCAGGGTAAAATGTCAGCCATAGAGCTTTTGGCCGCCCACCCTTCTTCTAAGACAATTGAAAAAAAAAAAAATTTATTTGCATATGAGGGCAGCCCACCTCTCTGTTTGGTGAGACTGGAGCACCTGAGAAATGTTCATGTTGGAGCTGTCTGCAGAGAAACGAAGGGATGGAGGGAGGAAATGGCATGGCCAATCAGTGGATGTTTCCATGCTTGGCTTTATGGAAATTAAACCCTGATTGTGCCCATCTGTTTTGACCGGGTTTAGGTGTTTCTGGCAATTTAGCACCCGCTTCCCCAGACCTCGCAGGACCCAAAGGGGCTGCAAGGGGAAGGAGAGGAAGCTGGACTGGAGAGCGCATCGTGTCTCTTCTATCAATTTCTAAATGAGTCATTTAGCCATCGAGACGCAGCCATCGCCATTCAATAACTGTCATGAATTGCTCTCTGATGAGAATGAAAAACAAATCAGTGAGTTTGTCGAGGGGGAGGTCTGAATCTGGAGGCTTGTCTCTCATTAGCTCGTCTTTTTTCTTTGTAGCATTGATAATAACACCAGCAGTTCCTTTTTATTCTGGTGCATCTACTGTTTCTACTCCAAGCATTTTCCCACCTTTCTTTGCCAAACATGTTTTACCATGTCTTTTTCTGCTTCACGTGAAATCTCACATTATACAACAATAAATCGGAATCGTGCGCCACTGCATTTCCTCGCAGCTTTAAGGAGCCCCAGAGGAGCTGCATCTTCTTGTCTTGTGCTTTTTTTGTAGGCCTGAATAAGAGGCACTTGGGTGGAAAGTGGGATTGCAGCGCCACTTATTCTGAGGGGGAAAAGCGAGTGAGGTCGACAACTGAGACCAGAGAGCTTCTGTAAACAGGATGGACGATTTTTGTAATTCACGCATACATTTCACATGCATGCTCGTCATCAGGTCGGGCTTGAATGTCCATGTAAATCTCCACAGAGTCCTCTTTACCAGGAAAATGAGAACAATGGTAGAAAGGTGTTGTGTCAGGCAAACGGCAATAAGTTTCCATCTGTTTCCTGTGAAGAAACACCAGTAAGACCAATGAATAGACAGAGAAACATGTCAGGCCACCCAGAAAATGGCCGCTATGCCAGGTCTGTCCCTGTGTATGGGCTTAAATGGGACAGTTTTATTTCTGTACAAGTCCGACTTCATCCGTTTTGTATCAGACGTTCCATTAGAAAATACGACAGATATTTTCCTGTCATTATTAAAGGATTAGAAACCGATTTTTAGTCTGTTGTTATCAGAAAAAAGCCGAACCTATCTCACGTCTTGGCATCTTTGACATCCCACGCTTTTCCATCCAAACCCTTGCAGGTTCCCATGACCGGCTCATTTCTGCACAAATAACTGTTTATGTGTAGAAATGGGAAATTAGCACAGGATGGGCTTTGTTGTCATTAATTGTTGGAAATGCTAAAGAAGCGTAAAGTCCACTTGAAGACGGCCGGTGCTGGACGTGTCTCCCTGCTTCATGGCATTTCCGTTGCCTTTGCCATGAAGGTGGGAAAGTTAGCCGACAGGACTATGTGTTAAATTTGATATTAAACCTGCTTCTTGGGCAGGTTAGAATAACTTTTTGTGGTCTCTAGTAATTCTCTTTTCTTCAGCTTGTTCAAATCCACTTCTATGTACGCCACTTCACTGGAATTTTTAAATAAATTAGCATTTAATGTGAAAATCCAGTGCAAACTAACCAATCGCGAGCATGCGCATGTGAAGTATGCATATGTTGCCAACAGGGTCTAATACCTAGCCTCGTTAACAATACGCTTGCACAAAGGTTGCTTTTCTTCTGCCATTGCTGCGTCTTATTGCAACAACTTTTAATCATTTTATCCCCAAAAAAATCGCTCTTGCCTCTGGAACACTTTTGCTTAATTTGACACATGTAGCAGCATTTTGCTCTTGTTTTCTGCCGTGTTATCCTGCTGTGTGGCTTTGCTCTGTCTGCACAGGTTAATGCTGTTTACTTACTGGTGAATGCACTTCAAAGGTGAGCGGGCCTCTCGCACAATCGGACATGTAAATGTTGGGGAGGTGACAAAGAAAAGAGGGTTGGGGTTATGATTTGCCTTGCAAAGCACACCCATCTGCCCTTTCGACGCCTCATTGGCTCCCAAGATCAGGTGCAATCTGAACTGGAATCATTTGGATAATTGACCTTCTGTGTGCATACATTAGAATGAATTAATTTTGATTGGCCGTGCAGCATTAGGAACAAAGTGGGAAATGTTGGCTCTTTTATATTCAGCTGCTGGTTTGTTGTACCCGGTCTCTGAGGTGATTATGTATGCCATTCCCCTACTATTATGCATTTCTCCAGTCTAATAAAATAATTCTTGCTCTGAGCAAAGTAGAGCACAGCACAGCTTGAACAGACCTGTGTTCAACTTTTTGAGCAAAGCTTCGGTCTGACTTAGCGAAAGGTACCCCCACAGATCCGTGTGGGTGCTCTGGAATGCTAATTTATGTGTGTCTCTCAGGTGTGTGGGTGGGAAGTGTTTATTCATCTGTATGTTGCTAAGCAGACTTCTTGTTCTTGCCCTCGGCTACTTGTCTTTCCAGTTTGGTTTTTTTTTTTTTTTGACCTTGGTTTTCCAGTGAAAGTGACCATACTGTGTGTGTCTACACCAGGCCTGCGCAGGGCTGTTTGTGTCATGACTGTCTGATGGACAGCCATTAACCCTTGGTGAAGAGGTTGTGGAATATTTATGTCTGCTTGTCAGCAGTGGCACGGCACCCTCCGGGAATGAATAATATGCCTGCCCTGCTCTGGCTCCAATTGTTGAGTCCAATTCACCATCAAATGGTTTGTGTGGGCATGTAAGTGTGTGTGCCTGCTGATTTTGTTGCGTTGTGTGTGTTGGTGGTGCAACTGTGTGGAGAGGAGGGAGTTCAGGGGTGTTGTGATAGCCTGAGGTGAGCAGCGGGAGACGAGTTGTACATCCCTCACTGACATCTGACAAACCCCCTGCTCACCATGGAGGAGGTGCTCTGCAGCCTCGGATCTGCCCTCCTGTCTTCCCCAAGTCATCTTCTTCTCCAAATGCTTAACAGAATCTGAGTTATACAAACGGAGAATCTGAGCAGATGTATTTGTTTTTACTCTGCTGAAACTCTGCAGAAATGTGAGTGAAAAGCAATAATATAGTAAAGATTTGGACTGCAAAGAAGTGAAATAATCTCTCCATGCAGGAAGAGGAATACACTTGTTAAGATTTCCTGATATAAAAATATCTATACTGTTGAAAAGTGAGAAACAAGTTGTGAAACACCGATTTTAAGTCCATTATTCACCGTAAGATCCTGAAAATGATGCTTGTAATGCTTCTTTTCAGTGTTGTTTCTTTCTCTCTTTGAGAGAAAATATCTTAAAACAAGACGATATTGCTTGATTTGAAAATTATTAAAAGTCTTTACTTCTTTTTAAACCTCTGTTTCAACTTAACATGCATGCAAAATAACCAGGGGTTGGACGGGTTACGATAAATTAATTTGCAAAAACATTAACGTGTAAAAAAAAAGAAAAAAAAAAAAAGATATTGAATCGCAGTTTGAGTTCAAAACAATGTGGAACATCTGTCACTGCACAATTCCTAGTACACCGATTACACTGGTGCACACGTCGGAGCTCGACTAAAGTAGTGTTTACTTAGCTGCTTTAGCGCTTTATTCAGCAAGTTTTCAGAAACCTCTCGCAAAGCTGGGCAATACTGCAAATTATGGTATCGATCTGATACCAAGTCAATCCAAGACAAGTATTGTTGATATTGATACCAATTCCGATACTTTATGCTTGAAATTCCACATTTAGTGACTTTCCCTTCCATCGTTCTCGATGATGATCATAATAAAACACAGTATTGTTGTCAAATAAACCTTTTTTTACTAAAGAAATTTTGTTTAAGCTTTGTTTGTAAACACGACATAAACAATGTCATAAAATAAAAAGACAACTGTTTCCCATTTTTCACACAACTGTTTGAGAAAACTAAAGTCCACAGGAAAACCTACTATTGGTTGGTTCCTATTGAAGAAACACACTATGTCAGACCACTTTAAAGACAACGATGGGGAAGCCCTGTAACATTACAACAGTATGAACGTAAACTAATGCAATTTCACCATAGAAATGCCTTATACATAACGCAGAAACTTAAATCAGCTTAGCAGCAGTAGTAAAACATAAGCAGACTTAGGAAATAAGCCGGACAGGTTACCATCTCTGTCTTGACATGAACACGGTGTAAACGTGGCTACTTTGTCTGCTAGCTTAACCATGTCTTGTTTACCTAGCCTCTACTGACACCCGGTGGCCGGTGGAGAACTCTGCACCTATGGTTTTGCCCCAAAACATCTCATCTAGTTGGTATCAAATGATACCGGCACTAGCTTTGGTATCGACACTATCAATAATTCAATCAATCAATCTGTCAACCTCTACTGCCAACAACTCTCTTCCAAAAGCTAGCAGCTAGCAACAGATCTCGCCACTTTTTAGTAACGAGTGCTGTGCAGGCCCTTCCTCCCATCTAAAGCATTCATCACTGCATTAAAACCTAAATATGGCAGTATAAACTGGTAATGGAAACATCTCAGTTTAAAAACCTCTGATATCTTTGAAAGTTTCTACGCTCCCATGATGTGGCTTGTCGACGTGTCAGTATGAAAATATAACGTGAAGTGTGATGGAAACTTTTACATGTCACCGGATGTGACGTAGCGGTCATGTGACCAGGTCATTTCTGGATGACTTGTTTGGTCTTCTGATGAGAATAGCAGCAGAACCCAAAACCCAAAATACCGGCTCCAAAATGTCACATTCTCCGTTGTCCTCAAAGCGGAGTCTTGCGGGACGAGATTTAACCAGAATTACGTCTTCAGCAGAAACGCCTGCAAAACGCTGTCATACTTTGTTGAAATTTTACAAATAACGCTTTTATTTTATGATGGATAGTATTTTATTTTACTTTAACACTTTTTTTTTTTTTTTAAATAATCAATTAAAACAGTGTTGTGATCAATTTTTACCCCAAACCTCTAGGACGAGTTTAATAAAAATGATGATTCACACCAGACCACTCCTGCTGGGAGAGCTGAGCAGCGTTGCGGATGCTGTATGTATACGCTGTTCTGTTCAGCAGTTTTTGTTTGGTTATAAAACAGCCCCTTGGCTGCTCCTGAAAGCCCTCAGTGAGACTTCCATCCCTCTGTATCTGCATCAGTAACCAACCTTATCCAAGTATGTTAACAGGTTCTAGATGCCCTTCAACAACAAAGTAATCCTGCGCCTCTAAACCAACACGGTGCACGTCTGACTTCCATTTCCATGACAAAGGAGATGTGCAGCGTGGCAAAACATAGTTTGTAAAGCTGACCTTCAGAGGCACCTTCCAGGTTTTCAGGGTGCCTAAAAAGAGAAAAACACTCAGTCCTCACATTAATGCAGAAGAATTATGGTAAACTTCCTAACGCTGTCCAACTCTGTCTTACCAAACCATCTCACCAAGTATGTGTTTGGCATTTGATGCCAAACACATACTTGGTGGCATCAAATGCCTGCTCAGAGATTCAAACTGCGCAAAGATGAAAGCTTGTTTTTGTGTGTGAATCACAATCATGTAACTCACAGCAGTATTTTGGTAAGGCTTTTACACAGCACCCTTATTTTAAACTCCTTTTTATGTAATCTCTGAGAAGTTACTGGAGTCACAGGTTAACGCTGAATCTGATTTAACACGGCTTTAACTTTCAAAACAAAAGCACAGAAATATCCTGAACAACAAATACCTGGATGCAAATGTTAGAAGCACTTTGATTTTAAAATAAAAGGAAGTATTGAGCACTTTCCCACCTGCCATTCTGATTGGAGATAAACTGGATTTACTGGGAAAGTCTGGTTCCATTGGACAGGTGTGAATGTGCAGTGGAACTTAGTTCACATCAAGTGAACCAAATACAGGATTGGAGGCAGAACATGATGCAGATATTTTTCTATGAAAATCATTAAACGTTCCATAATTACTATTACTGCTGCATATGTTCAGATCCGTCTATAGGAGTTAAAAGCAAGTAAAGCAGCTTAGTGGAAAAGATAGTAAACAGGATCTCCTGCCTGCATGCACGCTGTCTGACTTTAGCTGTATATGTTTAAGTATAAATGCTGTCAGACATTTCCAAAGCATCTTTATGATGCATCAGGATTTCAATGCAGCAAATACAAAAGTAAACACTGACATGCAATAAGCTCTAGGGATCTGACAAAACATGTTAGGTTGCCCAACAGTGGAAAAAAGAAGTCTCAGAAATGAGTGTCTGTTTGTTCTGTAGAGAAAAAAGAGGAAAAAAACCTGGAAGATCTTTGAATTAATCCATCCAGTCACAACACGTCACGCTGCTCTTGTGTTGACTTGCCATATTGGACAGTTTTTGTTTATTTTGTATTATTTGTGCCTCTCACACCTGTCAGACATGTGTAAGATTATTTTAATAGGAATGCTTGGCAGTGACGGATCAGAAGGCAAATCATTGCAAACATTAAACACCACATGTTGTACAATTTTATCTCCCAACTGTCAACACCAACTGGTCCAGACTGGAACAGATCTGATCCCATTTGCTTCAAACCAGCCATCATACCCAACTCATAACCATTAGTGGCCTGGAAAATATAATGTGTATTCACCCTTTTTCTTTATGTTTTCAACTTGAGGTTTAGTTTAGTAACTCCGACCCCACCTCTGCATTGTGTAGGCTTCAGTAGACTTCCACAGAACCTCAGAGTGCAGACATGCTGCCTTATTTCTGCAACAGGATAAAGTTAAAACGGTTGGTTAAACACAGCCATGAGGAAAATGTCACAGCCTTTGACCTGATACTCACTCAGTAGACATTTAAAGGGAAAGGCCATCTTCAGGATGCTGATCATGTGGGTTCTGCCAAACCTCAGCCTTCCTCAATCCTCCCTACAAACCATTTGTTCTGGGAGAAAAAGCCACACTGGCATTGACTGGTTCCTATTGGTTTGGACTGCAGAGATGTCCTGATGGGATGTCAGGAAAGTGGAAGTCAGAGGTGTCTGAGTGCTCATAAAGCACTTGGAGGCAGGCAGATGTGAGAAGACTTGAGCATGTGGATGGATGCAAGCCATGCTTATTGATGCAGAGCACAGAGCAGGCTGTAAAACAGAGCTGTTTAAGACTCTGAAGTTAGTACCAGCATGATTTATTGTATGAAAAAGAAATTCCACATGTGGCTGAAGCTCATCCAGCAATTGAGAAGTCAGTGGATCGATCCCCGGCGCCTTGATCTGTTGAAGTGTTCCTCTGCTGAACATCTACCCCCAGTATAACAGAGAAAAAAGCTTCATTTAAAATAATAAATAAGGAAGGAGGTGCATGGAGATGCATTGTAAGGTGCTTTGTAAAACGCCACCAGCGTTAAAATGGTGTTGCCGAAGAGCAGACTGATTTCATTCTGTAGCTGTCTGAAGAACTGAAATATACTGGTTCATATATCATATTCATTTATAAAACATGAAATCAATGGGCTTTAAAAAGCCATCAGCACAGAAACAGGTTCAATCACATGTACAGATGGAAAAAACAAACCCATGTGGATGCTGAGGCTATCTGCTGGCCTTCATGCTGACGGTTGCATTCCCTTAGCATCACTACAAATCTCTACAGATCTGTTATTCATGGCCATCTTCATTCTATGATAAGGTGTTAACTATCCATCTGGAACGATGTGTCATGAAATGGTTTCAACATGAGAATGATGTGAATCACGTGCTACAACCTTCACAATGACTTAATGATGTATTAGAACAGGGATCAGCAACTCCGAACCTCTTGGGCAAGACCTTCTAACACACCTGAGTCGGATCAATGAGGCAGCTGCAGACAGCAAGCTGATGGAGAGCAATTTCATTTTAATGTAGTCCGTAACTGGTGTGTAACTGTAGCCAAGGCAAGTTTATTTATACAGCACTTTTCATGCACAAGACAATTCAAAGGGTTTAATATAAAACATTAAAAGCATTACAGTGGAGTGCAGGAAGCATGAAAACAAACTGAATGGAAATTAAATAAAAAGAGAAAAAGCTCATATAAAGTAGATAAAATGCATGAAATAAAAGTTCCAGTGTGAAGAATAAAGTTATTTTTAGTAAGTTTTTAACCAGCAGAGTTTCAGCAGACCTGCAGGTTTCTGGAGTCTGTTCCACATGTGAGGAGCAAAAAAAAAATGAATGCTGCCTCTCCAGGTCCAGTTCTGGCCTCGGGAACAGAACGTAGACCTGATCCTGAATGGATTCAGTTCTTCAGAAACTAACAGCAGGATTTAGACGCCAGACCAGTTTCCAGGTCTAAGTGAGGACTGGATCAGCAGCATTCTGGACTAACTGCAGCTATCTGATGGACTTTGGGGAGACCTGGAAGAACTATGTTTCAGTAGTCTTAGAAGAAAACCTGAGGACTCATCAGTCCATTAATCCTACAAATGTTCTTTAATCTTTCTTTTTTAATCTTTATTTCTGTTTGGTCTTCATTTAAAGCTCTAGTAGGTAATCCTGCTCAGAGACATGTTCCTCTGGGTGAAGTGGTTCCTGGTCCTGATAGTAGTCTATACATTCTGTAATCATGAACAATAAGAAATATAGTTAGACCCCTCAGTTTACTGTAAATCTGTAAAAACTCTGACCAATCCAAACGTTCAGATCCAAACGGAGTTGTTCATTTCTTATATTTCGTAAGCTTCTTCTCCCGGCTCCCCTCCTCCCCCTCCAGCAGCGCATACCTGATAGCCACACCCTGCATATAAACAGCGTGTTAGGATGAAAATACAAAGCAGTGAAGAAGAAACTCGGAAGGCAAACATGGCTGAGAAAGTGCAGGAAGGATTTCCCGACCCGACTCGGTTTATTTGCCTCCTCCTGCTAAACAGCCAAGAAAGAGAAAATCGTTGGTGGAAAAAACTGCAAATTAAAAAAGCCTTGGATCACGAAAGGAGCAGAACTAGAGGGGGAGGGGCCAAGACAGGGCGTCACTTTCACATCTTGCTAGCTCCCTAACACTAGCTACCCAGCTTTAAAGACCAAAGAGACTAATCATTTCTGGCACATCCAAACATTCATTTGATCGATGCATTTGATCAGAGCTTGAATCTGACCATAATCTCCTGGTGAGACAGTAATGTAGATTTGTGTGTCGTCAGCATAACTATAGCAACATAGTTGCTTTTCATTGTCGGAGCGAGTGGGAGAATGTAGATGTTGAGCAGTGGGGGCTCCAAAACAGAGCCTTGGGGAACTCCACATGTAATTTTACTTCGGTCAGGTTTATAGTGACCCATGGACACAAAGTTGACACTCTCTTTTAAATACGACTCAAACCAAATAACTACAGTGTCAGAAAGGCCCACCCAGTTTCCACTGGTATAAAGACTGAAGGGTTTCTGCTATCTGTGCTCTAGTGCACAGGTGTCAAACTCCAGTCCTAGTGGGCCACATTCCTGCAGGTTTTTGTTGTCTCCATCCTCCAACACACCTGACCAACACCCATAAATAGGTTGACGAGAAGCTGCTGGATCCATTTGATTTGAATCAGCTGTGTTGGTAAAGAGAAACAACAAAAACCTGCAGGACACGGGCCCTCGAGGACTAGACTTTGACACCCCTGCTCTAGTGGGTGTCATTTTTCACCGTAACTAGAGCCATCTCGGTGCTGCAGTGTGGCCAAAAACCTGACTGGTAGACATCAATCTACATCAATATATCAGTCCTGCGGTAAATACGCCAATGACGTTGATCCAAAATGCAATCATTGTAAAAAAAAAAAAAAAAAAATTGATACAGCAAACTTTTATCAAACAAATTTATTTTGAAAATGACCCTATTCCTTTATTTAAATGAATTCATGGAAATACTTGACTGCTTTTTAAAGCTTTTCTCCCCCATTGTCTTTTCTAAAACTCTGAAATTTGCTGCTGTTTGTTCCACACTGCGCCATCTTTACCGGACACAAACGGGTCGCAACCCCCACGTCACGATCCGAGACACATAAATGCAAAAAAAGTGTTTCCATTCCACTTTTGTGGTGCATTTCTCTAGCAAACCACCAGATGATGAAACAATTTTAACAATATTTAAGGCTTTTTTCTAAATGTAGGTGTTTCTTTTTTTCTGTTTTTTATTGGGATATTTAGTTTGAGCACAATTCTAGGTGTAATGGAAATGCAGCGAGTGTCTACATCCCAAAGACATCCCGAGCTGGTTCTACATGAGAGGAGCCTGATGGCTGAAGACTTCACCTCCCCATCTCCTCCTACAGACCCGAGTACAAGCTGACCTTCAGCTTTAGAGCCAAATGTTCACATTGACAGTGTGGAACAAGAACTTTACTAGAAGATGGAGCTAGATTATCGCAGTGTTGTGGAGATGACAACGATGTGTACTAGTATTTTTCTGTTGCAGCAGGTAAACATCTAAAACCTGCAGGTTTCTGGCCCATTGCTGGAAGGTCCATCCTTCCAGTACAGTTTCAGTCTTACCTTCTTCCCAGACATAGCCCTGGCAGATGAATTCTGGCTACTGGAAGTGGTTTTGTGTGTCAGCGGCGGTCCCTGGAATAAAGCGTACATGAAAAAGAAAAAGTATGCAATGTTAATTGTCTTAAAATTCAAGTAATTTGCCTAAACTTGCCGTTCTCCAGTTTAAAAAGGATGCCTTTGCATTAAATTACCCTTCATCTTCCTCATTGGACTTTGAATTTCTGCTTCACACCTGTTTGTTTATTGAAACCAGTTCAAAACGCCCAGTTTCTGGCTACAAACTCCCTGAACACCCACCTGCTCTGCTCAACTGGAAATGGCATTGGAGAGCTGGCGGGGTAAAGTCCGTAAAGTGTCCACTTCGACCTATTCGGGTATTGGCATTCTCGCATGCAACTCCTTCGGGCATGTCGACAAAAATTCCAGGACTCCAGGGCATGTGCAGTTTTTCTCCTTTAATTTGTCGCTTGTCTGTATGTGTGGATGGTACACTGACTTTAGTGATTACCGCTGTGTCCTCCACACAAATCTTTGTGTCCAGTCCGCATCGATCAGGCAGGTATCCAGCTGCCTGTTACATCTGGGTTTTTTTAATTTCCAAGTGAAACTTCAGACGCTGCTGTCTGTCAAATGTGGTCTCTGCCAGTGACATGGCCAATCTTTGACATAATGCTCAGCCTGTCTCTCTGCAGTCCCATGAAGGGGCTGTCATGCTTCAGCAGGCCGGATAATTATTTCCCTCTTATCCCTCCTTGCCAGGGCCAATCCAAGCCTTCAATAGAAGCTGGGGCCTGCATCACTTCCCATCACTTCTTTCTGTTCCTTTTCTTCTTCATCTCTCTTCTTCCATCTGTTTCACTTCACCTCACTCTTTGACTCGAAGACTCCCTTTTTCCTCAGGCTGTCTTTATATCATCCTCTTTCTCGTCCCGCATCCTCTCTGCGAACACTGAGAATGGATCTTTGCAGAATTGATGCTTAATGTTAAACGTTCCAGAAAAGATTGCAATATGTTCGTCTTTATGACACAGTGTTTGACAAAGCCGGCTTTCTGCTCCTCTTTGTTTTTTTTTTTCCAACGCCGCCTCGCCTTGCTGTTGAAGTGAAGCCGAATCGCTGAGCAGGAGCAATCACAAGGAATGAAATGATTTTTAAAACTTTTGGCTTTGTCTAAAGTTGGAAAACTGTGTTGTGACTGAGCTGTTTGTCAGCTTGTTTGTGTAAACATTAGAAAAATTATTACTTTCCCATTTTTTCTATAATTTACATGTAAATATGTATCAGTGTTCTGCAGCGGCAGCTTGATAACAATATTTTTGCATTGTGTGAGGGGAAAATGTTTTCTCTAATTCCATGTTTGACACCGGTTGATGTAGTTCGGATTCCCCATTATCTAAAATAAATATTGCGTCGCTAAACTTGATGGGTAGAATCTGAGAGATGCACTATAAATAAAAGATGAACTACTTCCGCCTCACTTCAGACCAACTTCAGTCCAATAACACCAAGATTAGAGCCAACAAGCCCACCGTGAATTTGGAAGCTGTGCATGTTAGCTCTTTGCCCCTGGACCAAGCATCAGGCCTTGCAGAACAGGTGAGGATGGTGCAGGCTGCCTCCAGCAGATAAGACGGAACAATAGTCCTTAATAGGCCACAAAGAGACCCACACCCATCTGTAGCCATGCTTTCTGTTTCTACTATCTGCTTCCTGGTAACAAAAGGAACAAGATTCTTTCCCTTTTCTTTCCAGCGGAGAGATTAGTGGTGCTTAACGGGGGTGTGGGTGTGAAAATGTGTATTTTTGTGGTAATTCAGCAACATGCACACAACTTGTGAGGAAGCAGCATTGCAGATGAGGGGGGAATACAATGCGTTTATTTTCCCCTGGGTTAGACCTTGGAGGAGAAAAGTACATCGGGTTTGTTTGCTGCTTGCAGCATCGGCTCTGCAGAAGTGGGAATGAAGAGCTCAGACGTGACCTTTTGCTTTCCAATCACACCTTTTGCCTTTCAGTTAATACAGGTGATCGCTGCTGTATAATTGTAAGGCATGATGTGTCCAAAACAGCCTCTTCTGAGACCATTTAGTAAATGTGAATCCAAGAAACGTCTCGTGAAAAGCATGCAGACGGCAGGGTAGGTTCATGTGAGCATGTCAAATTGCCTGGGTTACGTTTCTTTCTTGTCCTAAATGCAGTTAGTGGAGCATATAAAAGAAGGCAGAAAAGCCTGTTTCTCCTGTCAAGGCTTTTTTTCTCATGCAGAAGGAGCCTTGGCAGGGTATTGGAATGCCAGCAGCAGTGACACTATTTTCCAAAATTTGAATCATTTCACCTGCATCCAGGTAAGAAGCACCAGTTCTTACTGCAGCTCTGAAAGAACACACAGAGATCCCTTAAAAAGAGCGAGCTGGCGCATTATACCTGCTGCCTTTCTGCCGAGCTCTGATGAAAGAAACCTACCCTGCTGCCAACTTAGCTCACCTGAAATGAGCGCCTGCGAGGAAAGAGGCTGTTCTTCTGTAACAGGAGGTAAAGTGCTTCAGTGTGTGATGCTGGAGATTTTCGGTGGATTGAAGCATGCGGTGCTATTTTGTACGGTAAAGCAGGATTTCAGAGATGCTGAAAGCCTAAATGGAGCTGAGAAGTGTAAGACTTTTGATTGGAGGCAGGTATCAAACCAAGAAAACTGACCTGAAATGTAGCTCCCATTCTTCTGTGCAGCATTTAACCTCACATAACCTGCCGTCCTCTTCTATAGGAGGAATATATTTTCTTTGTATACTTGCAGTATGAGTGCAGCAGGACAGTATGCTGAAAAGAGGCACATACATTTTAGCCTCCTTTGCCATGATCATATCTGAGTGTTTTCAGTGGAAATCTGAACCACAATGCTCCTTTAAACGATCACAGAGATGTTTCTGGTGTTATGCTCCAGATCTGTGATGTCCTCTTGCAGCAGACTGAAGTAGAGCTCCATTTTATTTTCTCAAATCTCTGCTTCTTTGAGGCTTTGTCTTTTTCTACAAGAAGAAAAATGTGCCTTCAGTTGAACTTTCTTATAACAAAAGAACAGCATGAATACAGAGAACAGTATGCTGAAAAGAGGCACATAATGTTGAACCAGAGACCAAATAACACAAGCTCTCAGCCAAGCACAAGTTGGTCCTTATATTTCTAAAAAACGCTTTTATATTTGTACAAGGCAACATAAATCACGTCTTATGTAACCTTAATGTATATGAGTGTCAATAGGAGATGCATGAATGGAAGAAAAATGGTTCTTCTCTCAGAGACGGAGCTGAAAAATGAGCTGTGGATGGGGGGGGAGAATGGAGTCCTTGTAGTTAGCCTGCAAAATAGCATTTAAATCTCTGCTGCCCCCCAGTGGAACAGCGTGGAGTCGTGGGGAAAGAGTGTGTGGGTGTGACACCAAACTATGGTTGAAAATGCAAACTTTCAACGCTCTCCTGCATGAACCAGTCTGTGATATCATGAAGTGGAACCCAGTGCTGCTGTGGTGCACGAGGAGCGATCTGACATCACTGTCATATTAGATATATTCATCCTATTGTTAATGCACTGCTCTTGTCATGTGCTGTTCTCTCTGGAGGATAACTGCATTAAAATATAATGCAGTTTGCTCACTGGGATATTAGCTAATGTACGAGACGTCTTCATGGAGCTCTGAGCTGAAAGCAGTGGAAATCTTCTGCAGGTGGTCACAATGAAAGTGGGGATTTATCTACATATAGTCAAGCTTGAGGAGGCAGCTGGTTATATTTAGGTATAGAAGCTACTCAGACTGGTGATGGCGATGTAATGGTGGGGGAATTGTCTCACTTTGGGCTCTTTACCACCAACATGACATATTTTAACCAGCACAGCCTACCTGAGTGTTGCTGCTGACCATGTCCATCCCTTTAGGAGCACGGTGTAGCATCTTCTGATGGAAACTTCCAGAAGGATGATGCACCATGTCAGGAAGCTCATATAAAGATAATAAAAACAATGTAATCTGACAGGTTTGCATAAATAGACACATTCATACTTGTGATTTTCATCAAATCATGTTTCTTGAATATGTTGGAGAGTTCACTGCAGTCCAGAAGCCTCCACAGTCACCAGTTATTAGTCCAGTACAGTAGTGGTTCTCAAACAGGATTGCATCCGCCATGAGGGTCATGACATTAATTTGTTTGTCAGACTATTGTAAAAAAAAAAAAAAAAAAAAAAAAAAAAAAAAAGTCTCAATCTGACTTTTATTAATAAATATTAGGGCTGCAGGATTCTGGATAGAATGAGAATTACAGGTTTTTTTAGCTTAAAACTGAGATCACGACTTTTTTCCAATATAAATATTTATCGCACGTATTACCGGCACATCAACTTTGCAACAGCTGACACTGAACGTAAAAGCAATAGATGTCTCGTTTGTCTTCTCTTACACACACACAACCGTTAAATAATTTTAATAGTAAAGTTTTTCAACGATATTTTTTCTGTGCATACGGTGATGATAGGCAGGTATGTTTCTTTAAAAAAAATCGTCATTTGAGCATGAGATCGTATGCAAGTATGAATCGAGATTGCAGTTTTTTAGTGATTAATTGTGCAGCTATAATAAATATGGGATTTTATTGATCAGGACTGTCAAATGTAAACTATTAATATAAGATAAAATATGTGAAATTCACTTTTAACACATTACCATATAACTAACAGTTAGTACACGTTATATTAAAAATCTGAGTTTGGCTTTATCTCTGCATGAGAAGCTGATTCTGAACAAAGTAGTTCAATTCAGCTTTATTTGTACAGCGCCACTTCACAACAATGTTGTCTCAGGAATTTACAGACACATCAGTTCAAGCTGATTCATAACAAATAAACACGAATAGAAACCAACTGATTGCATCAAGTCATGACTTGGATCCAATCCTCCATCCTGAGCTGCACGAGGCGACAGTGGGAAGGAAAAAACTCCCCTTTAACAGGAAGAAAACCTCCGGCAGAACCCGGCTCAGGGAGGGCAGCCATCTTTTCACGAGGAATGTTTGTGTTTGGAGAACCAACAGTATTTTTACTCGGGCTGTGACGACATGCTTTCATCCCAATTCTTTAGATTTTTTGGGTGCCGATTTGATTTAAATTGCGATTCTCACAATTCTTTGATTATGCTGATTTTTGTAGATTAAAAACAAAAAAAATGAATAAAACTTTTTTTTTTTGCTTGTCATTTTTCTTCATTTCAACTAGGAGAAAACAACACAGTAGCCAGACCATCATTCTGCTGCTATAATACTCAAGATCACAAGTAAAAAGATCAATAAAATAATGATAAACCAATATTAGAATAATAAAAATAATTCATATTCATTTTTTTATTCGTTTGGATTTTTTTCTTTTTTTTTTTTTTTTCAAAAATTGTGAAGCAAAAATTCCTGAAATTTGTTTTTTTACAATTTGATTTCCCACCCCTAATTTTCACTATCTACAACTCAAACCAGTTCTTTTCACAGAAGCATGTATTTGTAGTTTTTCTGTCCTATTTCTGTTTGTTCTCCAATCATTTGCTCGTAAAACACACAAACACACTGGTGGCGCACACCCAGCAGGTTCCTCCCAGCTGTCCTGGAAACACTGATGAACAACATGGAAAACTCCAGAATGCTGGTTGATTTGCATTAAAAAGAAATAATTTTACACACTGATACCGGTGTTGAGCAGAGGCTTGTAAAAACAAGCTTCCTCTGCGTTTTTCCAGCAGAAAACAAGCAAAGCGTTGGAGTTCGGACGAGGCTAACGCTCAGGAGTGATTAGGAATGTGTAAGCCCTTTATTTGGATGGAAAGTTTGCTTTGTTATTCGTAAAACTGGACCAAAATGCAGCCAAAATCAGCCGATGTCGGGTTTATTTTCAGACTAATTTAACATGAGCGATGCTTTCAGTTTATATGTTCTACACTCCAGTAAATCACCGATGAGTCAGTCCCGCTTGCTTCACCAAACGAATGGATTTCTGGGAACACCCCACCTTGTTTATTTGGTATTTGTCTTAGAAGGGAATCCAAAAGGCGTCTATTTTTACCTCCATCTCATCCATTATTTTAGCTTGTTTCTTTTGATCTCCTCCACGTTGGAACATCTGACTCATGTTTTCTTGTCATACCTGTGTTTTGCCCTTGTTTTTCTTCTCTTCCCTCATCCCTGGCCACATCCCTGCATAATAAACTTAATCAGCATGAAACAGTTGTCTGCTTGCTGAGTTTCCTGCGAGTCTTTTTGGTACGACCCACATCTGTGTTTGTTTTCGCTCGTTCTCTCTCCGGGTTCTGAATCCTTCTCTGATGCTCATAAGGTGATGCTCATTTGGATAGCATGTCGAGGACAATGCCATGGCTGCCGCTCTGATAGCTATCCAAGTCCTTGATCTTCTCTCCCTGTAAACATCATTACCACACGCGGAAAACATACACATTCACAACAGGCACGCGCACACGCCACGCGCACACACCCCCACAAGCTGCTCATCTAAATCGGCGCTAACAGATTAGCAGTGATTATAAACAAACATGGAGGATTAATCCTGTGTGCTCTAAGTCTACTTTTCCACTGAGCTAGCCAGGGTAATTATCAAGTGCTAGATTGTTGGTGTGATCGCGCGCACACACACACACACACACACACACACACACACACACACACACTCGCTGCCTCGCTTCTCAGTGATATCAGTTTCAGCTGCTCGTTTTGTGACAAAGTTTCGGAGATCTTCGCCAAAGCAGTTCCCAGACAACAGAAGTAAACATGATGCAGATGATGAGGTGGTTTGGCAGAGTTTTTGCGTTAAAAACACAAGTTTGTGGTTTGTAGCTGTTGGTGGAAATGTACATTAGCATATCCAGCTCTGTGCCAACATGAAGAATAACAAGGAGAAATCTTTTGGGGTATATTTCAGTTTTCCTAGTCTGTTTTTCACTACATGGGTTTATTCATCTGTACTGGTGAGGTTTAGGAAGCAGACAGGTGTTCACTGGAGAGAACGATTTATAGTGCTGTGATTCGACCATTTTCAGGATTTTTTTTGTCACCATTCAAGTTTTTTTCTCACTTCATGCCTCTTTTATACTACTTTATACTCCATTCAGTGTCCATTGATTCAATTCACCAAACAAATTCTTTTAGACCTTGTCCACACAGAGCCAGGCTTTTTAAATGCCAAATATTTCCTCCACTCCGGCCAGTAAAAAAACATCCATCCATCCATTCCTCCATCTGTTCATCCATCCATTCATCCATCCATCATCCATCTGTTCATCCATCCATTCATCCATCCATCATCCATCTGTTCATCCATCCATCCATCCATCCATCCATCATCCATTCACCCATTCATCCATTCCTCCATTTGTTCATTCATCCATCCATCATCCATCCATCCATCCATTCACCCATCCATCCATTCCTCCATCTGTTCATCCATCCATTCATCCATCCATCATCCATCCATCCATCCATCCATCATCCATTCACCCATTCATCCATTCCTCCATCTGTTCATTCATCCATCCATCCATCCATCCATCAATCACCCATTCATCCATTCCTCCATCTGTTCATTCATCCATCCATCCGTCCATCCATTCACCCATCTGTTCATCCATCCATTCGTCCATCCATCATCCATCCATCGATCCATCATCCATCCATCATCCATCCATCCATCCATCCATTCCTCCATCTATTCATCCATCCATTCGTCCATCCATCATCCATCCATCATCCATCCATCCATCGATCCATCCATTCACCCATCCGTCCATTCCTCCATCTGTTCATCCATCCATTCATCCATCCATCATCCATCCATTCATCCATCCATCCATCCATCCATCATCCATTCACCCATTCATCCATTCACCCATCCATCCATTCCTCCATCTGTTCATCCATCCATTCATCCATCCATCATCCATCCATCCATCCATCCATTCACCCATCCATCCATTCCTCCATCTATTCATCCATCCATCATCCATCATCCATCCATCCATTCACCCATCCTCCATCCATTCCTCCATCTGTTCATCCATCCATTCATCCATCCATCATCCATCCATCCATCCATCCATTCACCCATCCATCTATTCCTCCATCTATTCATCCATCCATTCGTCCATCCATCATCCATCCATCGATCCATCATCCATCCGTTCATCCATCCATCCATCGATCCATCCATTCACCCATCCATCCATTCCTACATCTGTTCATCCATCCATTCATCCATCCATCATCCATCCATTCACCCATCCATCCATCCATCCATCATCCATTCACCCATTCATCCATTCCTCCATTTGTTCATTCATCCATCCATCCATCCATCATCCATTCACCCATTCATCCATTCATCCATCCATCATCCATCCATTCATCCATCCATCCATCCATCCATCATCCATTCACCCATTCATCCATTCCTCCATTTGTTCATTCATCCATCCATCCATCCATCATCCATTCATCCATTCACCCATCCATCCATTCCTACATCTGTTCATCCATCCATTCATCCATCCATCCATTCATCCATCCATCATCCATTCACCCATTCATCCATTCCTCCATCTGTTCATTCATCCATCCATAATCCATCCATCATCCATTCACCCATTCATCCATTCACCCATTCCTCCATCTGTTCATTCATCCATCCATCATCCATCCATCCATTCACCCATCTGTTCATCCATCCATTCGTCCATCCATCATCCATCCATCCATCCATCGATCCATCATCCATCCATCATCCATCCATCCATTCCTCCATCCATTCGTCCATCCATCATCCATCCATCCATCGATCCATCATCCATCCGTTCATCCATCCATCCATTCACCCATCCATCCATTGTTCCATCTGTTCATCCATCCTTCCATCATCCATCCGTTCACCCATCCATCCATCTATCTTTCTATCTATCTTTCTTTCTTTCTTTCTTACTTTCTGCCGTTTATCCGGGGTCGGGTCGCGGGGGCAGCAGCCTAAGCAGGGAAGCCCAGACTTCCCTCTCCCCAGCCACATTTGCCAACTCTGCGGGGGGGATCCCGAGGCGTTCCCAGGCCAGCCGAGAGATATAATCCCTCCAGCGTGTCCTGGGTCTTCCCCGGGGTCTCCTCCCAGAGGGACGTGCCTGGAACACCTCACCAGGGAGGTCCAGGAGGCATCCTGACCAGATGCCCGAGCCACCTCAACTGGTTCCTCTCGATGCGGAGGAGCAGCGGCTCTACTCTGATCTCCTCCCGGATGACCGAGCTCCTCACCCTATCTCTAAGGGAGAGCCCGGCCACCCTGCAGAGGAAACTCATTTCAGCCGCCTGTATACGAGATCTTCTTTCGGTCACGACCCACAGCTCATGACCATAGGTGAGGGTAGGAACGTAGATCGACTGGTAAATCGAGAGTTTCACCTTCTGGCTCAGCTCCTTCTTCACCACGACAGACCGGCGCAGAGTCCGCATTACTGCAGACGCCGCACCGATCCGTCTGTCCATCTCACAACCTTGTTTTTTCAAAAACAAATCCATCCACATAACCATGTTGTTAAGCACAACACGGTTGACAATAACAACCCATATTGAGGGGATTTTTCTTTTTCACGAACAATGTAATTATTCATAACAACTGCCTGGAAACTTAACAGACAAAAATTATAAACTATTTTAATAAAGACTAGATGGATTCCAGGAGGTACTGCAGCCATCTTTAAACCTAGAATCTCACGGTCCTCGTAGAGTTCGCAGCTTGGAATCCCAACGACAACTGGAAGGTACTATATTAGCCTTCTGGACACTTTAGTGGGACGGACCGGTGCATCACGAATCGTCCCTCCCCTGCTGTTCGCCTTCGTTCTCCTGCTTTTATTTATTAATAGACCTTCTTGTTGCCACGGCTGTCTTCGGTGTGTGTGACCTCCTGCACACAAAGTTAGCAGGTTGGTTTACTGGCGTGTGTAACTACATCATATAAATGGTACAAATATCTTGCTTTTATCTCTTGTTGCTGAATACTTGTTTATGAATGAAAACAATGCATTTATTTGACAGCAGTTTGTTGCAGAGGATGCAGGAAATCCTCATAAAACTTGTTTTTTATGTACATTAACAAACCAAGACGATGAGTAAGTGGGTAACAAGCAACCAAAATAAAACAAAATCAGATTTAACTTAAATAACCGTTTGGCCAAAGCAACTAAAACACAAAGAGAGAAAAAAGGATTTTTTTAACCACCTTGTGGCTGAAACATCACTGTAATCATCAGTTTGATCACTTTCTTCTTCCCCAGGTTGAAGCCATCCTGGTCAACATCTTCGGCGGCATCGTCAACTGCGCCATCATCGCCAACGGCATCACCAAAGCCTGTCGGGAGCTGGAGCTAAAGGTCCCGCTGGTGGTCAGGCTTGAAGGTAGAACAGACTTTTAATGTGAAATCTATGTTTTTGTCTCTTTTCCACTTGCTAAGCTGCTCCCAGTAGATACTCCCACTCAGTCTGCATCGCCTCCTCTCATAAACGCAGAGCATTGATCTCCATCTAGCCCGTAATGAAGCTCTTTACCTTAATGAGGATTTCATGATGCGGGATAATGACACGGGTCTCACAGGCTGCAACACAGAACAAAGCTCACCGTGTCCCTCGTCACTCATCACGACCAGTGTTTCTCCTGTTTTTGTCTTTTTCTACATAGAAACTTCTTCGCTCACACAGTTTACATTCAGGTTTGAGTATTTTCCCTGCAACTCCACGTCTCTGATGGCTTCAAGCCACGCAGACAGATGCTTCACCAGTTTCATGATTACATCTGTTTGCATGCAAAGCAGGTCCACGTTGTTCATTTCTTTGGTTTTTTATTCATTTATTTGAGCTCTACAAGTTTTAGCTGACGGCTCATAAGTTGCAGACTGCGGCCAGTTGAGGCAACTGCCGCAGGTTCGAGTCCCGCTCTGTCTCCAACCCCCTTCCCTCTGCAGCAGCTGCAATGATAATCACTTCTATCCTGCTTGGTCCAGTTCAGATATTCCAGCAACTAGAACTCACGCACACACGGGGAGAACACGCAAACTCCACGCAGAAAGGCCGCCGTTCAACCCCCCCCAGCCGAGGCTCGAACCTGCGACCTTCTGCGATGCTAACCACTCCCCCACCTCGTCGCCTGCTGAAGCAACAGATCTAGATGGATGAAAATTAAAGCATTTCAGTAAAATGAAATAAATTCCAATAGAAACAGTTTTTTATTGATATATTTGCTTTTATTGTTATTTTACAAACTGTACCTTTAAAATCAGGATTAAATTTTGATCTTAGACTTCCCTCGTTGATTTAAACGTTGTGCTCGTTGCGTTACGTTGTGCTGCCCCCCCCTCGGAGCCGATCCATCTTCATCGTGGACCAAATGTCCCAGTGCACGAAGACCAGCGGTGCATTTGTCATACACGTCACATTCTGCTGCAGCTGTTATTAGCAGCAGCCAGAGTAACGGCTGAGACAGCGCTGATTGGCTCACCTTTCACCTGTGTATGCTAATGGACCTGCTCAGTGTGTGTGTGTGTGTGTGTGTGTGTGTGTGTGTGTGTGTGTGTGTGTGTGTGTGTGTGTGTGTGTGTGAGGGAGAGATGGCAGCTGTGACTCTCTGAGGCATGCAGCCAGTTAGTGGTTAGCTTAATTGTCAATGTCCAGCCAAGTGGTGTGTCCAGAGTAGAAGGCAGGGGAATGTGTGTGTGTGTGTGTGTGTGTGTGTGTGTGTGTGTATTAGCTCCCAGCCCTTTGTACTGCATTCCTTCACACACTTCTCATATAGTTTATAGGCCAGGTGTGTGTAAAGGGGCGCAGCTGAGAATAGATCTTACTGCTTGGATGATGGCGAAGTGTGAAAAGTTGAGTTTTCTTCATCATTTTTACTTCCTGCAGAGTTTCAGGCGTCTTCTTTTGTTTCTCGCAGTGATTCTCCTTGGTGCCAGCTGCACAGATACATGGTTTTAGATTTACATAAATTATCACAATACAAGATGAGTGGAGAAAACCTGGTGCGAACATCAGAAATTAAAGGTGTGAGATACACATCTGCGCAACGTGCGTCGCCTTTTTTTTTTCTCCTCGCTGATTTATCACACAGCAAAACATAAAAATGTTCATGAGATGGAAGAGAAAAGAAGAGATCAGTCGTTCCACGTTCCTCACATTAGTCCGTGTAATTCAGCCCGACTCATCAACAGTCCAGAAGGTCAGTCCTGCTGGAAGGTCCAACCACGCTTTCCTGACCGGGGTCTAATCCAAGCTTTAGTTGTGGGTCATTACATCCTGGGCTGCAGTCTTGCGGAGAGGATTGCTTCAGAATCAATCAGCTCAGCTTGCTAGGCCGACTGCAGGGCAGTGCGAACGGCCCAGTGCTCTTCAACAGGATCAGAATGGATTAACAAGCACACTTTTAATTGGAAAGGCTCTCTTAAAAGGCCGGGGTTGATTGCGCTGGCAGAGAGTTATGTATTCCCAAATGTGGAGAAGGAGAGCCATGTGGTCTAAATGCTGTAGGGATATATTAGTTCATGTAAGAAGTGAATGAATCTAAAACTGGCCCTAAGCTCTGGCATTAACGCTCCTGTTTATCCGTTGCATAATCATGCAAAAGATTCAGCTCAGAAAGGAAATACAGACACATTTATGCACCAATATTTGTTCAAGCGGTGGATGGAAGGAGAGTCCTGAGGAAGTGCAGTACTGCCCTCTTTGGCTGCACTGTGAACATGGACTTACTGTGTTGCAGTGTGAGGATGTTGTCTGCCACTGAGGGGAAAAAATCCCTTTTTAAAGAGTCCTCAGGGTCAAGGGAAAAGGGTGAGTGCATTCGCTTAACCGTGTTCCCCAACCTATTGATTTGCTCAGCCATTCTCCACCTGCCTGTGGAGGCGTAGAGGCGGCCTTATCCTGAAATTTATCCCCTGGTTTAATTAAAAAGAGATGTGAGATGGTAGAGAGGTTGAGATGGCTCCTTCCGTCTTGACAGTGTGATTACAGCTTAAGAAGCCATCTGCTGCAGCCCATACATGCAACACATGCTTTTAACCACTCGAACATTGACTTTATATCACACAGTAGATGTCAAACATTAACTTTTCTTCTCTCGCCTAAAAAAATCCACTTTCAGCTTCCATACTTCGATTGAATTCTTCAAGTACAGAAAACAGTTTAATAGTTTATGACCGTTTCAGGCTTTTTGTTGGAGTTTACACAGATGGGAATTTTTAAAAGACTAGTCAGGCCTTTCGTAATCAGCTTGTCCTGTCATCAATAATAGACAGAAAACTATCTTCGATCACAAATTCAAACATTTATAAGATGTTATCTGTTTGTGTCATTTCTGTGAGGATTTAGCAACTGTGCTGTTTTGGTCTTTTACCTCCATCGTCAAGGAAAACTTTACAACTATTAAGCTTTCTCGTTTACACCTTAAAACTGAGCTTGAGAGGCAGAAATGAGGAGATTCCTCCAGGCTGAAGCTGCAGCTAGCATCAGGTTTTCTCACTTCTCTTTACCTGCAGCAGCTACAGCTGTGCTCATATGTCTTCATCCCCTTTCATTAAAAAAAAGGCTGAATTTACAACAGCCACTCAAATAAATGGAGACTTAAAAAAGGAACAATAGCTAAAAATTAGCAAAAATATAATTTAGTAACATAAGACACTGTTTTTTTCATTTAATTGAGTTGAAGAAAGAAAAAAAAACAAACAAACAAATGTGTCCTGGACAAATGAGAGACTTTTCTGTTGAACAGAGGGACAAAATACCTGTCAACAGGTGCAGAAGTCTGACTGAGAGGAACAGAAAACACCTGACTGGAGCGGAAACATTAAAGGATTGTTCAACTAAATATTACTTTATGACTGATGGAATATGGAATAAATTATCTTATTTGTTTACTTTTTAAGAAAAATATTTTTGTTGATGCAGAATTACAAAATAACTTAATGATTTTCATAAAATTTCTATTTATTATTACTTTAGTCGAATTCAGCTTATTTTACAGGCAGCTGTTTTTTTCCTTCTTTAATGAATAAATATGAGCACAACTGTAGCTTCAAGTTTAGCTCTGTTCTTTTTGTCGGCAGCAGCTAGCTTCAAAGTTAGCTCACTAACTAACCAGTTTAACCTGGTAAACCATTCACAGAGGTCTGCTGGAACTACAAGAGCTGTGTTGTTTATTGTCAACGCTTGAACCAACACATTCATCTGTAAACAGGAAGTTTTACATCTTTGTCTGCTCCTACCTACGCTGCGCGTCTCAGCTACTGTTGCCTCCTCAGTAAGGAAAGTAGCCGTTAGCTGTTTAAAAAGTTACTAGACATCATTTAATGACATCAGCTAGTTAGCATAATCAACATGGTATGTACAGGAGGAATAATGTCGAGTAAAAAGCAAAAAGTGATGAAGAAAATCTTAAGATTTTAAGAAAATCTTCATTAATGAGCATTAACTCATTAAACTCATTAATTCTTTGAAATTTTTAAAAACGCTGTCAACTCTTTGCGGGTTATCCGGGGTCGTGTCGCAGCCGCTCTGATTTCCGGTCCTCGTCGCCTCAGAGTCCTCGTCGCGGCAGAGTCCTCGTCGCGGCAGAGTCCTCGTCGCGGCAGAGTCCTCGTCGCGGCAGAGTCCTCGTCGCGGCAGAGTCCTCGTCGCCTCAGAGTCCTCGTCGCCGCAGAGTCCTCGTCGCGGCAGAGTCCTCGTCGCGGCAGAGTCCTCGTCGCGGCAGAGTCCTCGTCGCGGCAGAGTCCTCGTCGCCTCAGAGTCCTCGTCGCGGCAGAGTCCTCGTCGCCTCAGAGTCCTCGTCGCGGCAGAGTCCTCGTCGCGGCAGAGTCCTCGTCGCGGCAGAGTCCTCGTCGCGGCAGAGTCCTCGTCGCCTCAGAGTCCTCGTCGCGGCAGAGTCCTCGTCGCGGCAGAGTCCTCGTCGCGGCAGAGTCCTCGTCGCCGCAGAGTCCTCGTCGCGGCAGAGTCCTCGTCGCGGCAGAGTCCTCGTCGCGGCAGAGTCCTCGTCGCGGCAGAGTCCTCGTCGCGGCAGAGTCCTCGTCGCGGCAGAGTCCTCGTCGCGGCAGAGTCCTCGTCGCGGCAGAGTCCTCGTCGCCTCAGAGTCCTCGTCGCGGCAGAGTCCTCGTCGCCTCAGAGTCCTCGTCGCCCCAGAGTCCTCGTCGCCGCAGAGTCTCGTCGCCTCAGAGTCCTCGTCGCGGCAGAGTCCTCGTCGCCTCAGAGTCCTCGTCGCCGCAGGGTCCTCGTCGCCTCAGAGTCCTCGTCGCCGCAGAGTCCTCGTCGCCTCAGAGTCCTCGTCGCCTCAGAGTCCTCGTCGCCGCAGAGTCCTCGTCGCCGCAGAGTCCTCGTCGCCGCAGAGTCCTCGTCGCGGCAGAGTCCTCGTCGCGGCAGAGTCCTCGTCGCCTCAGAGTCCTCGTCGCCGCAGAGTCCTCGTCGCGGCAGAGTCCTCGTCGCGGCAGAGTCCTCGTCGCGGCAGAGTCCTCGTCGCGGCAGAGTCCTCGTCGCGGCAGAGTCCTCGTCGCGGCAGAGTCCTCGTCGCCTCAGAGTCCTCGTCGCCGCAGAGTCCTCGTCGCGGCAGAGTCCTCGTCGCCTCAGAGTCCTCGTCGCCGCAGAGTCCTCGTCGCCGCAGAGTCCTCGTCGCCGCAGAGTCCTCGTCGCGGCAGAGTCCTCGTCGCCTCAGAGTCCTCGTCGCGGCAGAGTCCTCGTCGCCTCAGAGTCCTCGTCGCCTCAGAGTCCTCGTCGCCTCAGAGTCCTCGTCGCCTCAGAGTCCTCGTCGCGGCAGAGTCCTCGTCGCCGCAGGGTCCTCGTCGCCTCAGAGTCCTCGTCGCCTCAGAGTCCTCGTCGCCTCAGAGTCCTCGTCGCGGCAGAGTCCTCGTCGCGGCAGAGTCCTCGTCGCGGCAGAGTCCTCGTCGCCTCAGAGTCCTCGTCGCGGCAGAGTCCTCGTCGCCTCAGAGTCCTCGTCGCGGCAGAGTCCTCGTCGCGGCAGAGTCCTCGTCGCCTCAGAGTCCTCGTCGCCTCAGAGTCCTCGTCGCCGCAGAGTCCTCGTCGCGGCAGAGTCCTCGTCGCGGCAGAGTCCTCGTCGCCTCAGAGTCCTCGTCGCCGCAGAGTCCTCGTCGCCGCAGAGTCCTCGTCGCCGCAGGGTCCTCGTCGCCTCAGAGTCCTCGTCGCCTCAGAGTCCTCGTCGCGGCAGAGTCCTCGTCGCGGCAGAGTCCTCGTCGCGGCAGAGTCCTCGTCGCGGCAGAGTCCTCGTCGCGGCAGAGTCCTCGTCGACTCAGAGTCCTCGTCGCGGCAGAGTCCTCGTCGCCTCAGAGTCCTCGTCGCCTCAGAGTCCTCGTCGCCGCAGAGTCCTCGTCGCCGCAGAGTCCTCGTCGCTCAGAGTGCTCGTCGCCGCAGAGTCCTCGTCGCTCAGAGTGCTCGTCGCCGCAGAGTCCTCGTCGCTCAGAGTCCTCGTCGCCGCAGAGTCCTCGTCGCCGCAGAGTCCTCGTCGCCGCAGAGTCCTCGTCGCCTCAGAGTCCTCGTCGCCGCAGAGTCCTCGTCGCCTCAGAGTCCTCGTCGCCTCAGAGTCCTCGTCGCCGCAGAGTCCTCGTCGCCTCAGAGTCCTCGTCGCCTCAGAGTCCTCGTCGCCGCAGAGTCCTCGTCGCCGCAGAGTCCTCGTCGCCGCAGAGTCCTCGTCGCCGCAGAGTCCTCGTCGCCGCAGAGTCCTCGTCGCCTCAGAGTCCTCGTCGCCTCAGAGTCCTCGTCGCCGCAGAGTCCTCGTCGCCTCAGAGTCCTCGTCGCCGCAGAGTCCTCGTCGCCTCAGAGTCCTCGTCGCCTCAGAGTCCTCGTCGCGGCAGAGTCCTCGTCGCGGCAGAGTCCTCGTCGCCTCAGAGTCCTCGTCGCCGCAGAGTCCTCGTCGCCGCAGAGTCCTCGTCGCCACAGGGTCCTCGTCGCCTCAGAGTCCTCGTCGCGGCAGAGTCCTCGTCGCGGCAGAGTCCTCGTCGCGGCAGAGTCCTCGTCGCCTCAGAGTCCTCGTCGCCGCAGAGTCCTCGTCGCCGCAGAGTCCTCGTCGCCGCAGAGTCCTCGTCGCCTCAGAGTCCTCGTCGCCGCAGAGTCCTCGTCGCCTCAGAGTCCTCGTCGCCTCAGAGTCCTCGTCGCCGCAGAGTCCTCGTCGCCTCAGAGTCCTCGTCGCCTCAGAGTCCTCGTCGCCGCAGAGTCCTCGTCGCCGCAGAGTCCTCGTCGCCGCAGAGTCCTCGTCGCCGCAGAGTCCTCGTCGCCTCAGAGTCCTCGTCGCCTCAGAGTCCTCGTCGCCGCAGAGTCCTCGTCGCCTCAGAGTCCTCGTCGCCGCAGGGTCCTCGTCGCCTCAGAGTCCTCGTCGCCGCAGAGTCCTCGTCGCCGCAGAGTCCTCGTCGCCGCAGAGTCCTCGTCGCCGCAGAGTCCTCGTCGCCGCAGAGTCCTCGTCGCCGCAGAGTCTTGTCGCCGCAGAGTCTTGTCGCCGCAGAGTCCTCGTCGCCGCAGGGTCCTCGTCGCCGCAGGGTCCTCGTCGCCTCAGGGTCCTCGTCGCCGCAGAGTCCTCGTCGCCGCAGAGTCCTCGTCGCCGCAGAGTCTTGTCGCCGCAGAGTCCTCGTCGCCGCAGGGTCCTCGTCGCTCAGAGTCCTCGTCGCTCAGAGTCCTCGTCGCCGCAGAGTCCTCGTTGCCACAGGGTCCTCGTCGCCTCTGACACATCATCGCAGCAGGGTCCTCGTCGCTGCAGGTTGAGCGGTTCCTCCTAGAGATACCTGGACTTCCCTCGACACACACCTTGGGTTCTGGAACCTCAAAAAGGATTCTGTGCATCGTTTCCACTAATGGTTTAGTCATACCTGATGATGAACTTAGGATCACAAGCTCAAACTTTACGTAACAAAGATGCCATTTTAAATCTGATGGATGTAGCTGCAGCTTGTCCTAAACAGCCGTCTAGACAGTTTAAGAGATGTGAAAACTTCCATTAATGACGGAGCAGAACATCAAAGCAGAGAGCATATGCTCTGCTGAGCAGCAACTCACTCCGAAGCATTTGATGTTTGACACGCAGCAGCAGGGTTCGTTCATTTTGGACTGAGAGGGGAATACTCTCGCTGTTAGACGCTGATTATTGTAAGAATTAGCAGTCAGAGCCTGAAGTGCGAAATGCCGTTTTCATACCAGCAGTCTGAGGTTACTGAGTTGCCAAATAACATGACTTATTTTTTAGTTTACTGGACTCACTGGTGATAATCTGCTGGCTGTAACCCAGTTATTTACACCATTAAATCAGTAGTTTCTTTGTTTGCTCAAAACCCTAAAAAAAACTTTTATTTAACTTTTTTTCTTAGAAAAAGTTGAACCTAGTTTTATTTTTCATGTTCAGGAATTTCAGATCAGAATCAAATGATGTTTATTCTGTATTATTTCAAGGTCAATGATAATTCTGATGAGAACTGGCGAAGTTCGCTGCACATCGTGGTGTTCTAGACTCGGCGTTGTACGTTATAACCGTGTAATGCACGGCTCCTCTGAGTTTAACCCTTACATGAACCATGTTTCTGTTAAAGATCTTCTGTTGGTTACTTTTCTGAATGGACATTTCTGAGCTTTTAAAGGACCTGAAAAAGGATGGAGGTTATAAAATACTTTCTTTAACATCCAAGCTGTGATTGTTTTTATGCTCCTGTTTAATCAGAAGAGATTAATCCCTCTGACATACTGTTTTATTGTTATCAATACGTCCCGCTTTAACCAACATTTCCACCGTTTTATATGTTTTTCTTCTGTTACCTGCCTGGAGACTGCAGATGTAAATCTTTCTCTTATCCGGCACATCGAGCTGTTTGCTCTGATTTTAGCCCCTGGATGGCAGATTTTTTTTTAAATTAGGGTCCGAGTTATACGAAGTATAGCTGGAGCCTATTGTTGTTGAAATGTTTATTATTATTAATTTAATTCTTCTTATCGGCACAACTCACTCAGTTGTGTTTATTTTATGACTTAATTTTCATTATTTTATTCATTTAGTGTTAATTTACTATTATTCATTTATTTAATTATTATTTATTTTCCTTTATTTATTGGTAATCATTTATTTAATATTTAAGAGCACTTTACTTCGTTCCAGTCGTCTTTATTTTATAAGATTTTATTTTTTAAGACTAAAAATCTTAAATTAGTACACATATGCTTACTTTTTTCAAGGTAAGGTAATTACAGAGAATTCCTCTTGTTTTCAGAGTATTTTTACTTGTTTTGGGAAGTCTTGACAAGCCAAATTTTCTTGTTCTGTTGGCAGATAATTCATCTTATTTTAACAACATTTACCTAATTTTTGTTTTTTTTTTTTCTTGTTTGTTAAGGCTGAGTTTTTGCAGTGCAGGATTTATCTTGTTTTTAGGGGAAGTGGAGCCCAGTGGTTCCAGAGAGAAGTGGAACCCTGGGGGCCCTTGATCAAGGCCCTTCACGCCCCCAGCTGCTCTCTGGTGTATCTGGAGATGGGTCAAATGCAGAGCCGAATTTCCCAAATGGGATAAAACATAAAAATGATTATGAAATAAAAAATACTGAGATGGACTTGAAAACCTGTCTGGGATGTTCCCTCATCCTCTCTCTCCATCACAACGTGATCTTAACAACAGAGATGGTTTTTAACCTGCTAAAACCAGCTTAGTGTCAGTTTTTGGACGTTCTGATCAGAAGACAACCAGCTCCAGACCTCAGTTTCCGGTTAAATGTGGCGTAAAGTGCTGTGACAAGTCTTTGTCTTGTATTTGTTAGCGCCGTCACTGACAGGCCTGATGGTCTTTTAGCAGTTTGGACAGAAACTGATAAAATGCTGCAGGAATATTTTTAACTTTTAGTTTTACATTCTTCATTCTGGTTCCATTAACCCCATTTTCTGCCAGTCGGAGGAACGAATCTTCTTTTTGGTCTCATTTCATCACCACTAAACACTTAACCAGAATTTCCCATCAAACTCTGCCTGATGTGCATCTGCCTTCAGTTAAATGCATGTATCCACGGTGTTCCCATCCAGACTGAGAGTAGGTCTCTGGCAGCACCTAGTGGCTGCAGGTGAACACACACCTGAATACACTCTGCAGCTCAACACACACAGTCACGCACTTGACAAGCAGGGGCTCGGTTCCTGCTGCTGCGAGCTATCAGTGCTCCCTACCGCTCACAATGGAACTGCAGCAAGTCGACACGCACGTCTGTGCAGAAAAACAAGCAGAGAAATGCATGACTCTGCTTTCACACTCCCACAGATGTGTTATTTCCTCCCCTCAGACTTCACATGAATTACACAGGTAGCGCAGATGCATCATCTTAGCCCTGCTGCTCATTAATATTTATGACTTGAGGGGGGAGAAATAGCAACAAATGCATGTGTTGTTTACTTTTTTTTGTCCTGTTTGCATTTTCCAGAAACATATTTGTCTTGTAGGAATATTTTTACATGACTCCCCCCTCAACAGGTTTTATCTGGTTTTTAATGTTTCTGATCACCTGATAGTTTAGCCTGTCAGTGGAAGTGAAGATGTGGTTCATGGATCAGCCTGTTGAACGTGAAGCACCTGGCGTCGCGCCGCCGTGCTGCCGCTGAGCGACTGCAGCAGCGACGAGCCAGACGAACATCCAGACCACCCTCTGCTGTTTGATGAGGAAACGACTTGGACACCCTACGCTCTGTTTATGTGCCGCAGCAAAGTCTCTTCCTGCTCTTATTCTAATTAATTACAGAATTGATTGTTTGCCATGCGAGCTTGCAGAAAATATGTTTGGAATGACTTATTATAAGGCTGGACAAAAGAGATGAAATATTAGGCGTTAAGTGGCGCTGGTAATAGAATTCCTCATGAAAGGTGTATTGATCCGGGTGGCCAGACCTCCAGAGAATTCACATGTCATGCAGTTTTAATTACACGCCAGTGAGGAGAGCTGAGGTCAACCTGCAAGCGTCTCTCACACACACACACACACACCTTCAGTCACTTAGATTAAATCAGAATGAATTCGGGGAGATGCTAATCATGCACAGACGCTGGAATAACATCACACCTTGTTTTAAGAGAGCATACACAGCAAATCATCCGTCTTATCAGGAATCGATCTGCTGTTTGAGAAAAAGTCTGAAAGGAAGTGTGAAAAAGCCGCCTGAACATCAACCTTCGGTTTAATATGGAGATGGTTGTAGCAGTGTAGCATCAGGCGCTAATTCAGGAAGAATAAAGGTTGTTCGGCTCAAACATTGAGGACAAAGCAGAAGAAACGATGTGATTTAAAGTGATTTAGGAGTGAAAGGCTGTAATCTGCTGCTGGAAAGCAGGTGATGGACACGTTGGGGACAATGTGACGTTCTGCAGGTTGATCCTGTCTGGAATTATAAACCCAGAATAAATGAAGTATATCTTCACTGCTACAAAGGCTGTGGGTTTTATCTCTTACTGCCGACGTGTCAGAATCAACATATGTGTTTCTGTGTCAGGAAATCCACCTGGAACATGTGAACAGTTGTCTCCTAAAAGACAGAAAACTTTATTTATACAGGTTGTCCCATCGAGACATGCAGTCTGTTTGATAGGGAATGTTAACCAGACAGGCATGGTTTGGATGATGGAGGAAACCAGAGGAGAGAAGGACTTTCATCTCCATGGAAACCAGAAGGACCTTTGTCTCCATGGAAACCAGCAGGAGCTTCATGTCTGAGGAAGTGACGAGGAGGGCAGAGTCTCTGCTTTCATGTGACACCTTGATGGTGAAGCTCCATGTGGGCAGTTCTGTCCTCATGTTGGCTCCACTTGTTGGGGTCTGAACTGTTGGTTTGGATGCTGGTGGAGTCTTGTGACCGAGTTTTCTGCCATCTTGTTGCTACTGTATGCTACATGTTAGCATGGCTGCTTCCTGCTTCCACGCTGCCTTCTGCTCAGAAGGTTCTGGTCCAGAAGAGGTGAGGGGTTGACCAGTGTGTTGCTTTTACCACCGCTGTGAGGACATGAAAGATGTCAGAGAAGTTATGGTTTAAAAACAATCATCTAATTTATTCATATTTACAAAAAGAAGAGTAGAGACGGAAGTTAAAGTTTAAAGGCAGAAGTGAAATGTTTCCTTCCTTCTCTTATATTCATGTGCAGATGCCGAACAGCTGCATTTAGTTAATTTTCAGCAGCAAAGAGGGATTTCTGCTTTATTTGACCTTCTGCTCCATTGCCCTCTTTTTTACCAGCCAACCCCCCCCCCCCCCTAGTTGCCCTCCCAACCCCCCCATGGCACCGCCTCCCCTGTGTTGTGACAGGACTGTCAGCTTTGCATTTGGCTGATCAGCGTGCAGCGCTGGGAAGCAGCCAGTTCAGACTGTGGAGCCTCGGGGGGGGCGGGGGGGCGGAACATCCCCGGGAGCCTGTGTGCGCGCTGGTTTCCAGGTCTATCGGGGGCGTGATCATCAGCGTGTCACTCAGCACCTGCTACCCCCGACCCGACCCACGCACCAAATTGCCCTTCTCGCTGTTGTTTCCATCCGCGACGGCGCCGGCGTTGACCCATAACTCCATCCATCTGTTGCGTGCGCCGATTCCTCCCGAGGAGCTCTGTCACAGCCTGGTTCACGAACACGGTTGCAGATGGCAGAGCAGCTTCAACCTTAAGATGTTTTTATTGCTGCTGACGGTGTTTCTGTGTCTGTTAGGAACCAACGTCCAGGAGGCCAAGCGGATTCTGAGCGAGAGCGGCCTGCCCATCACAGCTGCTGACGACCTGGACGACGCCGCCAAGAAAGCGGTGGCCGCCATCAAGAAATAGAGCCGTCCGTCCAGCAAGCATTTATTTACACATCATCACCCTGAGCCTTTTCTCACACATGCAGACCTCAAGCATTTACTCACATCGGCCTTATTTCTTCATCGAACCATCATCCACTTCCCATTTTCTTTTTTAATTCAGTAAATTTGCTTCATTTAATTCTTCAATTTTATTTCCCATTAAATCCCAAAAATCTCATCAGCCTTCATGACTTCTAGGTGGAGACCCGACACTTTGTGCATTCCATGTTCTGAAGCAGTAAGCTTTATTTCTCCACATAAGGTGGCTTTTTTAAAGAAAACTAAGCAAAAGAAGACATGTTTATACTTTAAAGACGCCGTACAGCATGAGCTGGGACTCCGCAGTGGATTTAGGTGTAACTAAAAGCAGTGTTTAAGTCCGTCTGTATCAGTGTGGAAGTCGGTGAAAAAAGCCTCGTCTGTCTCTGATCATGTCTTATTTAAGTGCTACTCTGAGATTCAGTCCATCTTCCTCCTTCATATGTGCCTGTCAAACAAAGCCTGAAGGCTTTTGTAAACTAAAAGTAAATCAAGAAAAGAATTATTATCTTTTTTAATAATTATTAACCATGTACATTGAATTAATCTATGTATATAATCCAAGACATTAAAAGCAGATATTTGAAAGTGACTCTGTTGTGATTGTCCTCCTCATTTCTCAGCTGTCCTCGGTCCAAACTGCCAGCAGACAGAAAGTTAGGAGGTCAGCAGGAGCAACATTTTACTGAGTTCACTCCTTTTTGCAGAGTAAATGTGTTTGCAGGATCCAGTGAAAGTGTTGGTGTGAGAAGGGAGACCCTCAGCAGTTTCTACGTGTTTGCCCTTCAGCGTCAACACTCGCAGAGCAGCAGAAAACACTTCAGCCTGGATAACCTTTTTTTCCCCGCATTCCTGCAGCTGTGTTTGTATTCTGCATGTCGGTGTGTTTCTGCAACATGGTTTTGATTTGAAACGACCCATGTGGTCCAAACCAAAATATTCTGTTTACTGTCAAATGAGAAAAGGGAGAGAGGGAGATTTTTATGTTTGAGACGGTAGAATCTGCAAATATTTCATCTTTTTATGATAGAAAAAGTTGTGAAAAGCTGAAAAAAGGTTTTCATTCGGTTAAAGAACCGTTTTTAAATTTGTCCCAATGAGAGGATGGATGGATAGAAAGATGGATGGATGGATGGACGGACAGATGGACGGACGGTCGGATGGACTGGTGGATGGATGGACAGACGGATGGGTGGATGAATGGATGGATGGATGTACAGACAGACGAATGGATGGATGGATGGACAGACGGACGGATGGACTGGTAGATGGATGGACAGACAGACGGATGGATGGACAGACGGATGGATGGATGTACAGACGGATGGATGGACAGACAGATGGGTGGATGGATGAACAGACGGATGGATGGATGTACAGACAGATGGATGGATGGATGTACAGACAGATGGATGGATGGACAGACAGATGGGTGGATGGATGAACAGACGGATGGATGGATGTACAGACAGATGGATGGATGGACAGACAGATGGGTGGATGGATGTACAGACTGATGGATGGATGGATGTACAGACAGATGGATGGATGGACAGACAGATGGGTGGATGGATGAACAGACGGATGGATGGATGTACAGACAGATGGATGGATGTACAGACAGATGGATGGATGGACAGACAGATGGGTGGATGGATGTACAGACGGATGGATGGATGGATGTACAGACAGATGGATGGATGGACAGAGATGGGTGGATGGATGAACAGACGGATGGATGGATGGATGTACAGACAGATGGATGGATGGACAGACAGATGGGTGGATGGATGTACAGACGGATGGATGGACAGACAGATGGGTGGATGGATGTACAGACGGATGGATGGATGGATGTACAGACAGATGGATGGATGGACAGACAGATGGGTGGATGGATGGATGTACAGACAGATGGATGGATGGACAGACAGATGGGTGGATGGATGAACAGACGGATGGATGGATGGATGTACAGACAGATGGATGGATGGACAGACAGATGGGTGGATGGATGTACAGACGGATGGATGGACAGACAGATGGGTGGATGGATGAACAGACGGATGGATGGATGGACAGACAGATGGGTGGATGGATGAACAGACGGATGGATGGATGAACAGACGGATGGATGGATGTACAGAGAGATGGATGGATGGACAGACAGATGGATGGATGGACAGACAGATGGATGGATGGATGGATGTACAGACAAATGGATGGATGGACAGACAGATGGATGGATGGACAGACAGATGGATGGATGGATGTACAGACAGATGGATGGATGTACAGACAGATGGGTGGATGGATGTACAGACAGATGGATGGATGGACAGACAGATGGGTGGATGGATGGACAGACAGATGGATGGATGGATGTACAGACAGATGGATGGATGTACAGACAGATGGATGGATGGATGGATGTACAGACAGACGGATGGATGGACAGACAGATGGGTGGATGGATGTACAGACAGATGGATGGATGGATGTACAGACAGATGGGTGGATGGATGTACAGACAGATGGATGGATGGACAGACAGATGGGTGGATGGATGGACAGACAGATGGATGGATGGATGTACAGACAGATGGATGGATGTACAGACAGATGGATGGATGGATGGATGTACAGACAGACGGATGGATGGACAGACAGATGGATGGATGGATGTACAGACAGATGGATGGATGGACAGACAGATGGATGGATGGATGGATGTACAGACAGACGGATGGATGGATGGATGTACAGACAGATGGATGGATGTACAGACAGATGGATGGATGGATGGATGTACAGACAGACGGATGGATGGACAGACAGATGGATGGATGGATGTACAGACAGATGGATGGATGGACAGACAGATGGATGGATGGATGGATGTACAGACAGACGGATGGATGGACAGACAGATGGGTGGATGGATGTACAGACGGATGGATGGATGGATGTACAGACAGATGGATGGATGGATGGATGTACAGACAGACGGATGGATGGACAGACAGATGGGTGGATGGATGGATCCTCAGAGCAGTCAGACCGACATAAAGAACGGTTCTATAAAAGTATGAACAGTAACGTCTCCATGCGGACGTTGTGATGACTGAAACCGTCCGGCAGCAGCAGAGTTACTGTAAAGAGAAGGAATGTCTGAACGTCGGTGGATAAACGATGGACACAAACGTTCATTTGGAACAATGCAGCTGTAGCTCAGACGAGTGAAAATTATCCCTGCAAAAGTAAACTGATGAAGTGAAGCAGAATGAAATAAAAGGTTTCAGTACAGATAGTTCAGGTGTTCAAACCGACCACGTCGGCACCGCCGGTCCCACCTGCGAGACCTCTGGCATTAAAAGGTAGAAGCTGAACCATTTCTTCTTGGAAGACGTCGTCATCCTGCCATCTTCTGAATGTTCCGCTGGAAAACCGTCAGAATCTTCTTAACTACGGATCTTAAACTGGTTTTAGTGGGTTCAGTTCGGCTCTGTGACAAAACGCCTGCATGATGCCCAAAACCAGCTTGTCTGGCGGAAATCATGTTAAATTCAAAAGAACTCAAACAAGCTGAAAGTCGACAGGATGTTGCAGCTGTAAGTGATGCAACTCCAGCATTATTCAAACAAAATCAAACTTTATTTATAAAGCACTTTTCATACAAACTGCTCAACCTATTCATTTGTTTTCTACACCAGTTGGTCCAGTTCAGGGTTGCTGGGGGGGGTGGAGCCATCCCAGCAGTTAGCAGGCGCCTGGCAGGTTCAGCCTGGATAAACTCTTTTACATTACAGCAATATCAGCTCATTAAAAACAAGACTTCACACACATCTGAACACACATGCACTCACACACACACACAACCCAACCCCCACATCATATTTTAACCTCCTGTCTCTTTAACTGAACATTAAAGGAAAATAAACATCCAGCTTGATGCTGCTGAAACGATATCACGCCGCCGCCACTGGAAACCACGCAGATCCGATCAGGTCCACTGACTTTTTCTGACTACTGTTAGAAAACTGGTTTCCACAAACACGTTGTTAATCTGTAAAATAAACACGTCGGTGCTGCTTTTCTCCCATTAACATAAACATCTGTTGTGTTTGTAGCGTTTCAGCTCTTTGTTTATGTGACTAAAGCTTATTAAGGCCGGTTTATACTCGCATGGCGTCTGTGTCAGGATCTTAACCGCTGCAGGTCTGCAGAGATTCCACGTCCACCCCTTCAGGCCTGAAGTCCGACCTGACTACACAAACACAGCTACGTGGAAGGACTCCTGATTGGTCAGAGACTCCTGATTGGTCACAGTGCGATTAGATGACTCTGGATGTTTGGGTCTTGTCGGGGAATGAATGCCATTGGACGCCATTAATGTTCTAGAACAGGAAATACTTGCTGTTTCTTGTGTCTTTTAGCCCCAGTTTGACATCCGAACCCTCTTAATCTCCCCTTATCAGCTGCTTTCATTCCCAGTAATGAAGTTGGAGCTTCTGTTGTCCCAGGAGAGACTAGAAGGAGCGACTGTCCTTCGTAGCGTCTGCAGAGTTTACTGAGACCTCTTCCTGTCAGACACTGACTGTGTGATGGATTATCTGTCAGGCAATCTGAGAGGACGCCTAGACTCACAGGATCGACTTCCACCACAGTAAAAGACACTCTCAAAGCACTTTCTCCCCCCCACCCATGTGCACCAGAGGAAAGCTGGGAGAAAACTGAGTTTCTTAAACATCACAAACTTGTGTTTTTTTTTATTTATTTAACTTTACTGGAAGAAGTCAAGGAGACTCTAAAGAGGCCCTCTGGTTACTTTACGCTTCACATCTGCTTTCCACACAGTTGGGAGTGACACGTATTAGCAGGATGATGGTAAAGGAAATTGTTTTGTTCCTGAAATTTATTTGCAAGGTATTAATTTTTAGCATCCCTATCAGTAAGAGTCATCTGGAGACAAACTGAGCTTCTGCGCCGCACCGTGCCAGCCAGCCAAGCCGTTAAAAATGGGCTGAAGGGTTCAATAATTGCCTTATTTCATGCTCTTCCCTGCGTGTGTCAGAAATATCCCCGCTGATGGATTGGACGGAGGAATTTAAGGCTTGTTAAAGCGGGCTTCTCGGCCCCTGATATTGTTTAATTCAGTGTCAAGCTGGAGGTCAGAACGAAATGTGCACACTGATTTACTGGGCAAAATTAGTGCCGCTCCTTCATATAAATATAGATGAGGAGGAGAGAAGCTTTGGAGGTCAGCCTAAAGACTTCTATCATGTGGCCCGCTGCTTTTAACTCGGCTAATACCTCCAGAGGTGAGAAACGGCCCCTTTGCACGGGCCCCTCCTTTAATTAAGCCAAATTATTATGCAGCAGGAGTTTTATTTTTCCATTCTTGGTGCCTCCGTTTCTTTTTCCGTTTATTTTTCTTTCTCATAACATGACAGCTTTTTGTTTTTTCATGTCAGAACAGTAATTGCCACTTTAGGAATCTGCTTCAGCGTCTCGGCGTATTGAAGAAACGGCTGCTTGTAAAAAAAGCGCTCTTTTAGACAACAGGGTCAAGGCCGCCTCCCAGGAAGTATTGGATATTTATTGAGTCATTTGGAAGCAACAACTATGAACATATTAGTTCATAAAAAATAAAAAAAAAAGCAATAGCGGCATGAATTGCCTCGGGCTATCGTGTTTCATTTTTCAGGGACAAGACGTTGCTCAATATTTGCAATTTTCTGGCTGCACATCTGTTGACCGAGCAGCGGACAGATAAGGAGTGAGAGCCGGTGTGCACGTGTGTGTGTGGTCCTTTATCTGATACACACAAGTCAGCTTATTAATGCATCCATCTTTGTATGAAGTGTTTGCATGTTTTAAGTCTGAACACATACCCAACATGAACCCTGCATGGATCCTTCTATTAACACTGAAGGTGAGTTTTATGGAGGAAAATCCTGCAGAGAGTAAAAATGTCAGGAGCGAAGTAGGATGTCAGCTGCGTGCTTTGTAGCAACGCTGCCGTTCAGGTCTTCGGATTTGGCCTTGGCTCGCAGATGTGCAGAAAAAATCCATTTCCCTCTCTGCAAACTGTTGTCAGTGTGTCTGTAATTGAAGGACTTGGAATCGATTTGAATTACCTCGGCTGTCTCCAGAAATTGAGCGAAGGGGAGGCAGATTTTAAAAAGTTGCAATAAGCAGCACACCTCCTGAATCTTCCTCGTTTTTCCACGACAATCTATTTTTCCCCGTCCCTCATCCAGCAGCTCGATCGTTACAATTCAGGCGTCTCTTATAGTTTCTGAGTAAAACACCCAAGTTTGACCTGAGAGAACATGTGGAATGTTTCCAACAGAGCTAAGCCTTCCCATCATGCCTTGCTTTCTTTCCATTAAACACTTATTGTTTCTTCTTTTTGTCGTCTTATCCAGGCTGTAGTTGATCTAAAGCTGTTTTTTCATTTTTCAGAACTTTTATTGATCCATTTAACTTGAAATCAGGATAATTGCCGTCCAACGTCGGCGACTCTTCGCTAAGCCCCGCCCTCCATAGTAACTGTTGCTACGCCTGGCAAGCTTTTCACTCCACCTTTATTCCCTGCCAAAGAGCAGGATTAAAGATATTCCAAAGGAAATCTTTTCTAAGTTCTGGAGTAAGTTGGGAATTATCAGAACAGCAGACGGGAAGGACAAGAAGATACTCCTGAGAAAAACATTCATAAGTTCAAGTGTCTGCAAAGCAACATTGATGAAGAAGGTATTAATGAAGGTTTACTGTTCGTTTCACAGACTCGGTCCCCATGTCTCGACTCTTCATGAACATAACAAATTTATAAATGAACAGCAATGTTTTGCATTGCAGTGAGTCAATTTGTTTTATTTTAAAGGGGTCATCACCAGGAAATCGCACTTTTTCAAGTTAAAATGTGTGTTGGTGTTGGACGGAAGTGGTAACGTCCCCCAATGCCTTTCTTTTGAAGACGGTCGAGTTTTTCCATCTGGGCGCTTTGTTCGCAGCAAAACTGTCCACAAGGCTGAAGTCTTGCAAACTTTTTTTTTTTTTTTAATTTGCCCCTGGGATTTCATCATCCCGGGGAGCTAACTGCATCAACCCGCCCCTGTTCTAGGCCTAAACACACCCCTCTTCTACGCCTCAGTTGCAGTTATCAACAAGCTGTGAGAAGATGTGGAAACACCGGTCCCAAGTCCACTGCTCGGTTTTCTGTTGCCAAAACCAACACCGGAATGTTTTTCCTCTTCCTTCGTCAGCGGACTAAACTACCAGGGACAGATGGATAACATTAGTTTTTGCTGATAATGCACCTGCATCTCTGCCGGCTGCGGCCTGTTTGTGCATTTTGCAAACATTTGGGAAAAACCAGGTGAAGACGGCATCAACCCTGCTGCGGCTGGAAAGAGGGGCATTTGCAACTTTAAGCGGATCACCATAATGCAGTCGGTAAGTTTTGCTACTGATATAAAGTTAGTTTTTGCCGTGACCTGATGATAATAATGCTAATGTTAACGCTAATGCTAACGGGACAAGTCTAAAGGTTTAACCTCCTGCAGTGTACAAATGAGATCCATGTTTTATTTTCTTATATCTATTTTATGCTTTGCCACGTAAATGTTTGTAAAAGACTTCTCTATTTCTTATTTTTCATGCCTGCTACCACACAGTACAATATTCATGATGATTGGTTAGTTTTCTTCCGACCACAACATGACAGTTATCATTTAATCTAACACGGCGACCATCATGTAGTCTGATGCTGCCATCGTTTCATCAGGGAGGAGATGTATTTGTATATGAAAAAGTGACATCTTACTTCTTTTATATTTCCTATAGCATCAGATTTCATCACTGAACCATTAAGCTTTGATTTTTCTGATATTTTCACATAATGCGTGTAAAACCGGAGCTGTGCAGAGCGTAACATTTTCGGATAAATTTATCAGACAAAACCTTGTCTGTGTATAGCAGTGTGTGAAATAAAATTTGTGTGTTTTTAATATTCTATGTTGCATATTTTGGTGTGTGAAAACCTGTTTTATTTAATATTCTTTTTTTTTTTTTAAAGAGTATGCAAAGCACTTTGTGTTGCCTTTGGCATGAAAGGGCTTTATAAAGTTTGATTTCATCTATTGGTGTTACAACATTTTGATTACTCATAAACTGCAGCTATTTACAGCTACAATCTGTTCATGTGATGATCTGTTCACATGATCCCCCCCTTCCGGCGCTGGACTTCCAGCTATCAATCAGCGCACACCTCATTAACATTATTTAAACTAACATATGTGTTTATCAAAATATTTTATGAAATCTCACATGATAAGTTTTATTATGAGTAAATTGTCAGGATCAAAAGTTTTTAAACAATTATTTAAAAACACTGAGAGGACAGTGGAGACATGAAAAGACCAGGCTATGACACCTTTAAGCTAACTTTAATGTTTAGCTCGTTGCTAAATGTTTTGCAACCGGCGTTACTTCCTAGTGTTTATCTGATATATTTGTTTAACTCCAAGCAGTAAACAACAACCTTACACAATGTTCAAGCATTTTAGTTAATATTCCGCTAGTCTTTTAGCAAACAGCTGTGTGCTAGCTGGCGTTAGCATGTTACGTTGGAACAAACATGGTAAATTCCCCACAGTGAAAATTCTGTGTATTTGCAAAATGTACCAACTAGCAGCAGTTTGCTATAAAGAAATCAGACAAGAACCATTAAAACAGCTGAACACAGTAAAATAACAAGTGTTTTCTCCAGGTTTAGCAGAAACTGCAACTTTCAGTGACCCTGCAGTCTCCAAATCTGTCAACCATACTTTTAATCAGATATTCTATTTGAAACAACTTAGATTTCTAAGTTCATTTTCTACAAAATTCCTGCCTCCTTGACCAGTTTCATCAACTTTTAGAGTTACGACTCTAAATAGATAGACACATTTTTGCAGCAGCTTTTTTCGTCTGATGAATTTTTCTTTCTCTTCGTCGTCTTTTTGTCAGACTGCCATCATCATCCTTCAGGAAGCAGCTTTCATCCTGGCGGAGGAGTCCTCTGGAATGGCAGAAGTTTGTTTGATGCGACCTTGGAAGGCCAGAATCTCCTCATTAAACCAGCAGAACGCGGCTTCATGGTGCTGATAATTAGACTCTAGTTATCCTGGTGGAGGGTCTGGCAGGTGTTTAGTTGACACTGTTTCATCTCCCAATGCCAACCTTTCAGTTAAACTAAAGTCAGACACTCTAGAGACGCGTGATGCAGAAGCCCATGCAGATTATCCCTCCCGTGTTTGTCTTGTGAAGGTGCATCCTGGTGAACATCCAGGTCAAGTCGCTGGTTTAGATCCAAACTGGGTGGTTTGATCCATCAGCTTCATGAGATGCACCAGCTCCAGTTTGTTAATGTGTGTGTGTGTGTGTTTATCCTGTGTGCGCAGCGCAGGTTGTGCCTCAGGGTGAAGGTGACTTTGACAGTTAATAGCGATAACGGTTACTTTCCATTGCCTCCTTCTCTGCCGCTGTCGTCTCATACTCCGGCTGAATATATGAAACCTGTGTGTCGGGTGCTATCGCCGTCAAACGGCTGCGGCTTGCGTTGAGAGGCCGAGCGGCGGGGAAAAGTGGCCTGTCGCATGTGATTTTGGCAGCAATGTGAAGCAGAGCAGTAATGGCCTGGCTCGAGTACTCTCACACATCCAGCTACAAACAGATGCAGTAAACAAGGTGATGAAGTTCAGCTCCTGGATGATGCAGCAGCTCTGGTAATTGGAGTAGGTGTGTTTGTTATTTTTACTCAGGAGCTGTGGGTGTGTGTCACAATGTGCGCAAACATCAAAGCTGTGCATTTCTGCATACGTGTGTGTGTGTGTGTGTGTGTGTGTGTGTGGTGTTTCAGCTCGGCTGGGAAGATATGAGGAGCTGTTTGAGCAGATGAATATGCTTGAAGTTGTGTTTGTGCTCAGCGTTGTGAATGATTTGCTTTTCCTGAGCAGGTGAGCTCAAACCAGCTCATCTTCCTCGCCTGGATGTTTAAACGACAAGAGGAGCTACACACATCATTTTTTCATATATTCATTCTTTATATTGTTAGGCTAATTCAGGGTCTCAGGGATCCAGTCAACTGGCTGGCAGGAGGCAGGACCCGCCTGGACTGGTCACCAGTCCATCACTGGTCCAACTCACCCTCAGAGTCATTCCTGGGAAAATTTAGGTATAGTGGCCGATGCTGATGTGTCGTTCATGAACAAACTGGCTCTCATAGCCGATTCTTTGTCATGAACAAGAAGAACTAATTCCTGTTAAGAGAGCTGAATCTTTAGAAGAAGCGTGACTTTGTTTTGATAAGCACACTATGAAGCCAACACGAGTAAAGTCCATGATCACACCACCATGTGTAGAAGGAAAGATTTCTTACATGACGGTGTGTGGTGATACTAACACGTACAGAAGGGGCTAGAAGCCAGATTTAAATTACGTGTGTCAGAGAAAAATGCAAAAATTAATTCATTCAGAGTTGTAATGTTCAGCTGTAAGCTGGAGCCTATCCCAGCAGTCTTTGAGCGAAAGGCAGGGTACACCCTGGACAGCTCGCCAGTCCATCGCAGGGCTTAAACAAAACTATATTTTTTAATTTAGAAATGCACAAAAATATTTTTTAAAAACAAATTAGCAAAACACACAATGCTGAAATTGAAGCTCTAAATGACACAAACTGAAGAGCAATTTCAGAGCCGAAAGAACCGACTCTTTTAAGGGAATTGAGTCAAAAGAGCTGAATTGTTGAAAGGAGCCAAACTTCCTATCAGTGTCCAGCAAGTGTGAAATAAAAATTAAGACTTTTTTATCGTTGTGACGAATACACAACGCACCCTGCCTCCAACCGCACCCTGCCTCCAACCGCACCCTGCCTCCAACCGCACCCTGCCCCCAACCGCACCCTGCCCCCAACCGCACCCTGCCCCCAACCGCACCCTGCCCCCAACCGCACCCTGCCTCCAACCGCACCCTGCCCCCAACCGCACCCTGCCTCCAACCGCACCCTGCCCCCAACCGCACCCTGCCTCCAACCGCACCCTGCCTCCAACCGCACCCTGCCTCCAACCGTACCCTGCCCCCAACCGTACCCTGCCCCCAACCGTACCCTGCCCCCAACCGCACCCTGCCTCCAACCGCACCCTGCCTCCAACCGCACCCTGCCCCCAACCGTACCCTGCCCCCAACCGCACCCTGCCTCCAACCGCACCCTGCCTCCAACCGCACCCTGCCCCCAACCGCACCCTGCCCCCAACCGCACCCTGCCTCCAACCGCACCCTGCCTCCAACCGCACCCTGCCCCCAACCGCACCCTGCCCCCAACCGCACCCTGCCTCCAACCGCACCCTGCCCCCAACCGCACCCTGCCCCCAACCGCACCCTGCCTCCAACCGCACCCTGCCCCCAACCGCACCCTGCCTCCAACCGCACCCTGCCCCCAACCGCACCCTGCCTCCAACCGCACCCTGCCTCCAACCGCACCCTGCCCCCAACCGCACCCTGCCCCCAACCGCACCCTGCCTCCAACCGCACCCTGCCCCCAACCGCACCCTGCCTCCAACCGCACCCTGCCTCCAACCGCACCCTGCCCCCAACCGCACCCTGCCTCCAACCGCACCCTGCCTCCAACCGCACCCTGCCCCCAACCGCACCCTGCCTCCAACCGCACCCTGCCCCCAACCGCACCCTGCCTCCAACCGCACCCTGCCTCCAACCGCACCCTGCCCCCAACCGCACCCTGCCTCCAACCGCACCCTGCCCCCAACCGCACCCTGCCTCCAACCGCACCCTGCCCCCAACCGCACCCTGCCTCCAACCGCACCCTGCCCCCAACCGCACCCTGCCTCCAACCGCACCCTGCCCACAACCGCAACCTGCCTCCAACCGCACCCTGCCCCCAACCGCACCCTGCCCCCAACCGCACCCTGCCTCCAACCGCACCCTGCCTCCAACCGCACCCTGCCTCCAACCGCACCCTGCCCCCAACCGCACCCTGCCTCCAACAACCCTGCCTTGTTAACTCTCTGTGGGCAAAGGCTTGGTGTCTTTACGCCATGATGGACGTCAGTTTTTTTAAGCTTTCCCCATACAGCGCTTAATCTCGTGGCTGCTTATCTGCCAGAGGTGTATGATGTGTATGTAAAGGGTCCTGTGATAACATTGGTGTGAAGTGGCGCAACGCAAATAAAGTTGAAATGAAAAAATTCTCAGAGTTGCAGAAGTTTGCGATTACAAGTCTTGCAGTGGTGAAGTCTGTCTGGTTGCTCAGGTGGGTCGCATTTTGGTTTGATGTAGTTGTTCAGACTTCATGATGAAGTTGCAAGGGTGCCAAGGTTTACTAAAAAGGTCATTTGGGTTTCCATGACAACAAGATGGGTTTATTACAGTTCTGGAAAGGTGAAACTGATCTAAAGTCTCAGTCTGTCTTGTGACCTCCACACATCGTCCTCAGCTTCATTATAAATAATGAGGCCGTTTGTTCAACTCTGAGCGCTGGCTGCCACTCAGTGATATGAGACGATGCAGGTCAGGGATCAGGTCCTGCAGAAAAACAACCTCAAGTGTTTGTAATACCATCTAGATTTTTTAAGATAACGTTTGTTCTGCTGCTTTGTCCCTCGGATCCTGTTAATTACAGCAGTGCAAATAATCAAGTTTCTTCCCAGATTAAAAAAAACAAGAGAAGAACTAATATTTAATCCTCACCTCCCTCTGATTATTACTGGGGAAATACTGTCATGTCTGACTTTTTAAGACCAGAGTAGTCGATCATAGATCACTGGATCAGAAACACGTTGCATTTACACATAGGTTTTCTCTTATAAATAGATTAATTATGAGGGCATTTTCTCCCCCTTTTATTCAGTTCTATTCAAATGTAAATGACTTTTTTCTAAATAGAATTACATGTTGTGTTGCGTGGTGTTTTCACAGTAATGATTTTATAACCTCACATGAAGATGGACTATAGTGATGGGATGTCCGTCCCCTTTCAGAGAGCCAGCTCTTAATTTAGCATCTTTTTTAGCAACATATTTTACCTCAACTTCTCAAAAATGATTGGTTTGTGTTTTAAAAAACCTTTTCATTGTTTCTATGAGAAGCCTCATATTTGTGGATTTATGTTTTATTGTTATTTCAAAGTCTTTTGTTGCACCAATGAATAAAAACAACAAAAAATTCCACAAAACAGAACGAAAAGCAAACATTAATGTCCTCAGTACTGTTTAAAACTGCGGCCAATTTTAATCTTTAGTCACTCATAATGTTATAATATCACAAACTCCCTCATGCCTTCACCTTGCGGCTGTCTGCTGTCTCCCTTGCAGTCTTTGTTTCCACTTAATGGTATGATCCATTATCCCGTTAAAAGGGAGTTTTTTCCTTCCCACTGTCGCCTCGTGCAGCTCAGGATGGGGGATTGGATCGAAGTCATGATTCGATGCAATCAGTTGGTTTCTATTGTAGGATATGTATGAATTGTCTTGAAATTATGTGCATGTAAAGTGTCCTGTGACAAAGTTGTTGTGAAGTGGCGCTGTACAAATAAAGCTGAATTGAATTGATCCCATATCCTCACATGTGATTGGCTGCATGACCATGCGGGCCAATCAAAACAAAGCACTGTCTGGGGTAGAGCTGGGACTGAGCACTGACAACTAAGCAGCCAAATGGGAAATAAAACTGGGAGCCGGATCTTCTGATTCCCTACAAAGCATCGGCTCCTCTGAGCCGGACACGTCGCTAGTGGACCAGGCGTCTTTGTAGAAACAAACCTGCCTGGATGCGTAGGAAGAGGCTGATATTAGCAGTGTTAATGTGTTACCTTTAATCTCAGCTGCAAATACAGCTGAATGGGTCACATTTAAGATTTTTCTTGTAATTTTCTTGTATTAAATTGATCGTGTGCTGATGAGTTGTGCAGTTTCATTTGGAGGACGTCATACATATAGGCACACTGATGAGCCAACATGGAGGTTTCAGCGCCTGTTTTCTCTGTTTGTCACTGAGATGAAACCATGTGGGACCAAACAGTCAGACTGTCCTTCATCTTTAATGTTCTGCTGAAACATTTTCCTAGTTAATCCAAACTTCTAAAAGCAGTTTCATTATGTATTCTGTACGTGTTCATCATATTCCTGAGCAACAATGTGTGAGATGGAGGAAAAGCTACTGGAATGAAAGCAGGACCCGCTCTCCTGGATGAACATATTACCTACATCTAAAGGATATTTCAAACACTTCCTCTTGTAAAATTCTCCATTACGTGGGTCAATAGAGGCCAATGGAAGAAGAATAAATACCCACCCCTTCACTTGCGCACAAACATGTCCACACACTCGCACGCTGAGGCTGACACTCGCTGTCAGCCCACCTGATTGCCTGTTAGACGGTCTCACCCAACAAGACAAGTGCCCTTTATCGCCAAGAACCATTTTCTCCGCCATTTCAGATGTAGGGATATTAATAAATGCACAATGACAGTACTTAGGGAGGCGAGCAGTCCTCCTGCCTCTGTGAATTTACCCGCAGGTCACTTCTGTACGACAGGAAAAGGAAACTATGGAAACAAACAGGTGCAGGTCAGAAACTCATCTCCTCTTCCAGATTAAAAACTCATCTTTCAAGGCAGTGCGGCGTTATTGAGGCTGATTCTTGCTGCTCTCCATGCAAATGGAGGTGTGATTAGGCGCATGGAGGGGGGTGGACGTGGCGGTGGGAGAGGAGAACGATGTGTCCCTCTGCTCAATTACCTCTGAGAGGAGAACCGAGAGAGAGGAGGCCAAAGGCTGCCTCTGCCTCCGCAGCACTCATTAAGACTCACACTTGTGTGTCGTTTAAATTCCCAGGAAGAAACACACCGAAGTACCGGGATTGGTCTAATCCTTAAACTACCAGTAATTCACGTGATTATTTATCTCACACTGGACACTTTGCATCATTCACTTCGGTAATAAACAGTGAATACGCTGAATTTGTGAGTAGTAAGTTTAGCTTTTTCAGTCTTGAACATTTCTGGCTTCCTGAAGTCGTGTTCATGCTCTCATATGAAAGAAAAAAGGTTTAAGAAGATATTTTTATGTTTAAAAAAATGATGCAGTTCACAAGGAGAGCAGGTGAGAAAGATCACAGCTTCAGTGTTACGTTACTAATACCTGTTGGTACATTTGTTCTGCAGAGACAACGATAACATTTGACACTTCACAACACAGACACACACACACACACACACACACACACACACACACACACACACACACACTGAACCTGGCAGACAGGCACTTGGTTGAAGGAAAAGTCAAAACAAAAAGAAAAGATGTGCTCAGTGTTCCACAGAAGGATGAATAAAAAGATCGAATAACCAGAAAACTGGTGGAGATTCGGGGAATTTACCACCACTGATGTTTATGAGGAAGGAGACGTGGAAAAGATGGTTTAGAGGTTAAAAAAAGAGTTCCAGACACCAGCATGATGATTAACAGAAAAGTCTGGCATCCTAAACGCTCCTGCAGAACCTGCGAGGACTCCTTCAGATTATCATCTGGACCAATCACGGCTCTTCCATGCAGGAGACATGTGAAGCCATGGAACAGAAAACAGACTGCTTCAGCTGGCCATCATGCCTATGTAACCCTGAAGATCACACACACCATCTGTGGACACACACACAGGAACTGTTGTGCAGACATTCAGTCACCCAATAACCGAAACAAGACAGACGGAGTTCTATAGGAACACACCGACATCGTTATAAAGATGCCATGCTGGAGAAGTGGCTGCAACAGATACCTGGAGAAACATCAGACATGCAGAAGAGATCAGGAACAGCTAAGATCCCACCACCCTGTAGGGGTCCCAGTGTTGAGATGGACAGCCCCCCAGCCGACCCAGAGGAGATGGGAGGGGGGATTTAGGGATATTCAAGTTATAAAATTTTTGTATTTTATCTGCAGCTGTTTTGGGGACTTGAGTTCCTTCACAAGCAGGACTGAAGTGACCCCCTGTGTTGCGTCTTCCTTCCTTACGGGGAGTCTGCGTCACACGACGGCAGTTCCTGCATGTCTGCATCTCTTTGAGAAGTAGATAACCTCGAGCTCCTCTGCATAATATGATCTAAAATGAGGCAAAACTTTGATGAATTTGTGGCTTTTGATGCCTTTTCAAACCAAACCGGTGCTGGCAGAGAAAAGCCAGCCCTGATAAAAACCAGGAGAGATTTATCTGCTGTTGTTTCCTCATTAACCTTAAATTATTCAAGCCAGTAAAGTTCCCATTCCAGTCTGTGGACAGCTCTGCTTTTTCCTCCTCCCTCCTCTCCTCCCCCCCGTCTTCCTGATAACTTAGCGCTTTCATGTTGGCTCCAACAATCTGGGGGTTATGTCTGCTTCTCCACGGCTGTAATGAGCTCTGCTAAGCAGACAAGGTCGTACAGCCAGACACATGGAAGTATATTCTCCTTTTCACTCTGCAGACCCTGTATGTTTCGGCATCATTTTTCCATCTTAGATGTGTGTGTGTGTGTGTGTGTGTGTGTGTGTGTGTGTGTGTCGAGGCACATAAAGCCACCAAGGTCGACATAAACAGAAAATCATCCTGTAAACACAAATATCTCCGGCATAACTCAGCCCTGCTTGCTGACGTTTTCTGTTTATTTACTGGAAGATGAACTTAAAGATGAAGTAATGCCTCATGAATTATGTCACAATCTGACACACATCTTCAGATAGGAACAACATTTAATACCAAATTGTCCCCAAAAATTCAGTCTATGAATCATATGATGACATTTTAGATTTTTAAACTGAATTAAATAAAAAATACCTTGTTTGTTTCCTCTGTTGGAAATAATAATACTGATTTATTCTGTCTTGCAGTGAACTTTCAGGAGCCTTTAAGGTGGCTGAACGCATCGTGTTGTTGGACAACGGCCTCCAACCGGCTCTCATTGCTTCTTTACTATACTTTATAAAAATTATGATACCTTGTTAAGAACATTATCTTGTATTCCTGCTTCAACACTCCTGACTCAGATTAAATGCATCCAACAGCCTATGAAGTTCTGCACAGTGACTCATTAGTTTAAGCCGGGTGTGTTGGAGCAGGGATACGTGGAAAGCCTGCAGGATTGGAGCCCTCGAGGACCGAAGCTGGACAGATTACATTTTCGGCTGAAACAGAAGAAGTTTCCAGAAGCATAAAGTTACTGGAAATAAAACATAAACCACTTCATCCATGAACTTCAGCCAGATTTCTTGCTTGAATATTATCATTTAAATATTTATTTTTATTATTTATTTTCAGTTGCTGCCCACAGCAGCAACTGAAACTACACTGAGCAGCTCAACCGTCTTGTCTAGCATGGTACGTACAACATTATGACTTAGGAGATGATTACAGCAATACAGTCTGTTCCCCGTTGGTCTGACAGTTCCCTCTTGTTATGTGTGTAAGGCTGAAGTCACATCAGGACAGTCCTCTAGACTCGGTCCGGTTGGGGACTCGGCTCAGCTGTAGGGGGGTGTATCCATGCGGACCGAGATCGTGTTCACGCTGCACTGTCAAACCATTAGAATAATATCTCCCCATTCCCACCAGAGGTGGCGCTGCACTAGTATTTAGCAGAAGAGAGGACCAGACCGGCGTGAAGAAGAAAACTCTGCTTCCTCCACCTGCCAGTTAAACATGGAGACCAAACTATGGCTGTTTTGGGTTTTTATTGTGTCTTATGCAAGTATACTGCAGAAATCCACTGCAACAATGGATGCAGTATGAACACCAGACGAGGCAGAGGACCCTTAACGCCATCGCTATGGATTTACCCACAATGCAATGCTACGCCACATGCAGGAAGGGACTTGTTTTGTAGTCCGCTTCCTGTTTTTGACCGAATCAGAATTTGTTTGGCTCATTCACATTTCCCCAAACGAGGCGACTTTCCGAGCAAACGGACTCGGATTTGAATAAAAAAGACTGATGTGAACGTGCCCTAAATGACCAGACCTCTCGTGGTAGGAACTGTGGTCATTTGGCAGTTTGTCCTTTTTGAGGCTCTGTTCGGTTGATAGTTGCGATTAAGTGTTTGGTTGTGTGCGACCGCTTATAGTTTCCTGAAGTCTTGCATTGAACATGGTTTTGCTCAACTACATTACTAATTGATAATCCCAGTGTGTGGATTGGGACAGATTGGAGCCAGTATGCATCCTGTCACTCTGCAGTTATTTTTATGGATGCTTTTTCCTGTTGTAGTTTTTGTTTCGTCTCAGTGCAGTCAGATTATATTCTTTGGTTTGACCGTTATTCAGTTATTTAGTTTGTGAACTTCCAAAGAGCTCCTTCTTCTTTGTTTTCCATTGCTTTGAGTTGTTGGACTCCAGCAGTCCACCATCACCTTCCTACGATGTCCTCTACTGTTTGATTTCATGCTTGTGTTGTTCTCACTCTCATATTTAAGTCGCTTTGGATAAAAGCGTCTCAGCAACACCAATCATGACTGTTTGTTTACATTCCACTTGCCACTCCGGACAATAAACTCCCTTTTACTCCTGCTTATGTACGGACATCTTCTTTCCCTTTCCTGAACCCAGCTGGGTCGCAACGCTGCATGTTTCCTAACTCCAAATACAAGCATCGGATTGTGTTTGATGCGGTTTTGAGCAAAGTTTTTAACTTAAAATGATGCAAAAGGCATCAGATACTGTATGTATAAAATATGATACTTACAGCATTAAAGGGTCAAAACTGAATTGTTTTGATGCCATCTCAGTTGAGTTCTTTAAAAATAAATTACAAAAATATTTTGTTTGGCTTAAAATAAAAGATAAAGTTGACAGCTTATGTTTAATTTGTCCTCTCCTCCAGCCAGACATCCCAAGCTCAGAAATATTCTTAGATGATAGACAGAAAATGATCATGATGATGACATTTTTTGTCAGGATAGTCTTGAACTGTGAGATTTAGTCGTCCTGCTGAGTTATTGCATAACTGAAAAAAATGAATATTTATAGTCAGGACACGTGGCGTTAAAAGAAACCTCAGAGTTTGAAGGGAAAAGTTTCCTGGCTTTGGCTCATCTCAGTAGATACAGTCCACATGCACACCATACAGCGATGTCACCGTGTCTGCATCACCTACTGTTCTTCATGACTTACTTCCCAGTGTTTCAGCAGAGAGTAGGGAAATGGGAATATCGAAAACGGCTCTTTCAAGCAGTGAAACAGCTGTCAATGCAACGTCTTGGTGGAGCTACAAAGTGGTGGCGGTGAGCTGGGACATCCCTCCCATCTTCCTCCACCTGGATCCATCATCCTTCATGCACACTTTCAAGGACGCCTGACAAACTGCGACAGAGTTCGATAATGTAGGCACCGATCCTGAAGAAGCCCAAGCAGCAGCTGCCTGGGTGGCCACTCGGGGAAAGGTGTGTGTGTGTGTGTGTGTGTGTGTGTGTGTGTGTGTGTGTGTGTGTGTGTGTGTGTGTGTGTGCTTGTGCTTGTGTGTAAAAGACAAATGAAAAAATGTGCACAAGCTCTGCTCTGCAAGTATTAGTGGAAATGAAGATTTATCTGATAATAAAAATAAAATCTTACAGTCAGTCTGCAAACATAAACAGAAAAAAACTCAGTTTATGTCGTAGCTTCATGAAAAATAAAAAATTCTGATGCAACTGAGAAAAATGTTCCAGTTCAAGATGTTTTGTGTGAAGTTTTGGAGTTTATCATGTCATCACTGTGTATTTTATTGGAAACGCTGATATGCTGGTTGGCTTTTTGCTCTCTCCTGCTGCAGTTCGGCTGCCACAACATTCATCTGCTCCCTGTCAGCATGTTTGCATCACATCTTAACATTTGTCAGCTGTGCATTCATGCTGAAAATCTCCCATCCTTCCACTTCTCAGAGATGTTCTGGTGACTGAGGAGGACGCTGAAATCGACTGATTTTACTCTGCGACACGGTGCCGTATCCTGCTGGGAGAGAGCATTAGAAGATGATGAATGGTGGCCTTACAGATTGAACATGGTCAGAAACGGTACTTCACTTCGCTTCACCTGGACTGATGACACAAACCTGCTTGATTCATGATGTTAACACCAAATCAGAACTTCTACCTGACTCAGCAGGAGCTGGTTTACGACTGGAAAACTCGTTCATGCTGTATTCTCGGTTTCCAGCTTCTGCTGTCTGCAGCTTCAGCCCATTATCTCCAAAATGTAGAAGTCTTACAAACCATTTGAAATGGTTTGAAACTGATTCCCAGTCAGTTTTGGAAATGTGATCCGTATGTGTAACCCATAAACACAGATGCATTTCTACCTATAACTATATATTTTGTAGCATCTAAAACAAATCTTGTATATCATTTCAAACTAAAGCCATTCAACTCCTGGCCCTAAACACTTGTGGTTATCTGCAGTAATAAGGTAAATAATTCTGGAAAATGTGTGTTCTAAGTTCATTTTAAAAAATCAGCTCTCCAGCATGGGTTTTGAACCTGCAATCTTACAAAAATCTGTGGTAAATGACCAATGTTAAACATTTATGTCACAGTCCAGAACAACTGACACACAGGTAGATTTTTATAAGGAAATGAGTAAGAAAACATAACTGTGTGGCCATTTTTAGCCTTCCTAATGAAATGTTTTCTAAATAAATCAGTGTAGCAAGCAAAGTATTCATCAACGTAGCCATTAAACTAGTTGGGTAAGTAGCTAGTCATAAAGCAAAGCACCTAAAATTAACTAAATCAGTGTTTCAATTCCTTTTTATGTCATTTAATTTAATGTGCTGGGGTTTTTCTTCAGCTCACATGTTTGTATCTATATATCCATTAAATTAATGTATGATTATTTATTTATTTTTGCTTTATGTTTCAAATAAAGTACTTAAACTAAAAACTAAACTAGCTATCAAAGTAGCAATGTAGCTAACAAAGTTACTAGCAAAGTAGCTAGCAATGCAGTTAGATCTTGACAGCTTGTTGCCCCTTCTGTGCCCTCATTGTCACAAACAGTTGTGATCTTTACTTGTTATTCCTTTTTCTGCTCCAAACAGTCCAGCATTATCATCTGACCTGCTAAGTGACTCAGAATGTTTTTTCTTTTTCTTTTCTTTTCATTGCATTCCTGAAAAGGTGATGCTAAAAAAGGGTAAAAACTGTAGTTTTAGGAAAAACTTAGACAGTCATGGAGATAAGAGATTTATTTATTCCCCTCTAACAGATGTTTGATATGAATATTAAGTAAGGCTCATGAGCTGCAATGTAGCAGTAAAATATGCTAAAATCTGTGTTTCTATTCCTTTTTGGACATGCAATTTAATTTTCTGGGTTTTTCTTCAGCTCACACGTTTGTGTGTATGTATCTGTCCATTAATGTATGATTATTTATTTATTTTTGCTTAATGTTTCAAATAAAGTGCCAAAACTAAAAACTAAACTTGCTAGCAAAGTAGAAATGTAGCTAGCAAAGTAGCTAGCAATGCAGTTAGATCTTGACAGCTGGTTGTCTCGTTTTCTTTTCTTTTTATTACATTCTTGAAAATGTGATGCTGAAAAAAGGTAAAAACTGTAGTTTTAGAAAAAAAACTCTGACAGACAGTTCAAGTCATGGAGATCAGAGATTTATTTATTCCCCCCCAACAGATGTTTGATATGAATATTAAGTAAGGCTCATGAGCTGCATCTCCAGCCGTCAATGCTCTGCACGGCCACATGTATGGCCAGCTGGTGAAATTACAGCGTTTCAAATAAAGGATTTACACTGTAGGCAGTTTTCTCAAAACTCCCATTAACACATACTTAAATTTGTATGAATAAATCAAACTTTACACATTTTACAAAGCATGTGAACAGCTGTAAATGTTCTCATCAGAGGTGGAAGTGTTGCTTAAAAAAGAGCAGCAGATTTTTCTGTGTAAAATATACAATTTTGTCATTTCTTTTTGCCAAATGGAAAAAAAATTATTATGCACTTTCTAGGAGAAAACTATCAGGATGAGGTTGATAATTTAAGGGGTTCATAGTTAGGAGTAACAGCTTGTTAATATTGCTGCTTGATAAGTTCTGTGTTAAGAATGATAATTTACTAAAAACACTGAATTGTCTAAATTAAACCTATATTTTAGCACAGCTTGAGAAAAGGGAAGCACACACACATGCATGTGTAGGTGTGAAAACTGTTCCCTGATTTCCCCCCCTGCACCCTCCTGCTGCCGCCTCAAAGCAGCAGATGACATTTCATCAAATATTTATAAAAACACAATCTCTGAAGAGCGTAATTAGAGGTGGGGTTTAATGTCAGCCTAATCCTCCAGCTCCAGTTTCACCACCGCGCTTGCTGTGCGGTTATGAGAGCCAGTGCCGCAGTGTCTACAGCCAAATATTCTTCCAATGAACACCCCGCCATGAGATGTCTTGTAGAGCACCTTGTCAGTGCCGCACCTATGAATCAACATTTAATTCCTCCCCCCGCTCCCCTTCTCCTCTGTCATTCCTATTTATCTCACTCCTGGATATGCATAAAGCAGCTGCACTCTAATATGCTGACAAGACACATGCACACTTGGCAGAAGTCATTCCTCCTCGATGGTTTGCAGATGAAGCTGCTGCTGAGCACATTATTATATTTTCAGGTTATTAATTACTTTCCAATTACTTAAACAAATATGCTACATTGAGTGCCTAATTTCCCTGCTAAACTGCAGCAGATGGATGTGGCTTTGGCTCGGGCCGGCTAGCACTTCGTGCCTCAGCGTAAAGGACAAGATACGGAGAGGAATATCATGCACTGGCTGCTGCGGCTAGCTGTAGCACATTAGCTCATTAGTGAACCTTGTGGTAGGACAGCTTGTGCATGTATTCTGTGCAGCCTTGCAGAGAAGCAGCTCTGATTTGCTGCTCGTGCACTTTGAAGAGGAAAGTTTGGCCTTTTGCGTGCAGATTTGCAACAGATGCTTTTTTTTGTAATAAGTTATAAATGATGTGTATCAGCTTAGAAAGTTTTCTTTACTTTCAATCCTCTTTTTTTACGTGCAGATGGATATTTAGTTTACATTAATGAGGTGTTTGCATGCAAAGGTATCTGAATGCCTGTGTTTATGCATGTGCACACCTATTTGCATACACACCAACTCGCACAAAATAGGAGACCAAGTCTTCAGTCACATCTAAAAGCCTAATGGGAAATCTCTCCTCTAATTAAGATGCATGAATAATTCAAGTGGTGGCATGCTAATTAGTATTCCATCAGTCCTCTGTGGCGATGACGGCCTGTCGGGGCTCATCGCAGCTAGTTACGTCCCGTACGGGCGGAGGACAGCTGAGGAGAAGGAATGTAGACACCTTGAGAGCTGCTTGACAAAGTATCCTATCATTACTGTAGAGAGCATGACAAGCTTCCTATTTTTCTCCATCTCTGTAATCAAAAACAACATGGATCCTTTGTCAGTGGAAAATCTGGTGAGAAAGGTATAATTTAGGAGGAAAATAAGCTTTCTTTTTTTTCAACCGGGTGTATCCAGCTTCATCGAGAGAAAGCAAAGTTACATTGATTTGTTTGAGCGTGTGTACTTTTCTCGCCAGCCTGAGTGCACTGAATCCTCCACACACACATTGTACTGCTTTAAATGCATGATTTAGCAGTGTTATGGCCCCACAGTTATTGCCTCCGTCTCAGCGGGGCTGTTTATTGCTAGTAAAAGCAATAAAGAGGTGTTAAGATGGAAATTAAGCCTGGATAAATCACTGAGGTTAACTCTGCTTTGGCTTGCAATTACAGCGTGACTTCAATGAAATTCATTACTTTATTATTCACAACAGGAGGACCAGCCCCATATGGAAATGCGTTAATGTAGCTGTCATACTGCATAATCACTGTCTGCATTGTTTTCACTGCAAGATTACCATTAAACACAGCATCATCTTTAATTTAATAACGGCGAGATGTATATGGGGGCTATAGCTTCTGTCCCGGCCTGTTGCTGTTTGAGTTTTTGCCATTTTGAGGCGCACACACTCGGTTTCACACACACACGTTAAAGAAGAAAAGGCTCCTGTGGGGCTCCTGCCTGTGTGAATGTATGTAGCCCCGGGGAGGCAGGCTGAGGTTTCGTGGTGTCTTTGTGCCGGGGTTAACCTTGGCTCTAGGCTAAACACACAGAGAATGTTCTGAGAGGACCTTCAGCCATCAGCAGTGGCTTTTCATATACTGCTCCATTCCTGTGGGAGCGCCGCCACAAACACAACTATTGATCCACTGTCACACTCTCACAGACTCCTCCCCTCGGCGTTTTTCCTTCCCTTTAGCCTCCTGGGTTCTGAGTGTGTGTGTGTGTGTGTGTGTGTGTGTGTGTGTGTGTGTGTGTGTGTGTGTTATGTCAGCCGGGCTAAAAAATACTCTCCAAAGTGGTCACAGATTCCCTGATGTGGTATCGCAGGTATTGATGTGTTACAGGTGTACCATGTATCCTGTGGACTTTTTTAATGCCTCTGCATTATGTTTCCATCTTTTCTCTTTTTTTCCTCAGAAGTTATTTATAGCATTAATATCCTGCTGTGTTTGTGTTGAAAATATGAACTATGGACTCCATTACATGAGGACTTTGACTTCCTGGGGGGAAAAAAAGCAGTGAATGGAGACATGAGGCTGGACAACAAGCCTTTAGCGTTTTCCCAACATCTCATCGACTTATGATGTAAAATTATTCTTTGTTGCATTGATTTAAATTCTTCTCAAAAGTCCTTTTACATAAGAAAAAGGCTCATATCCATCATATTAAGTGTAAAGAAGTTAATAACAACTAGGGCTGTAACATCCATCCATTCCTACCAGCGTTGTCCAGTTCAGGAAGCTGGGACCCATCCCAACAATCATCAGGTGGGAGGCAGGTACACCTGGACATGTCCATCACAGTTAGGGCTGTGACGATATTTTGTCCCAATTTGATTCGATTCCAAATTTTTTAGGTGCCGATTCGATTTAAATTGCGATTCTCATAATTTTTCAATATTGCTGATTTTTGTAGATTGAAAACAAAAAAAATTTGTACAAAACTTTTTTTGCTCGTCATTTTTCTTTATTTTAAATAATAACATTGCCAAGAAAATCATAAAATACATCAATTTATCCTGTATAAGTCTGAGCTACATCAGTGGCAGCCTGTAAATCTGTTTTTATTCCAGCTTCCACTGCAACAAACTTCATTCGGACTCATCAGTGCAACACCGCTGCGTGTGGTTGGTTTCAGAAGCAATCACTGCAAAATAGTTTCAAATAGTAAATATGTCTAGGAAAATGAATGTTCTGAATAAATAATAAAAAAAAAAAAACACTGACAGGTGTTTAAAGTAGAAAACATCAGAAAACTTTAGCTCTCCCGTAACTCAAATCATGGTTTAAATATCCTTTAAATATTTCACTAAATTCAGCCTTTTTTCGTTTTCCAGGAGTGTTTAGGAAACTGAATCTAACCTCTTAACCATCTTTTTTGTTGTTTTCATCAGCATGCAGCTTCTAGCTCTTTGCTCCTTTCAGACTTTTCTTATTTATATTTTCTTAAGTCCTGCAGTTCAGGTCAGCCTGTTTGGAGTTTTGTGTCAAAATGTGCATCAATACACAATAAACTGAGAATTTCAGTGGGACCGGGAATATTTTAGAAAGTAAAAAAGGAAAAGGGAACTCCTTACTGAGGAAGCAGGGAATAAAATAGATTCAACATGAGTTGAATAGATTTGTGAGAAAAAAATAGAGGAAGGTCTGAGGGACTACGATGAATCATCTCCACATCCTCTGTACACTGAATAAATAGCAGCCATTTCCACATCATAAATATCATCCCTGCTTAATGTGCTGAGCTCCAAGGTGGGCCCACTCTGCCGTACCCTTGGGGGCTTTTTGAGGAGGGGATGGTGCTGGCTACAGGGAAAGATCCCTTACCTGCAGCCTCAGGAGAGGCGTTGTGGGGCAAAGGGTGGCTGAATCCCTCAAGCAGGACCGTATCTGTCCCGGTCCCAAAGGGGCTCCGGATGCCAAGACGGACAAAAAGAAGCATTAATCATTTCAGCTGGATGGCTGTCCCCTTCATCTCCTCAGCCTGGATGAGCGCTTGTGTGAGTGGGTGAGACTGAGAGACAGACAGGTGCACGCACGTGCACGTGTGCAGTTTGAGGAGAGAAATAAAGCCTTTGGGGGACGACTGTCGCACATTTGTACAGAAATAGAGGAAGATACTGCATGGGTGTACATTTTCTATCTCTTTTATCCCCTTTTAATGTAGACCTTCTCGTGCTGAGCGAGTCAGTGACATTGGACTCCAATTTGTCCTGACATGTGGAGGCTTTAGCACATTTTTCTGGATGTCAGGCTTTGTCCCCTCTGATGAATCTTCTGGCCTGAGGCCTGGGCGGATTGGCTCGCACAGTGGCTACAGGCAGGTGATTGATGACTGGAGGAGTAGTCTTCGGCTTTGCTCTGATTTCCTGCAACCGGCGTGTCTGACAACCCCAATCGCCAGGCGGACATTGGAATTGGGCCGTAAGCCATCCAACACACAACCTCTGGCTGAAACTGCCCTTTGTTGCTTTGTGTTTTGCACCAGATTTAAGCTTCAGTTCGCTGTGCATTGGATCGCATTTGTGTCTATAAAAAGGCTGTGGTGTATTACACCCACACACACACATCATGTAGCAGCAGGCTGGCTGTTTTCCACATTCAACTGCAATTAAGATGGAATTTGTAGCATATCTGGGGTCCTATTCAAAATGGCTTCACTCAGCACCCCACAGGTGAGGGAAGCAGAGCGTTGGCCTTCACTGCCTGCTATGAAGCCCCCACATCAGCTTTTTGTATGAAAGCTTGCCTTGAAACACACACAGGTGGTGCATCTTCTCCTCAATTAGCACCTTGTCCAAAGCGACCCATTTCCCACTCCCTCCCACAGTACGAGTGTGAAATTTAAAATCCTTCAACAGCATGATTGCTCTTCTCTTCAGGGCTCTGCACTGCTGAGGAAGCATAATGCCAATCACCACAGTACTTTAGGGCCGCAGGGTCACAGAATAAGGGTGTTCACGGGGGGAAAGGGCTGCGAGCCAAACTCAGCAAGAAGTAAAGTCGAGACGGAGACTTCACAATGTCGTACTGCGACTCGCAGATGAGTCATCACGTTTGTTCTCTGTGCCAGACCTGGCCGTCTGTTTGTTCCACGACAAAATCCCTCACTACTTTCTCACCCTTCCCTCATTTCAAACTTCACTCGGGTGTCCCATGGCGGCTTACCAGGTGTGCACAGTTGCACCCTGCAATTACCAGGTACTCACCAAGGAGCCCAGGTAACCTTCAGGTTCCATAGAAGAGATATGATTGGCTGCATCTACGCTGGAAGACAGATAGCTTTTTGAGCATCTGTTTCAGAGGAAGGAGCAGCAGATGACGACAGGTTGAGGTGGAATGTTATTAATGGATATTTTCTAAGCTTTTATACTAAATTTGAACAGTTATTTTATCTTGCGAGACATATGGATTGTCATACGGATGCAGCAGTTAAGGCACTGCAGGTCTTCTGAGCTATTAATGATTGAAGTGATGATTATGCACACAAACACCCTGGTGGAGCAGGACACAGACGCTAAACTGATGGTCGGTTACAGGATGCTAGCGTCTAAACCAAGCGCCAACCTCCGGCGGTAAAAAGTGAAGCCTAAGCAGAAGTGCATAAAACTGCAGTTCCCCCTTCATCCACTAGGGGCTGCAAAACAGATCAAATCCCCATAGACTCCCATGTTAAAAAGACCAACTTCACAGCAGGAATAAACATGTTTACAGCAGGAATAAACATGTTTACAGCAGGAATAAACATGTTTACAGCAGAAGTAAACATGTTTACAGCCTGGTACAAAAATCCATTTTAGGTTTAATAGGTCAGGTTTACCTTCATGACAACTGTGGTGTGAGTGAATTTTTTTCTAATTCGCCCGTTTAAAAGTAATTCAATCTCAAAGTTTGGCATATTTAGGGGTGTGTCCTTTTGATTGACAGGTACCCGATCTCCCGCTTCAAGTAAGAAGAACGTAGAACAACCGCAGTTTTTAGCTGGTTACAACGTGACTTAGCTTTAGCCCGCTTACCTCCGTTAGCTGGTTAGCTCCTGCTATCTCCGGGTAAGCTTGGTTAGCTCTTAGCTACAGAAAGCTCGGAGTTCGCTCGATGACAATCATCCACCATGACGTTCACAGCCCCCCTCTCAGCTCCACCTCTTTGTCCATATTTGTATTTTCCGGGTGAGATGACGCGCATGCCCCTGCCAATTCAGCTCTTCAGACACCTACAGGTGACGTCACGGAAGCTACGTCCATCTTTCTACATACAGTCTACGGTCCAAATTGAATAAGTACAGAATTACTAACTCCTTTGCAAACGGACTGTAGATCAGTTTCCGTAGTGGAGATTTTACAGATCTTCATGTATGGAGGACGAGCAGTTGCCTACCAAGCGGAAAGTCTGTGGATTGATTCCAGGCTGAAGTGTCTTTGGGCAAGACACTGAACCCCGTTGCCCCCTGATGTGTCTACCGGGGTATGAATATGTTACAAAGGAGAAAGCTTATTCAGACTTATTCAGAAACATTATTGTCACTGAACCAGTCGGCACAACGAAATTTATTCCAGTACAACCCATCCACCTACGGATGAGCTCCAGAACCACAACCAGTTTGGCAGTTTGGACCAGACTAGCATTCAATTGCGGTTCAGCGCTGTCACGCATGAATTCGAGTGCTAGGTGCTCGGTGTAGTCCATCAGAGATCTTCCAAAATTTGCGACACACCAGAAAACCACACATACCAACCAGCAGAAACCAGTGATCATAAATCCAGTTGTGTACACATCCTCCACAGAGAGAACCAACAGGCACATGACCTTCATCAGTTATCCAGCAGCATGCACTTCGTCGGGACCTGCAGGCTCCGCTTCGCCCGTTCTTTGGGGAAAAAGTTTTGATGAGTTGCATTGAGAGACCAGCTGACCAGATCCATGATTTAAATTCGGAAGGAAATGGAGGAAGAGGCTCAGACAGATAGATTGACAATACAAACATGTAGTGATAAAGAGATTTGAGTGTTCATCATGACTGGAAAAGTGCTATATAAGTACAGTCGCGAATTACTACAGTTATTATGGACTGAGCCTGTAGAGCACTTTATCAACTAAAAATGTTGCTAACCTCATGGACTACAGTTTGTAAAGCAGTCTGCAGCTGGAGACATGGTAGTCACAGTAAAACTGCTGCTTGGTCCTTTCCTGACAATATTCATCACCAGCTTCGACACAGCAGAACTAAAGCACAATGGCTGCATAACGTTTCTCCCAACCGCAGTGTGGTAAATGATTTATGTACTTTTAATCAGGAATAATTCGTTAAGGCCACTTCTTCCATTTTGCATATGTCTGGTACATAGTAGGAGTTTCATGACGTGCAGGGTCTCAGAATTCTAGTTCTTAAGGAGCTGGGTTTGCAGGCCACATTGTCAAGCTAGAAATATTAATAAATCGCATCCTGCAACTGGATGAAAAGGAGAAATAGGAGGAGAAGAGAGGAAATAAAAGCGCATTTCCGTCCAGGCTCAGACACATTACGATGGCAGACTTCCCAGTGTCCTACCCATCACAGCCCAATCAAATATTCTATTACATTATTCTCCAATTTCTGCCTCCTATCAACTCTGCCGGCCCCTGGGCCTCGCTAGCAACGTCAGTGGAGGAAATGTTTCCTCTGCCTTCATCTGTAGTGATGGGAGGACATATCGGAAATCAAAGCAGAAACAGGAGGAGGGTGCAAAGGCCAGCCCCCCCTGGCTCTGGACAGGCTCCTCTTTGGCCAAGAATTTCTGCTCCTTCGAAGAGAAAAGCAAAGAGGAAAATGTGTACAATCCATCTACAATACAGACAGAACATTTGCTGACAGATACGGCCGATACGGGATGCATACGGGTGAAAAAATACAAGTCAGCACATTATTCTCTCGTTTTGTAACAAGGATGATGGTAATTTCATGTTTCCAACTCTCAGATTTGTAAATAAAGATGAGGTTAATCAGCATTTGCGTTCCCATCAAGCCAGCTTTCACACTGGTCAGAACAAGCAGAGTCAGACATTTTCAAGCTGAGAAGCAGACGGCAGCGAGTTAGCGAAGAAATAACAAGAGCAAAAGCAAGATCACAACAATAAACACAGCAAGATAGCTAGCACTGAAAAATGAGGAAAACAATCCCGAAAAGACCATTAAGGCAAAAACAGGGCTCTTTCCACGCCGTCTGTTCCAACGCCGTTGCTCCAGCTGCCTACTGGGCTCCTCTGGGCAAAGTTTGCTGAGCTTCCTGTAATCTCTGCCCAGAAACTTTTCACCCTCCTGGAGTCGCTTCCCGGGGCCTCGGCTCATATCTCTGGAGCACAGTTGGTGAGCATCGTGGTGCCAGATTAGACATGAGCTGTAAAGATTCTGGTTGCCCAGAGTAAATTCCAACTTACATTCAGTTATTTCAAATGTTTTGCTCATTAAAGCATCTTTCATATGAAAAAGTCCCAGAACCAGAGTAAAAATTATTCCCTTATAATTCACTTCATCCTTATTTTCCTATGAGGGCCAAGAAGTATTGATATCGGTTTATCAAGTAAAAGTATCATAAAGTCATGTATCTCTACTTCCACGTGCCATTTTAGAGTAGGATGCACCGATGCTGCAGGGGAGCGTTGCCGGTTCCATAAGCTAGAGTGTGCAATGCATGATGGGTAACGTAGAGTAAAAATGGAAGCAGTCTCTGTCACAGGACCTCGCATAACCAGTTCACATTCAAGTTCTTCATTTACAAATATGTTGCGTTCAGTTCAGTGTTTATGGAAAAACAAACCCGTTGATGCACGACACTGCTGGTTGCTGAAGCCACCATCTTATTGATTTCACTGCAGTAAAAAGTATGTTGTAGTTTGTTTCCATGAAACAGCAAATACTGTAGTAACATCTTATGTCTGCGTTATCACAGTGCTTACCTTGACAGCATTTTTCTCTCTTGGTTAATTGTGAAGCTGCATTAAAGAAAAGAAAGAAAGAATCAGGAATTTGGATTATTTAATGGCCTTTGAATCTATTTTTATTTCAAAACAGAAGGCAGACGTGGATGGTGTAATGGATGTGCTAATGATTGTGCTCATGCTAGTCCTAGTGTTAGTGCTAGTTCTAATGCTAGTCCTAGTTTTTGTGCTAGTGCTTGTCCTAGTGCTAGTCTTCATGCTAGTGCTAATCTTATTGCTAGTGCTAGTCCTATTGCTAGTGCTAGTCCTAATGCTAGTGCTAGTTGTGGTGCTAGTGCTAGTCCTAATGCTAGTGCTAGTCTTTGTGCTAGTGCTAGTCGTCGTGCTAGTGCTAGTCCTAGTGCTAGTCCTAATGCTAGTGCTAGTCCTATTGCTCACACTAGTTCTAGTGATAATGCTAGTCTTCATGCTATTGTTAATGCTAGTGCTAGTCCTACTGCTAGTGCTAGTCCTATTGCTAGTACTAGTCCTGTTGCTAGTGCTAGTCCTAATGCTAGTGCTAGTCTTTGTGCTAGTGCTAGTCCTATTGTTAGTGCTAGTCTTAGTACTTGTCCTAGTGAAAGTCCTCATGTTAGTGCTAATGCTAGTGTTACTGCTAGTGCCAGTGCTCAAGCTAGTGTTCATGCTAGTGCTAGTCCTAATGCTACTGCTACTGCTAGCGCTAGTCCTAATGCTAGTGACAGTGGTAGTCCTAGTCCTAATGTTAACGTCTTAGTGCTCATGCTAGTGCTAGTCCTATTAAAAGGTGTTAATGAAACTACCTTGAAAAAATTGGATCCGCTTACTTAATAATGGTAAATACCTAAATATAAAAACAATTACTCCAAAATATGATCCAAGCATGTAATGTTTCAGTAGAATCCTTGTTTATTTAGTCACTAAGTTAATTTAACTGAAAGCGTCATTGTTTCAGTTGTAACAGACTTATTGCCATTTCATTTGGCCAAAATGATGTAGCGACAGCCTTTTAGCAGCTAATTGAGTTATGTACCAGTGAAGCCTGAGCCATCTTGTCTTTGGTCTTGTCCCTCTGAAAGGACTCCAGCCTGGCTGGCCTCAGCAGACCAGATCACATTACACCATTTCTAAAAGGAAGCATTATGTTCTTTGATGAGGATGCCGTTGCTCCAACACTTTTATTGCCCATCAATATTTTCTGCTATTGTAGTTTTTTGTTGGTTTAAAGTTTTCAACTTTATGCATTAAAATGCAAAATAATATTAGCATAAAAACAATTAAGATCAAGATATCATCAGAAAACCAAAGCAACAGCGTGATCCACAACAGGAGCATCTCAGAAATGCTTTTATTTATTTATTTATTTATAAAAGCAATCAGAATGGTGTTTAGGGTGCTATGTTATGGTGAAAAAATTTGCTTTGTCAAGAGGAGCTTTGTATATATTTATATATAAAGATCTCCTTGATCTCAGGGAGGGGTCAAAGATCTCGTTGACCCCTCCCTGAGCCGTCACCTTATCGTGGTGGAGGGGTTTGTGTGTCCCGAAGATCCTAGCAGCTATGTTGTCTGGGACTTTATGCCCCTGGTAGAGTCACCCATGGCAAACAGGTGTCTAGGGGAAGGACCAGACCAAGCACTGCTCATCGACCCCTATGATGACGACAAACCTGGGCATAAATGTTCCCTTGCCCGGATGCTGGTTAGCGGGACCCCTCTCTGGAGCCAGGCCTGGGGGTGGGGTACAAGAGCGAGTGTCTAGTGGCCGGGCATTTTCCCATGGGGCCTGGTCGGGCTCAGCCCGAAAGGGTTACATTGGCTGGACTTTCTTCCACTCTGGAGTTGCTCATGGTGAGAGGCGCCGAGCAGGCATTCTCATTAGCCCCCAGCTTCGCCTTCGGGTGGGGGGATGGGACCTGACTGTTTTCTGCACCGTCAGAGCACCCTGTCAGAGCGAGCTTCAACTCCCACCTTCAGCAGAGCTTCGAACATGTCCCGAGTGAGGCGGGGGACATTGAGTCCGAATGGGCTGTGTTCCGTGCCTCTATTGTTGAGGCAGCCAGCCGGAGCTGTGGCTGTACGGTCCTTGGTGCCAGTCGTGGCGGTAATCCCAGGACTCGTTAGTGGACACCGGCAGTGAGGGATGCCGTCAAGCTGAATAAGGAGTCCTATCCGGCCTTCTTGGCCTGTGGGACTCTGTAGGTAGCTAATGGGTACCGACAGGCTAAGCGGCATGCGGCTTCGGCTGTTGCCGAGGCAAAAACTCGGGCATGGAAGGAGTTCGGCGAGGCAGACTTCCGGACGGCTTCGAGGCGGTTCTGGTCCACCATCCGGCAGCTCAGGAGGGGGGAGCAGTGCTCCATCAACACTGTGTACAGTGGAGATGGAGAGCTGCTGACCTCAACTCGGGACATTGTGGGTCGGTGGAGGGAATACTTTGAAGACCTCCTCAATCCTACCAACACGTCTTCCAATGAGGGAGCAGAGCTGGGGAACTCAGGGGTGGACTCTCCTATCTCTGGGGCTGAAGTCGCTGAGGTGGTCAAAAAGCTCCTTGGCGGCAAGGCCCCGGGGGTGGATGAGATCCGCCCGGAGTTCCTTAAGGCTCTGGATGCTGTGGGGCTGTCCTGGCTGCCACGCCTCTGCAGGATCGCGGGGACATCGGGGACAATGCCGCTGGATTGGCAGACTGGGGTGGTGGTCCCCCTTTTTAAGAAAGGGGACCGGAGGGTGTGTTCCAATTACGGGAAGACCCAGGACACGCTGGAGGGATTACATCTCTCGGCTGGCCTGGGAACGTCTTGGGATCCCCAAGAGTTGGCAAATGTGGCTGGGGAAAGGGAAGTCTGGGCTTTCCTGCTTAGGCTGCTGCCCCCGTGACCCGACCCCAGATAAGCAGCTGAACATGAAGATGAAGATGAAGATCTCTTTGACAATCTGAATTATTATTTTATTTGTTTGTTTATTTTGAATAAATGTTTGTGTTACAGAGTTTGCAGAGTACTGCTGGACCTGGCCGGTGAGGATAGACAAAGAACAGAAAAGAAAAGGAAAGTAGACAGAGAACAAGGAGACAGAAATACACCATTATTCGTGACTTATAATAAATGAACTTGTAAATTGTGCCATGACATGCGAAGCTGCTGAGCTATGGGAATGTAGTTGCATCTGACATGCAGTGGGTGGCAGGATGCATGTACCTATGTTGGTTTGCAACCTGCTTCTAATCAAGAGAAGAAGAACAGGCAGGAAGCAAGCCTACCAGAGAGTTTGTTTGCTTTCTGTATTAGTTTTATGTTATAAGGCAATGTGAAGTTATCATCATGGATTTATTTTAACAGTTACAGCAGAAACAAAGACTCAGTGAGACAGACAGACAACACCATGTTGTCTGTAGGAAGAGCACCTTCAAAGCCTTCAAAGCTGACAACTACAACACGACCTCCTCCTGCTTCTCCCGAAAGAGACGATGGTTTTGTCTGGAAGGTTCTTCTGGTTTCTGCAGAATAAAAAAAATTTAAAGGGGAGAAATCATAGATTGTATATAAAAAGATGGGCGGAGCCTCCATGAAGTCACCCATAGGTTTCTGAAGAGCTGAATTGAAGCTCGGTGGGCGGTTCCCACCATCGCCATCTTGGCAGGGGCATGCGTGTCGTCTTGTCCAGAAAATATAAATATGGGCAAAGAGGTGGAGCTGAGAGGGGGGCTGTGAGCGTCATGGTGGATGATTGACATCGAGTGAACTCCGAGCTTTCTGTAGCTAAGAGCTAACTGAGCTAACCAGCTAATGCATTGTTAACCAGCTTAAAACCGCGGTTGTTCTACGTTCTTCTTACTTGAAGCGGGAGATCAGGTACCTGTCAATCAAAAGGACACGCGCCTAAATATGCCGAACTTCAAAATTAAATTACTTTTAAACGGGCGAGTTAGAAAAACTTCACTCCCCTCACAGTTGTCATTGAACCAGGCTGTAAACATTTTTATTTCTTGTTTATTTCTACTGTGAAGTTAGTCTTTTTAACATGGGAGTCTACACACTCAAAAATAGAGGTACCAGCTTGTACCTAAAAAGGTACAAATGCTTGTCACTGGGGGTGTACTCTTTTGAGAGACATTTCTGTACCCTTCAGTCCTGGTCTATTTTTGTACCTTATCAAGTTCAACCTTACCTTATCAAGTTATGTTTTGTTTTGTTTTTCCCAGCATTAGGCCTGGTCCATGCCACTTAGCAATATTATCGTATCTTTAATCTAGAAATAATCTTCAAAAACTCAAAACACTGACATTGTGGGCTACAGCAAGTGTTGTGCGTCTAAACCGGTCTTAACAATACATTTCTTTTGAGGCGACTTTTTAAAAATTATAAATAAAACATAAAATCATCAAATATCAGTTGTAATATGTGGTGAAGTCGTAAGGGGGTATACTGATTGCTGAAGAAAAGCTGGTAAATCCCAGTATGCACTATACGCTGTATAAAACAGTCCTGGTATGCAAAAGGATAGAATTTAAAAGTGCCGATACTGTGTACCACTGCATACTGGCCCACTTAAAGCACTGCTGTTCATAATAGTTTTTGTCACGATAAACATTTTTCAATGCTGCAGGTACCCTTGTGGTTAAAATGGTACAAATTTGTACTTTATGTAGCTTTGAACCATTTTTCGTACTCTGAAGGTGTGCTTCTGGTCTCTTAAAGACCAGTATTGTACTTTTGAGAGAACATTTCTTTAAAATGTACCTATAGGTACAGAAATGTCCTGATCTTGTACCTTCATTTTTGAGAGTCTATGGGGATTTGCTCTGTTTTGCAGCCCCTAGTGGATGAAGGAGGAACTGCAGTTTTATGCACTTTAGGGCTTCACTTTTTACCGCCGGAGGTCGCTGCTTGGGAGAAATGGAATAACAGACAACTGATCGCCAGTAGTCATCTCTCTGCTGCTAATGTCCACAAACCTTTTCCCTTCCACTGCAACACACACACTCACAACACACACTTGTGCCTCTAACTCAGATCACCATGTCCCGGCAGCCCAGCAGGAGACTTGGGTTGATCTCAGAGCAGTGTGACAGAACAGCAGGAGCCCCTAGGTGGGGGGTCAGAGGGACAACATAGGTCAGTGAACAGTGGGACATTATTAACATAGGTGTGTGCATGTGTGTGTGTACGTGTAGAAAGAGCGTGGTGTGTAGCTACTGTGTGGCTGTAACAGAGGCCTGAAGATCAAGCCAAGGGCGCCCAGTGAGATACTCCACTAGCTAGACTTATCTCTAGTGGCTCGATGAGCATATATGTGCGAGTGTGTGTGTCAGTGTGTGTCAGTGTGTGTGTCCCTACACCTCTAGCTCTGTGTGTGTGACTCACCTATGACCAGCTGTGGTTGCTCGGAGGCAGCTCTTCGTCTTTGCGGTGACAGGGTGAAGATGATGGAAGGCTCTGCTTCTCCAGCTTCATGCCACTGAGGGAGTGAGCTTCTCTCACACACACACACACACACACACATGCACAGTAAGTTTACTCTGTTTCTGCATATCATCGCTTCTACAATAGTTAAATAAATAAATGATTTGTGAAAGAAAACGTGGAAAATGTTCAGCTCAGAGTGGCGATAACGTTTAGCAGAGCAAGAGAGATTTTTCACCCTGGGGGGTGACGCTCTCACCCCAGATGGATTATGTTACATTAGATCATCATTAGTGTTAGTAATTAGCTAAATCTCTTAGAAATGAAGACTCCATCTGAGTGACTTCATCCTTCAGCCTCTAATTCCCCAGTTTTACTGTGATAAATGGAGGATGTGTGTACTTAGGGAGGAAGACACACTGAGAGCATGACAGCTATTTGTTCTCATGCAGAAATGGATGTTTCATCATAGTTTTGTAATGAGTTTGAAGACATAATTGTTAACTTCTGTCATATCATTGTATGTGTATGTGTTTCATCAGTGCATGTGTGACCATATTACATGTATGAGGAAAACACTGGGCCTCCTTCTGCATGAATGCGGCGTGGCAATGGAAGCGACCAGCGTGTAATGGAAGCCCAGGTTGCTTTGATAGCAGCCTTCAGGTCATCTACATAGTTGGGTCTGGCGTCTCTCATCTTCCTCTTGAAAACACCCCACAGATTCTCTACGGGGTTCAGATCAGGTGAGTCTGTTGGCCAATCCAGCACAGTAACACCGTGGTCATTGGAGCAGCTTTTGGTACCTTTGGCAGTGTAGGCAGATCCCAAGTCCTGCTGGGAAATGAAATCTGCATCTCCATAAAGCTTGTCAGCAGAAGGAAGAATGAAGAGCGCTAAAATGTCCTGCTAGATGCTGTGGTGACTGTGACCTTCAGAAAACACAGTGGAGCAACACCAGCAGATGACATGGCTCCCAAACCATCACTGACTGGAAACTTCACTCTGGACTTCCAGCAACATGGATTCTGGGCCCCTCCACTCTTCCTCCAGACTCTGGGACCTTGGTTTCCACATGAAATGCAGAACCTGCTTCCATCTGAGAACCAGTCCTTTTCCTCCTTAGCCCAGGTGAGACGGTTCTGTCCTTGTCTCTGGTCCAGGAGTGGCTCGACACGAGGAATGGGACATCTGTAGTCCATGTCTAGGATCCGTCTGTGCGTAGCGGCTCTTGATTCTTGACTGGAAGCTGCTTGACAATCCTCTCCAGGCGGTTCTGCCTTCTGCTGGTGCAGCTTTTCCTTCCACTTAGCTTTCCATTAACATGCTTGGATCCAGCACTCTGTGGACAAGCAGCTTTATTAGAAATGACCTTTATGGCTTTCCCTCCTCGTGGAGGCTCAATGATGGTCTTCTGGACATCTGTCAGGTCAGCAGTCTTCCCCATGGTTGTGGTGCCATCTGACCCAGACTGAGACCATTTAAAGGCCTCCAAGCTGGATCCCCTCAACACCTCGACTACACCTAGAAATTCTGTACATAAAAGTTATGAACAGAATCGTGATAAAGGGCAGTCTTGGCGGAGTCCAACCCTCACTGGAAACGAATTCGACTAACGGTGCGTTCAGAACAAACGCTCGACGCTGGTCACTAAATTGCCACTTTTGTGTCCGACGCCCAAAACGCTCCCAATGCTCCTGCCGCGTCTGCCGCTTGTTGGAGCGAGCGGCAAACGCGGCGGAAAAGAGAGGAAAGGCGGAGCTTTTCTTCCGGTCAGTCTGAATGATGGCGGTGCATTAGAGAGATGGCATGGTTTTATTTAATAAATAAAGCTAGAGAACGTCGTCGTAGGGCAGTGATAGTCAGTGTTAATGCAACAGGAGCCCCACTCAGCAGAGACCCCCCCCCAAAACAAAGCGTTGTTATGTATACGGAGCTACCGACGGAGCGGCTCTTTGGCGAAGTTCGGTACAGCTGAAATCAGCCAGAACTGGCAACTCTGACAGGGTCAGTTAGGGCTGTTGGGACAGCAAAGTTTCTGCAAGCAGCCTGCAGCTCTTGTTTGTGGAGAGAACTGCAGCGTTGAGGATCATTATGACCTGTTTAGATGCATTTTCAGAAAGCCAGCGGTTGCTTCTCGAGCATCTCAACCCGTGTCTGGGTTCACCACAGGAATCCTCCAGGAGCTGCGAGCTGATCACTCTGATTGGTTGACGTCCCGCGTCAAGCGGCCAAAGTTCAGCTTTGCCCATCTCTGGCTTCTGACGCGCGTTCCACGCGGAACGTCGACGCCCCTTTGCCGCGCCTCCACTTAGACTTTACATGGAAACCTGCCGCTCTTGACGCTCAAAATGCGTTTTGTCTGAACACAGCGTTACTGCTGACAATGCGAACCAAGCTCTGACACCTGTCGTACACGGGCCGGACAGCTCATTCAAATCGGATCGGATCGATGCGTCACTATTACTAATTAACATAGTAAATGAATTTTATTAATTTAATTAAACAGTTATTGAGTTTAATTACATTGTGCACAGTTTGTTTGTGTTTTAGGTGTTTCTTGAGATCTTCGGTGTGTTTGTTGGAAGTGTTTTGGTGTTTTCTGTGTTTATTCTGTGGCTGGTGCTGCCTCCATGTTCTGCTTGTTGGAGCTCTTTTTGGAGTAGTTTGGTGTTTTTTTTCTGTAATTCTCAGAATTATATTTAGTAAAATTTGGCTTGAGTTTCGATCATGTATAGGTATTTAATGTCTTCCAACTTACGAAGTAGTTTACGATTTTCTTCTCTGAGCTCGTTGTTTTGCTTTTGCAGTAACTCGTTTGCATCTTTCAGTGGGTCATTCCTCAGCAATTCTAAATCATCTTCCAGCTTCTGGTTTTGCTTGCTGAGCTCCTTAATTCTATCTTGCTCTAATTTGCTCTCGTTCTTCATTGAATCAAATGACAAGTCAGGGAACTGCAGTCCTTCTGAACTGCGTTGGAGTTGCAGATTTTGTTCGCTGAGCTCCTCATTTTGTTTTTGAAGTAATTTTAACATGTTTCCCATTGAATCAAATGTTGATTCAAAGCACTTCAGTTCTTGCAGCTCTTCTTGGAGTTTTGCATTTTTATCTTTGAGCAACTCATTTTCTTGTTGCTGTAATTTGATCTCATTTGTCATCAAATCAAATGTGGATTCAAAGCACTTCAGTTCTTGCAGCTCTTCTTGGAGTTTTGCATTTTTATCTTTGAGCTCCTCATTTTCTTGTTGCTGTAATTGGATTTTATCCGTCATCGATTCCAATGTAGATTCAAAGCACTTTGGTTCTCGTAAATCCAGTTTCTCGTTTCCTTTTTCGAGCTCCAGATTTTTTTGTATCAACAGCTCGTTTTCCTTCTCCAACGCGTCACATCTGGATTTAAAACCCTTGAATTCCTCCAGTTTGTCTTGGAGCTGCTGAACTTCCTCCTTCAGCTGCTTTTCTCTCAGAGTTTCAGATGCATCGTCCATCATCTGCATTTCAGCTTTTTTAAGTAAGCTCTTCATGTTGAAGCGTTCTCTCCGCAGCATTAAATTGTCCCTCCCGCGCTCTGCTATGGCTTCCATCAAATCACAGATTTGCGCTTTTAAAGACTCTTTTTCTCTTTCTGACTCGGACTGAACAGCATGTAAATATCGCAGTTTCTTCTGCAGCAGCAGATTCTCTGTCTCCATCTTTTCCCTTTCTGACTTCTCATCGCTGTGCTTTTTCTGCAGGATCTTTTTCTCTTTCTCTAATTCTTCTAATCTCCTCGTGGTCTTTGCTTTTTGTACATATTGGGTCTTGAGGTCTGCATTAAGAACGTTGATGGTTTTCTTCATGGCTTCCATGTCCATCGCCTGCTGGTTGTTGACCCTGAACAGTTGATCAATTTGTAGCTTGAGGTCCCATTTGTTTAGGCGTCGGGAGCTCCCCAGTTCTTTACGAAGATGCTCAATGACCGTTTTGAGTTCATTGTTTTCCGTTTTAAGGCTACGATCACATTGCTTCTTGCTTTCTACAGAGGCCTGGCCAGACTCCTGTCTGTGGAAATTAAACAGTTTTCTAAACATGCTTTCAATACAAAACTCACAAAGTAACTTCAGCGTGTCTCTTTCCGTTCTGGAGAAATAAATGTCTGTCTCACGGAATTCCAGGGTTCTTAAGTACTCTTGATGTCACAAAGGGTGATGTCATAAGGCTTTGTTGCATCACACTCTTTGTGACATCATCAGTGATGTCTCCCTGACAACGTCGCTGCAGTGGCGTTGTCATGGAGACGTCACAGCTGATGATGATGATGATGATGATGTCATTGGCCTGTTTTACATGTTCTGCATGTTTCTGGACTTCATTGCAGTTTGTTGATTTGGGGTTTTGCTGCTTTTGCAGGCTTTGTAGTAAAATATTGTTTTTAAAAAGACAATTTCATGACTTCATTTTCATACAGTTGTGACTGTTGTTGAGATCATCTTCGTATGCTAAGAGAGGACTGCAGCTTTGCTTTAAATTAAACACATTACTAATCAATCAAATGTCTGTCTGAACAGCAGTTCGGCGTACCAACGCTTTCTGGAGTCCTTTGCCTGAAGGGAAGTGATTGGGAGGCAAGTTACACCTGGGTGAAGAGGTGCAATTTGTTCACGTGTGTATATGGTACACGTATGGTTTCAGTTTACTCTGCCAGAGGATGTAAGCCAAATTAGCCTAATCTGCTACAATGCACCAAATGGCAACATTTATTTTTTATAACTGTACAAGGTCCTTTAAAATAAACTTTATTTCAGTTTTATTCAGTTCTATTTAATTTTTTTTAAGTTACATAAAAATAAAATTAAAGAAATTTAAAATAACATAAAATAAAACAAAATACCTAAATAAAATCAAGTAAAGTGAAGTAATTTTGAACAATAACAAACAAAATATTACAAAATAAAAATTAAATTAAATTAAAATTTAATTAAATTAAATTAAAGTAATTTAATATGAAATAATGTAACACAAAAATTGAAGTAAAGTGAAGTAATTTCAAATAAAAAAAAATTAATTGGATAGGAAGTCCAACTTTTCCCTTTCCTATAGAAAAAAAAAAAAAAAAGAAAATTGAGATTTTTAACAGCATAAATATTGTATTGCAGGTAGATGTAATATAAATCCATAGAAATAATAGCTTTGTTTTTATTTGTTTTAAAAAAATAACAGAAAATCTCTGAAATTCTGAATACTTGTTGTCGATTTTGCATCATGCTGTTTCATATTTGTTTCGTGTTTAAAAGGGTTTCTTTGGCTCAGGAAGTCTGGTGAATTTATGCCAAATGCCTGCAAACTCCAGACCAAAGTGCTTTTCCCATCACATTTATGCTGCAGCTCCTAATTTGTCAGGAAGAGTGCTGAAGTCCATATTTTGGCTGGTGTCCCATGAGAGCATTTGCATTTGGACTGATTAGTAAAGCATGTTACCAGGCTGCATGTTGTTGAGCCAGACAGACAGGGAACATATGTATGTGTGCTGGTCCTTGTAATCAACACACGGGCTGTGAGGAGGCTTGCTGTTGATGATGCTGCTGCTGCCAGGGAGTAAACACACTTCTTTGATTTGCTGTCTGAAGAAAAAGCAAGTAAACCACAACATCAGTGGATCCAAATGAAATATGTGCTGTGATATAGAAGCCAAGAATCAATTGAAAACAAGTTAGTGTCTCTTCCAGTGAAAATGCTAAACAGAATCCAATTTAAAGCTTCACACAGGATTTTCCAGGTTTTATTGCCACACACACACACACATACACACACACATTTAACACATAGCTGCATGTAAAACACACGCAGCCACAGTTGTTAAATATAACTAGCCTAAAACAGCAATGTGGAGCTAACAGCTTCTAATTAATTTTATTTTCTGTCTCTGCCTCTGGTGTGTAAAATGTGATCAGTATTCGTCTCTGGTTGTCAGTAAACGGCGAGAGCTCGGTGACAATGACCCTCTGGGTGCAAACAGATCCCAGCGGCTCCTCATTCTGCCTGCCCGTCACTCCCGTCCCACCAAAGGCTGCCTGTAATTAAGAGCCACACACTGGGGAGTGTGTGTGTGTGTGTGTGTATGTGCATATATCTATGAGGCAATGCAGTAAGTAAATGTTATTATCTACTGAGATGCAAGGCACAGAAAAATAAACTACTTAAATAAAAATAAAAATACGGACTGGAAACAAGACGAAGCAAAAAAAATTAATTACCGTTGAGAGAAAATATGTCAAGATGAAGGAAATTTTGGGAATTTAATAAAACTAGTAAACTCAAAACCAACTTGTCAGTTCTTATTTTCAATCTTTCCTTATTATTAAATATCTGAAAAGCAAAGCTACTTTAACGTTCATGTGTGATTTCTCTGAGCTGTCCTTGAAATTTGATGTTTTGGTTTTTTTTTGCTCATACTGGGAAAGATATATATACAAATACATGCATACATACACACACACACACATATATATGTATATATATATATATATATATATGTGTGTGTGTATATATATATATCCTCCAGATCTCTTGATTTTGCATAGTTCGTAGTTCTTTCTTATTTAGCGGAAACCCTAAAGTATCAGGGGTCAGAGTAATACTTTATGAAATCACCAGGGTTGCCAGATCTGATCAGCAGTTTCCAGCCCAAACACAGCATAAAGCTCACTGGCTTCAATCACAACCAACTGAAATTTCTTCCCTTCTACAAAGTCATGTTAAAACTGTTAATCTGTCTGTCCATCCATCCTATCATGAACCCATCCATCCATCAATGAATACCATGCCATACCATACCATGCTATACTACTCCATACCATTCCAATCAATACCATTCCAATAGCATAGTATCCTATATCATATTAGTTTATATGAAATGAATGAAATTAAATGAAAATACTTTAATTAAATCATATCATACCATTTCATGCTATAGCATACTATACCAAGCTATAAAAGTCCATACCATATAACATACCAAAGCATAGCATGCAATGCCATAACATACCATCTATACATTCATCCATCTACACATCATTCATCCATCTATTCATCAATAAATCATCCATCCATCCCTCCCTAGTTGTCTTGAGGTGGGTTAGACCGTGGAAAGATCTCCATTGCAGAGACCAACAGGCTAAATAATGACATATTTATTCTGTAGGAGAATTTAGAATCACCTGTCAGACATGTGTGTATGATTTCAGACCGCTGCAGGAATCTGATTTATGCTTTTATCAAAAAGGATGTTTTCCTTCAAAAAAAATAATTACAGAGTAAAAACTGTTTTTGTCACATTTAAAATCCAAGCCCTGTTTGAGGATGCCGCCTGTGTTTGGACCAGAAGCTTCTGGGTGCCAAGTTGTTCCTGCAGCTAAACTTAACCCAGTAGCTGTGATGGTTGACAGTTGTCAAATGCAAATAGCACCGGATGAGGAGTCACAGAGGTCATGGCAGGAAGGAGGATGGGGAAAATCAGCTGTTGATTTCCCTTCTGCAGCTTTAATGTCAATAAACATAAAATATGTCAAATTATTTATTGATAGAAAAAAAAACAAACTCAGGCCAGATGGACTGATCATGTTTATAACCTTGTAAAATGGAAATAGAAAAAAAATCAATGAACATGCAGGATCTTAGAATCATGGGAATCTTCTATTCAGCTACAAATTATCAGAACATTTTATTGTAAAAAAATCTTTTTTTTTCTCCTTCTTTACAATGTTTTTGGTTAAAAAAGGAGAAAAGATGCTGAGGGCTGCTTCTCCCAGCCGCTGCATCTCTGTGACGGGGAGGCAGGTGTTGGAGGAAACGGAGAAGATGAGCTCAGTGGAAAGACCCATTAGAAGCCAGCAGCGGGTTCGGTTGAACAAATAGAAACGCTGTTGTCCTGGTTTGTAAAATAAATCCTATTAAACAATAAACAGCAGCATGCAAACAGCTGAAACTTCACCGGCTCATCAGGAGCATAAAGAAAAATTCACCCAATTCCGTTTAGACTGCAGATGATTTTCTTATTCTAGGCTTTAAGAGAACTTCATCCATCCTGAAATCCGTCACTTGGCTTCAGTTTTGTTGTTTCACCTGCAAACATAACAACCCCCACCTGCAGCTCCCCGTAAATCATTCTCATCCTGACCTTCTTTCAGTCCGTACTGCCGTGTGTCATCCCTCTATCTGCTGACTTACCGCTACTGTCCCGCTCACCTTCTGGTGCTGAAGTCCTCACACACACACACACACACACACACACACACACACACACACCTCCTCCCTCCAACACCCCCAGATTTATTAATATGATTTACATAAAGTTAAAGTTCTCCTGGCAGCCAAGGAGGCCACTCTAAAATAAGCTGTGGTGGTGACAGAGCCAATGTGTTATGCGTGTCGTAAGCCTGGAGGGCCCTTGGGGGGTGGGGGTGGGGGGGGGGGCTGCTGGTAGGGGAACGTCGTGGAGGGTCCCCCGGGGCTTTCTGGCCTGGAAATGACATGGAGTGAGGGAAGAGCCCCCGTATCCCAGAATCCGTCATTTCATCTGCAGGGGGAGAAGAGGAAGGACAAAGACGCATCGTCCCGCCGACGGGCAGAGACACACACTCACCATGGGAAAACACACACTCTGCCTCACACACACACTCATCCAAATGCAATATTTCATAAGTGAGTTTTAAATATGGTTTCAGAGGAGGATTATGCAGCGGCCGATCTTGGTTCCAGGACATCAGGGGCCCACATCACTGCTGCTGGGTTTTATTGTCACGCAACGATTTGCAAATTTTGTTCTTTTTATTGCTTTTCTGTTCGTTGACTCCAAAAAAAAAGTTTATTTTTTTTTAAAAACTTGATTTAGACGCAGTTTTATCCATCAGCTAAACAAATATATCTTTGTTTTTGACGTTAAATGGCAGCTCCTGAACAGACACACACACACACACACACACATGTACCAACGTCTCTTCTTCAACTCAGATTAATTCAGTGAGTTTAAAACAGCAACCAAGCCTGTTAAAGTATATTTTCATGTAAATATGCAAGATTAAAATAATTTTAGGCACTGAAACAGTAAAATATGACAAAGTACACAGACAACATAAGTCCACTGTTTAACTGTGTGTTCTGTCATGTAGGCGACATATTAACATCATGTTGTTTATCATACATGTTTATTGCATGACTTACTTATGCTCATTTTCTTTAATAATTGAATGTACATAATCTATGTACATTACATAAAGGTTAAAATTTAAAAAAAAAAAACTCGGTATTTTGCACAAAACTAAAGATTTATTACCAAAAAAAAAAAACATTTTCTATAATCTACCGTACCTTAATACTTCCGTATATGTCTCACTGTGTTGAACTGTGGGGCGGCGCCCACAGGACAACTCTGAATGACATTATTCTGGTACAAAAACGTCCCGTACGCTTGATAAATAATGTTGGATATTATGATAACGCACATCCGTTATTTATTAAAACAAAACTCATGAAATTTGATGATTTAGGTTACTATAAGAAATAGGACAACTACAAGTTATGTTTAAAGCTAAACAAAATGTTCTTCCAGAAGGTGTCCAAACTTACTTTAAGCTTCAGCAGACTGAATATAACTTTACAGACAGTTGTAAGTTTACTGTTCCAACATCTAGGATAGGTGTGAAACAGAGATGATGTCCTTTCAGGGGTGCAACTGTGGAATAAACTCGGTAACGAGGTAAAAAATTGTAATTCTTTTTTTCTATTTAAAAATAGGATTCATCAGTTTTATTTTTGAGATATGCAACTTTATAAATGATTTTTCTTTATGAAAGTCACACAATGTGTATGTAATGCATCTGCTTTTGTTAATTGTATAATTTAAGGTAACTCTACTTGTAAGTGTACATTATTAGACCTACAAGCTTTGCTTCTGACTATTTTGTTTTTGTTTTACTTGATTGGTTTTTGTTTTTTTTTTGGAAATGGACAAACTGATTGTGACTGATACAAAACAAAATTAACTAACTAACTAATGTTTATTTATCTAAACAATCTTTGTAAAGTTGTGCTCAAGTATTTGAACACACATTCATGCAGCGTGAGTGTGTGTGTCAAGGTTCCTTTCTCCTCCCTTAACATAAACGGAGGCGTCCCTTTCAAACGTTGTCCTACGTCGTCGTCCTCATACTTACATTGCGCTGTTCGTTAAGTTAGTCCTTCCACTAGGGGGCAGTGCTGAGTTGAGAGTTCACTTCTGCGTTTTGGCACCGGTTGGTAGCGGTGTATACCACTATAGAGTTGTTTAAGACCATCCAAACACACCAAGAGCAGAAGAATAAAACCAAGAAGTTTCTGATGTTCTCACTTTATTCAGCTGCTTTTTTCTGCATCTGTTACTCTTCTTCTCTGGTTTGTTCCTTTCGCTGGTTGTGTGTCAACGTGGTTTCCGGTGGGATTGCTTCGTTTTCTGCATCAAGTCCTTTGAAGACGACCAAATTAACAAGATGGACGAACGACGTCGTCTTTTGGCATATTCGTTGACGTAAATGGACCTTTAAAGCTGGTTCCATCCTCCACGAAAAGCAAGAACTGAGTTCTGTCTCTCGACGCAGCAAGAACAAGAAAAAACTTATTTTTCGTCAGGTCCATCCATCCTCCAGGAGAAGCATGTCTACAGCGGGGAGGGGTCACTGCGGGGGACGATGTCTGCTTTATGTGCCATGAACCCGGTTGTTACCTCCATCAAAGAGGTTATGTTTTTCCCGCCGTCTTTGTGTTCAAGATAACTCAAAACTTTACGGACGGATTTTTATAAACATTTCAAGAGTTGTTGGAAATGTAAAAATGAAGAACTGATTAAATTCTGGTGGTGATCTGGGATCACCGTTTGGATCCAGGAATGTTTTAAAACTATTCTTTAACATCGTGCTTGGTGGAGGTTTCCGCTCTCCGAGTGCTTTTCTAGTTTCATATTTAACCAGCAACTTCGTCCGCGGCGGGGCGGGTCGTGCACGCAGCTGGGTTCGAGTGTTTTAATGCCACATGTAAAAATGTTGGTACTTTCTCACCACCTCGATCAGCTGTTTTATCAAAACAATCTGTTTTATCTGCAACAGTAAAAACGCGGAAGCAGCAACTCCGCTTCCTGCTTTCTCCGTGTTAACCACGCCCACCTCACGTGTCCGACCAATCACACGATACTTCTCGGAGCCCCGCAAGAAAATAGTCATGCAGCTCGATGTGTCGAGAACTGTCTTCAAACGCGTCCGCGAGAACAAAATGACGTCATTTTCTTCTCGGAGCCTCGAGAACAAGAAAAAAGTTCTGGGTTCTCGTGGAGGATGGAACGAGCGTCACGTGACCAAAAGTCGTCTTTTGAGCCCTAACAGGTTATTTTCATGCTGCTTAAGTCGCAGCACCACACTCTTCGACCGTACACTGATTGCAGCAGGATCAGTTGTTAACACGGCCCAATCATCACCACATCTGCAGAAGATGGGTTGAAAATAGCAGTGTGCGGTGTAACTTACTCATCACAAGGTCAATATCTGCCCGAACCTGATCACAGCCAACTGATCTCAAACTACACAGACAGCTTTTTGATGAGATGATTTTTGAGAAACCGCCATGAAAGCCCTTGAGGTTTGAGCCAATGGCACGGGGGAAATCCAATCCAGTGTATAATGGAACCGAGGTGGTTTAAAAAAAGAAAAGAAAAGAAAGAAAGAACCATCAAACCTCTTCCCCAAGAGGGATGTAAAACACGGCAGGCCTTCTGAACAGAGCGGAACATCACGACCTGTGAAAAGCATTTCGTGGTAACCTTCCACCAGCCGAAGGCCTAGCGTCCCACGGTGAAGGAAGGAGTACGACTTAAAGAAACGCGGCTGTGAAATCAGCCTGTGGCGTTTACTCTGAACCGCACGCCAACGACAAAAGCAAAATGTCATCACCTTATTCTTTTGTAAAGTGTGACTGAAGCCGAGGTCCTCGGAGAGGGAAAGGTACACAGAGAGGAGAATTAGCTGAAACATTCGTGTAATGTTTTCCCTGATGCTCCGTCTTAATTACCACCGTGCGAGCCATGCAAATCCGATTGGCCGTTTCTGCCAGGAAACTCATAACCACAGTGCAATATTAATTACTCCGGTAGGATTCACGCTTTATTTGATATGTACGAGGCGTCGTGGCCATTACCAGCCTTGTGTTTCAGCCTCAGCCCTGTGTGTCAGCGGTAATCAAGTCTAAACGTTGACAACAACACATTCGCCAATCAATAAAGGATGGGAGGGATCCTTTGATGCTGGAATTTTAATCTCTTTTCTCTTGTGTGTGTGTGTGTGTGTGTGTCTTAATCTGTGTCAATATCCTCTTAATATCTCTCACACACAACTCTATTAATTTCTCTCCTAGGTTGCTCATTGGATTTCCTGATTTAAAGCACGTCTTTTATGTTCCATTGTTCGTAAAGCTATTAGATTAAGTGGAGTCAAATGCAATTACAGCCCACAGCTGTTCACTGCGGGGCTCTCTGCCGTTTCTGGTTTCAGCCGTAAGAGGAGGAAGGATTTGTATGCTATACTCTAAATTATCCTGTAATGTTCCCATCACTCCCGAAGCCACAAAACAAATAGGAGGGAAAAGAATAAGATACTAGAGACAGCGGAGGTGAAGAAACGAGGGCTGGATGACGGGAGGAGAAAGCAAACATGCCTGTAACTTCATCAGTGGAGCAACACTGACCTCTCCTGGCCTCCTGAACACACCAGCAGCAGCTTTAAAAGGACTTTCTTAAATCAGCCGGCGTGTGAGAGGAGGACCATGGATCACACAGGCTGAAGGAATAAGGAGAAAAACTGAAACCAGCGCGACAATTAATGCTTCAGGTTCTACATTTCTCTGATAAAAATCTAATCAATCACTGGCCTGAATGTGGGCCACATGCGCCGCAAGCCACAGTTCAACGCCCAGCCGCAGGAGAAGGTCGTTGGAGGGGAGGGAATGGCGAATACCAGCTAACACCATAACTACAACACTTTTACTCAGCCACGGCACTGTTTCCAGAAAACTGCACATTTTACTTTTGAGATTTTCATTCTCTGCTAAGAGCTTGAAGCTTCATAACAAAGACATAAGATTCAGCCTCCGGGTTGGAGGAGCTGGTAGAGGAGAAGCAGGTAGCGAAGCTGCATGTCGTACTGGGGAGAAACCAGTGACTCGGCCAACGGAGCACTCTCAGGTGGAGAATCATCTGCAGGAACTGGGTGTGTTTTACTGCAGAATGGGCTCAGTGTAAAAAAATCCACAATGCAATCTGCAGTACGATGAAGACAACAGTGGCCAATGCTCAGGAGGAACGGCGCCACAAAGCCGGTGGGTCGACTCCAGGTTTTCCTCTTCTACTAAACACTGAAGCCAAAGTTGCCTCCTGGTGCCGTTCCTGGTCCAGAAAGTAGAAGTCCTGCCATGTTTGTGGATCTACCTGTACATTTAGAACAGGTGTTTTCACTAACAGGCTGGTTTACCTGGCAAATAAACTCTGCTTATTAAATTCAGCTCATCTGGTGGTCGGAAGAGCTGCTGGACTGGACTTTTACTTTCTGGACCAGGACTATCCACCTCCGGATGGGTCTACGGGGGTTTGAACGTGTGTCTATAACACTAGTGGTGCTGCAAGAGCGTGTGTGTGTGACTGGGTGAATGTGACACAGTGTCAAGCGCTGAGTGGTCGAGGTGACCAGTTCTTAGAGGTTATTAGACGATAAAATGACCCTGTTAGGGTAACTTTTGTCCATCATGAAGCCAGATCAGCAGATGAAAAACTGACCGCTGGTTTTTATTTCTAACACCGTTTTAACTGAAATCACTCGTTATCTTGAAAAAACAAATTTTGTTTTCTCGAGATGACAGATTACGCTACGGAGGAGGCTGGAGCTTTTCCCAGTCCATCGCAGACCCAAACCAGACTCGGATCAGCCACTCGTCATGTGTTTGGACTGGGGAACGGACACATGAATACAGACCAAAGAAACAGACAGTTCAAATAAAAACTAGGGATGCAACGATATCAGTATTGGCTCAATACCAAGCATGAGTACTCATATTGGTATTAATAAAAATATACCAATACCACTCTAGTCCAGCCAGCGCAGATGTGTTTGATGAAATCGTGCTTCGGACATGTTTTAAAAGAAATAAATGCCTAGAATGATAAAATGTGACATTTTTTGTTCCACTAAAACCAGATCTTTGTTCCAAAACCACACATTTATAGTTGTATTTAGGTAAAATGTGCCAAATCAGAATAAAACATGTTGAAATTGTTAGATCTGTAATGTTATTATATTAGTATTGATGAGGTAACATCATGACAGGGCATGACAGTTATATAACAGCAATAATAACCATAGTCACAATAATGTTCACATAAACACAACTCTGGTATCGGCAGATATTCATGTTTCAGATATCTGTATCGGATAGGAACGCCGGTGCATCCGGATCGGTGCATCTCTGATAAAAACATGACGCATATAGATAAACTGCACTGTTGAGTGTTATTGGCCTACTGGGAGCAGTGCTGGTTTCCAGTCCAACTCTTACAGGAATCAGGGACCTGCAGCTCCTTCATGCTTTGGATGCAGCAGCCTGTATCTGAAGGAGCTGTTTGGGAGGGACGCTGTCTTTCAACATGGATGAAGGTTTAACCATTATCTTCTTCTCTCCAGCATCTCAACTGGTGGGCATCCCAGTACAGAGCTGCACTGTACTGGGATGCCTCATCAGTTCCACCAAACCAGTAACATCCATCACAGATCAATGTATCTGATTTTACTTCTTTACAAGTCTGACAAAGGCTGAAACTGTCAGGATTATGTTTTAGTGATCCCAGTATGACCATAGCATGTGCACACACACACACACACTCACACACACACACACACACACACACACACACACACACACACACACACTCACACACACAGAGCTGATACAAAATCAATGAAATCTGCAGAAACACAGTTCCAACATACGACCTTAATCATCTGATTATCTGGAGAGAACAGCTTCGTTACGTCAAGGTAACGACATAAATTAACTTCTAAGGCCGACATAACAACTAAAAGCGAATAAAAGTCGAGCCCGGCTGCTCTCGGCGTCCGTCACCGGCCACTTCACCGACTGCGAAATAAACTCACGTCGACCACCTGGCCTTACAAAGAAAATTAACAACCATACAAACTAGAATAAATCCACACAACATTTTGTCTTCCGTTTGTTCAGCTGCTCACAATCAGCTATCAGAGGCCATTTCAAGCCCGTATTCCGTGTGTGTGTGTATGTGTGTGTGTGTGTGTGTGTTACTGCCTCAGCTAATGATGCGCTGGCGTTTGCTTTGTTGCTATGTAGCCGTTGACAGGGCTGGCATGACTTAACGGCCCTGGCACCTGCCCGCACGCCCCCCCAGTAGAGCGGTACGTCCAACTGGCTTGGTGTTGCGCACACAGTCCGGACTGAACAGACACCACTCACTTCCCCAGCAATGATCTGGCGACGCACCTAAAAACACACAAGCTCGTAGCGAGAGGGATGAATTCTCTGCTGGGCGACGGCGCAGTGTGGCGCCTCGCCACGGTTCCCCATCTTTCCCGCTCTGCCACTTTCTCTCCGTCCTTTTCACGCTCCTGCCAGTTGTCGAGCTGCTAGCTTGGTGTCGCTTCTGCGCGCCATCATCTCTTCTTTCTGCTGCTGCTTTTCTGTTTGTTTCATCTTCCATCACAAAAACAATAAATAAAGAACAAAAAGCATCGTCTGTCGTCTCACCTGGCAGCATTAGTGGGCTTTTGTGCCTCTACATGTGTGTGTGCCGCTGCCGGCTGATGCGCCCTTTGACATATTGAGGTAATAAAAAGCCTCTCCGCGGGGATGACTGCGTCCCGCTAATTAAACACCTTCTATGCGACCTTATTGCAGGCACCAGTTGCCAAAGAGTCCAACGGCATCTACCGGGTCCTGCGTCAACCTGCAGCTCTCGGAATCAAATGAAAAGTTGGAGGGGGGGTGATGAGAGGGGAATCCTGAAGGTCATTACCCAGAAAAACTAATTACTTTACAAAATAATCTTACTCAGACAAGAAGTATTGATTGAAACACACAGTTCCCAAAAAACTTGGAGAACAAGTGGAACAAGCGTTTCCTGCTCTGGTTGCTAAACAGCCCGACGTGCAGACGGCTGGGACCTTCACTCCCGCCTGCAAACTGAAACCAAGACCTTCTTTTCTCCTTTTAAAACTCTAACCTCTGCAAAACACACATTTCTGTGTGTAAATGCAACTTCCAAAGCGCGAACCTCATGCACAAATTGTTCACAATACTTTAAAACAGGGGTGCCCAAAGTGGGGCCCGCGGGCCAAAATCTTTGCTTTTGGCCCGCTAGTCGTTGTTTATATACCCTATAGAGCTTGAAGAAAAGAAAATACTTTCCATATCATGAAATCCAATAAGACCAGACTCAGAGGGACCCTGACGGACTCACAGCTCAATGACCTTGTCAGCCAGGTGCAACCCAACATGGAGAGACTGGAAATGTCCAAAGATCAACTTCATGTGTCCCACTAAGTATCAGCAACTTGCCTTGTTCAACATGCACCGTTTCTTAATGTTGACATGTTGCACTTTGTTGCCATTTGGTGGTTATAATTATATTTTCTTGCCCTTTTAACTATGACTTTGTTGTTCCATTGCTACATTGATTATTTATGTAACATTTTATTTGCCCAGATCTGAAAGAATACACTGTATTAGTTATTGGACAATAATTAGAATAACTTCATGCATTTACTTGTGTTTCATCCTTAAAGCTGCAGCGTTTAGCTCACTGGATCATTTTTAGTTTGGCTCTTGGAGGCAAAACGTTTGGGCACCCCTGCTTTCAAAGATAAATATTCAGCATAGGGCTGGGCGATATGACCTTTTAGTAATATCCCGATATTTTTATGGCATGTCACGATATACAATATATATCTCAATGCTTACCTTAGCCTTGAATTAATGCTTTGGTGCATACAATCACACCAGGAAGATGATTTTGTGTCTACATTAAAACATAATTGTTCATACTGCATTAAGTTATGCTGATTTTAAACATTTATGCCAAAAGGATGAAATCGTAATGAAGCAAACTGATCAAAACCGTATTAATTGAACAGTTAAAGCAGTGGCAGAAACATGTCATTTTAAAACAAAGTAAAATGCCTTTGCATGATGTAATAAATCCAACGTATGAAAATATTATAAATTCAAGTGCACATTTTGTGCAGTGCATAAGAGCAGTAAGAAATATAATGATAAATAAACTAAAGTCCACCATCCATCCATCTTCTGCCGCTTATCTGGGGTCGGGTCGCGGGGGCAGCAGCCTAAGACTTCTCTCTCCCCAGCCACATTTGCCAACTCTGCGGGGGGATCCTGAGGCGTTCCCAGGCCAGCCGAGAGATATAATCCCTCCAGCGTGTCCTGGGTCTTCCCCGGGGTCTCCTCCCAGAGGGACGTGTCTGGAACACCTCACCAGGGAGGTCCAGGAGGCATCCTGACCAGATGCCCGAGCCACCTCAACTGGTTCCTCTTGATGCGGAGGAGCAGCGGCTCTACTCTGATCCCCTTCAGGATGACTGAGCTCCTCACCCTATCTCTAAGGGAGAGCCCGGCCACCCTGCGGAGGAAACCCATTTCAGCCGCCTGTATACGAGATCTCCTTCTTTCGGTCACGACCCACAGCTCATGACCATAGGTGAGGGTAGGAACGTAGATCGACTGGTAAATCGAGAGCTTCGCCTTCTGGCTCAGCTCCTTCTTCACCACGACAGACCGGTGCAGAGTCCGCATTACTGCAGACGCCGCACCGATCCGTCTGTCGATCTCGCGCTCCATCCTTCCCTCACTCGTGAACAAGACCCCGAGATATTTAAACTCTTCCACTTGAGGCAGGACCTGACTCCCGACCCAGAGAGGGCAAACTAAAGTCCTTTCTTGTATAATTGAGCTACTGTAATGCACAGACTTTCAAATAACAGTAAAATGAAAATTAGCTGCCTGATAAAGTGAAAATGAAAGGGGGGGGGTCTTCTTGTGGCATAAATCAAAAGTAAAAAAAAAAAAGTTGCATTTTGTACACGGTGTGTTGTACCGTTGTGCCAACAACCAGCGCGTGCTTGGTTGTTCATCGGTTCTGGGCTAAAAGCACAAGTCTATCAACAGCATCGGGTTTAGGAGATGCTCGATGGCACGTAACTATGTTCCGTACTTCTACCTTTTGTAGCGACACTTTTGCGACATACTTCGTATACGACAGTTGTTTGTCAACATCCTCTGTACGGTATCCAAAGCACCGCCAGATGATGGATCCTGTACTATTTCTTTCTCCTCCATTGTTTTTAACTCGCGCTGCTACCGGAGTTCTCTGCTAGAAAAGCTGCGACACGCTCCCTCTCATGTAGCACGTAGCTCACGTTATGTACGTAACGAGGTGCGCTTGCTTTAACTCTCTGTGCAAAGCGGTGCAGAGTCCAGGAGGAGGGAGAAAACAGCTAAAAACAACTGCGTGACAACAGGATACTCAAATATGACGAATATAGACGTTTACTATATCCCACAGGGGACTAGCCACGATGTCTCGAGTATATTCGATATATCGCCCAGCGCTAATTCAGCATGTCTTCATAACACATGTATATATATATGTAACGTTAATAATTTACTGTTAAAACCAAGTCGGTACCAGTGTTTGGCTGATAGACGGTAGCAAAGCTGCACCTTCATGCTGGTTTTAAAGTAGAACAAAGAAGAAACTCTGCTGGAACTAAAAGGTTAAGAATCTGTTGGCTGGAAGAGATGTAATATTAATAAGCCGCAGAGACACATAAAAATTAGATTTATTGTGTTTTCACCAACTTAGAATGAGTTTTTTTTACAGCTTGTTCTTCTTCAGCTGAGTCTGCCTTGGTGTTTTGCCATGTCTCTACAGGAGCCCAGAGGGTTCAAACAACAAGGAATAAATCATTTCTTACCGTACGTCTGAAGTTTTCTGCCAGGTATAAATGATGAGAAGGAGAGAATTCCAGGATCGTGGATCAATGCAGACTCATCCCGGCGTAAAGTGATTATTTCTATGTTTTTATTTACATATTTATTCAACGTATTTACTTCATAACAGCTCCCAGATCACAATGAATCTACAAAATCACCAAACTTTAAATTCTAGGTATCTGGAAGTGAAAGATCCAGGATTTCATACTATGATCTGAGTAACTTTTCCACGTTTCCACATGTGTAGTCATTCTGATCGCCTCACCTGACTCACCTCAAACTGATGTAAAATCTATTAAATAGGAAGTATACTAAAGAAAGAATGAGTTATTTATCCTCCATGTACCCCTGTTGTAACCCAGGTGGTTCCTCTACCTGCATTTGACCAACGTCGTTTTATAGAAATGGTTTTCCATGCAGCCAAACGCATATTTTACCGGTTTGCTCCGTGATGCTCCTTTCGACAGCTAATCCAGCATCCATCTTGCATCCTGCCGGAACTGTGAGACGTGGCGTCTTGCGTCGTCCCCGATAAAAAAGGCTTCTCAGCTCCAGGATGCTGCAGAAACACACATAACAGATAACACACATAACATCAGGCGAGTCTGCAACGCAGTTTTAAGATCGGACAGTTTTCCTGAGACATTTTCCTGAGATTCGTGGACTTCTGCGGCGAACATCACGGCGCACGTCCAGTGATGAGCTGCAGAACTCAGACACTGAAAAGATGCAGCTTATATCGTTTTAAAAACAGCCGACTGTCTAAAAACTGCATAAAAAATGAGATTCAACTGATTTGATTGTGTTTATTACAGACCTGCAGCTGTTTAAATCCTTCTTAGTGGACCTTCACCAGTAGGCTGGACTTGAACTGTTATTATTCTAGTTTTAGCTGCAATTAGCAATTAGCTCATTTAGATTCCCTTGTTTTCTTTCTTTTAACCACGTTTGCTCGTCCAGAACTTCTTCCCGTCTATCACTCCTGTTTCCACTTCTACCTGTGGAAGTAACTACCTGTTATTAGGGACGCACCGATACCAGTATTAGTATCGGCTCAATACCAAGCGTGTGTACTCGTACTTGGTATTAATAAAAGTGTACCAATAACACAACCAATTTAGGATGTGTTTTAAAGGAAATAAATGCCTTGAATGATAAAATGTGACATTTTTTGTTCCACTAAAAGCCAGATCTTTGTTCCAAAACCACACATTTATAGTTGTATTTAGGTAAAATGTGTCAAATCAGAATAAAACCTGTTGAAATTGTTAGATCTGTAATGTTGTTATATTTGTATTGATGAGGTAACTACAGAAAGGATGGGTCATTTATTACAACCTGATGAAATCTTACACAGTTATAACAGCAGTAATAACCATAGTTACTATAATGTTCACATAAACACATCTGGTATCGGCAGATATTCAAGTTTCAGATATCGGTATCGGATCGGAACTCTAGTGCTTCCGGATCGGTCCATCTCCACCTATTACCATAAAATCTCCTACGTCTCGCTCCCTGCCTCCCTTCCTTTGCTTTTTAACACCATTAAATCTTTTGTCTTCCTGATTTTTAACCCTCTGAAGAAGCTTTTCTTTGTGTGTGTGTGTGTGTGTGTGTGTGTGTGTGTGTGTGTGTGTGTGTGTGTGTGTGTGTGTGTGTGTGATACCTACACAACTCAACTTCACATGCGGTGAAGAAACCAACTGGGACTTTTATTTGTGTTACACAAAGACTTTTCAGCGTGTCATGAAGACGAGAAGCGTTGGAGTAAACACACTGTGGGTTGTAAATACCAACATGTGTGTGTGAGTGTGTGTGTGTGTGTTCGTCTGTTGGGGTCAGGCCACCTGGATGAAGGTGTCCTCTGATTCGGGCCGTGGTGAGGCAGGGGTCGGCTCACCAGATGACTCAGCACCTGTCACCGCTTCATCACTCACCGGCTCCATATGCTGCCCATTAACGTCAGACATGTGGGCACTGTTTCCACTAAGCTCACACACCTCCTGACCCCCTCCACATCTGTTGGCAAAGTGTTAAACACATGCAGCACAGAGAAGATAAAGTCAACACGAACAATTCCCATCTCTGCTTGCTGCAGGTAGATACTCTCATCTCTGAACGTCACAAATTAAAGGGATTCATCAAGTAAAACCAGACGGTTTTTCGTCATTTTTGGATAAAAATTGTTCTTTTTGTTCTTTTATTACAAGATCACAACAGAAAATGATCATTTCATGGATCGAAACAGACATTAGGCTACACAAACCTCTAGATCTTATTGATTATAGTGTAAACATATTTGTTTTGGCCAGTCACTCCATATACAGTTCTCCAGATGACTCTGCATGCATTTAGGACAGACCAGTCTCATTCTACATTAGACCTCCCTCAGGCTGAACAGCGGCTCTGTGGCCCCACCCTCCTGCAGTATTGACCTTTTCTCCTGCTAAAAAGGGGCAGTTTGTCCTGAAATATATAAAACAAAAACAGATTACAATAGTGTGGCGCTGCTGAGAAGTGGAGGCGAGCAGAGGAGAGACACTGAGCACCGAGCTGAGGTGAAGGTTCATGCAGACGGAGCATAAATGCGCTTTAACACGTCGCCTCCGTTTGCTGGTTGGATTGTAGGATTGACAAACTGATACAGAGATTTAACAGAAGATTCCTGTTTCCCAACGGAACCATGATATCTGAGTCACACAGACTTTGTTTAGCAGGTCAACGATCTGTTTCCCTTCGCCGGCGTTTCAAGACGTTTATTTGCATAAAGATCCTTCCTTTCCTCCACCCTGCATCACAACATGACCACATTATCACCACATGCATTCTTTTCTACATGTCCACCATCTTTAAACTAGAAGAATATTTATGTTACATTTCAGAAAGTGTGTATAAATCACCACTTTTCAGGCACTTTCTGTGTTCAGGATGAATCCTTTTGTATTTGTTTGAGTTTTTTAGGCATTTTCTGCAGTTGTAGAAGCTGCACAGATGCAGTTTAACCCGAGTTAGAGACTTAGAGCAGAATGGCATGTCTCTAATCTCAGGCCGTGCATGTCAGCGTCGCTGGAAAGAGAGAGAAGACTGAAACCAAATGAAGGAGCTGGAGGTGAAAGAAGAAGATAAAATTCGGTCTCTGTGTCAGATGTTGCTGAAAGTCGACGCTGCGAGTGTGAATGCACGTGCTTTAACGTCGGTGTGTGTGTGCATCTGTGCCAGGATGGACGACTGCAAAAGTATATTTCTGCATGAGCATAATATGCCCAAGTGTGTGCATGCGCGCGCGTGTGTGTGTGTGTGTGTGTGTGTGAATCCAGGAAAGCCTCAGAGCGTGCTTGAAGTGACTGTGTAAAAGAAATGCAGAGGGCATTCTCTTCAAACGGACCGTATTCAAAGAGCAGGGAGTTTCAAAGGGAGACAGCACTGAGGGCAGTCGAGTTTGAACTGTTTGTGCAAAGAAGTCTGCCTTTTGAAAAGAAAAAGACAAAAAAGGAATTCCTGAAGTGCACTCCCAGAGTTTTCTTGGAGGGGGAGAGAATATTAGGGGATATAAAGAGAAGGTGGACCGGTGAAAGGGATGGAAGGAGGGAGGGAGTTAGTGGACTGGAAGGCAGGAGAAAGAAAAGCAGAAAGCGAGGGACACATGGAGGGAGAACGCTGGCCTGGGGCGCTGCTACGTGCCGTGCTTCTTCAGGAGACTCTGAGAGGAGGAAAGAGAAAGAACAAAAACCCACTTTCCATGCAGGCCTGTGGGAGCGCCGCAGCCTGCAGTGTCCCATTTAGCTGCACCGATCTGACCTGAGCGCGGCAGGACTGATGGCTGCTGAATTACCGTGTCAACGGCCCGGTGCCCCGACATGCCAGCTCCCTCACACACACATAATAAACACACTCCATCACCCGTTCGGCCCAAGCACACCGCCCAAAGAGAGCATATTAATTATAGATGTTCGTTAAATTACTTTCATTACCTCCCCCCGCTCAGTGGACGGGACAAAGACAGGGATGATGGATGGAGGGGGTTGTTGTATCTCCCCAAGTAGCAAATGTCCCTTCTTTTACTTTCTCTCACCCTTTTTCTGCTTTTTATTTGTCTGTTAGCATGAATTCCTCCACACTTTGTGGTTGTTTTACTTTTTCTGAAGGGGGTGTCTGGCGTGGCGTCACAGACAGATGCTGTAAGGCCACTCAGCTGTCAATCAAACAGTTAAACTGGTTGATGGGATTGTTTGTAACATGTATAACTGGGTAGAAGATCCTCAGCATTAAAGGTGGTTTTACAGACTGACTGTTCCCTAAAAATGTTTGGACTTGGATGAAACGAATCCTGAAGAAAGATGTTTAAAACAACCTGATTTGCTTCCGTCTTGTTGATTAGCATACAAATGACTGCAAACCCGCATTAAACAGTCAGGAAAACAAAAGCATGTTAATAAAAAAATGCATGTTTTACACACACACACAAGTGTTAAGCTGCAGATTTAAGTTTGTCTCCAAACAACTCAAACTTTTCCAAACTTCACTGGTGTTGTTCATGTCTGCTTTTGCTCCTTATTTACGTTGGTTTTTACATTAAAACTGTTGATTTGGGTTGTAAAACGTTGTTGCATTAACACCTTTTTACGTGCAAACATTAAAAACATCTTAAAGTTTCGGAAAACATAACTTTGAAATACATTTTTTACAATGTTTGCAAAAAAACGCTCAAAACTCTGAAGCCTTAAGAAGAAGCAGAATAATAAACTGCACGATTCGTCTCCATTTTCACTTATAAAGTGATTTTGGTTTTGTCTTCGCTGACCTTAAAGAGAATCTGGAATGAACTCAAAGCTTCAGCAGCTTTGTGTCATGAGGCTCCAGAAATAAAACGATAATTATGAGTTATCATGGTTACAATCATTGCCACATACTAGTCAGGTATGCTAACATTAAGAAATGTTTAAAAATGAGCTGCGTCACTTATACACCTTAAAATGAGGTACATCAGTGGTGTGAAGGCAGCAGAAGAAATAAGTGGAATCATTCAATTCTACTGATCAGTTTATATATTTTTACTTACTTTAATAATTCTTATCTTTCAGATTATAACTTATAGCCTGTAGTACCTTTTGATTTTAAATCAAAGACTGGGTATATAAAGATGGGCGGAGCCTCCGTGACGTCACCCGTAGGTTTCTGAAGAGCTGAACTGAAGCTCGGTGGGCGGTTCCTACCGTCGCCATCTTGGCAGGGGCATGCGTGTCGTTTCGCACGGAAAATCCAAATATGGGCAAAGAGGTGGAGCTGAGAGGGGGGCTGTGAGCGTCATGGTGGATGATTGACATCGAGCAAACTCCGAGCTTTCTGTAGCCAAGAGCTAACCGAGCTAACCCGGAGATAACAGGAGCTAACCAGCTAACGGAGGTAAGCGGGCTAAAGCTAAGTCACGTTGTTAACCGGCTAAAAACCGCGGTTGTTCTACGTTCTTCTGACTTGAAGCAGGAGATTGGGTACCTGTCAATAAAAAGGACACGCCCCTAAATATGCCGAACTTCAAGATTAAATTACTTTTAAACGGGCGAGTTAGAAAAACTTCACTCCCCCCACAGTTGTCATGAAGGTAAAACTGACCTATAAACCTAAAATGGATTTATGTACCAGGCTGTAAACATGCTTATTTCTGCTATAAACATGTTTATTCCTGCTGTAAACATGTTTATTTCTGCTGAGACCAAAGGGATGACTAGAGAAGCGTAAACAATTTTTAATGAAAAACGTCAACATACACTTCTGGTTGTCATGACAAAGTTTAATAGTCTGGGGACTGCTACTGAATCACGTAGCTTCACAAGTTTTTATAGCGTCTTACGCTCTGTGTTCGATTAAGCCGTCATTTACCTGTCTCCACATTTAGAGGATCATTTGTGTGTCCGGCAACTGCCTGCCTACCGAACCCTAGAGCTCTGAGTTACATGCACTTGAAATAAGGAGGATGATGTTAGAAGGTTTAAAAAAAAATGTTACTAGAGGTGAAAAATATTTGTTTCAAGCATCACAAACAGAAACAACTTTAAAATATGGTTAAATAAAGCTAATAAGGTTTTTCTAGCTAATTTCAAGATCTTTTGAGTTTCCCACATACTGTATTCTTTCAGAACTATGAAGACAAATTTGACGTCTTCCATCTGCAGAATTTTCTTTTTGGCTTATTTAAGCAGAAATATCTTGTATTTATTTATTTATTTACTTAACTTAGACATATGTTTTTTCCAGTTTAAGAGCTGAACAACCGCGATACCTGTTCCTCTGCAGCAATCTGCAAACATATCGGTCATCTGAAGCCTGAAATTTGATGCAATCCTCTAAAGAATGAAAGTTTTTAAGTTGAAAATCCACTCGCTTCCTCTACAACAGGTAGCTAAAACAGAATAAAGACTTTAATGGAGCACGCTAATAAATTCCTGGTGTGAGCTGGAGAGATAAGATTTAGTTTGGGGTTTTATTTGAAACTGAAATATAAATTTCTAAGATCTGTGTAGTTGTTTTGATTCTAAATACTCAAAGCGTCTACTTTTAGGCTTACCTGTCCATCACAAGAAATGAATGTCCAAACTGTGGAAAAATATATTACCTGATAAACTCTATAAGCCCATTTTGATTTGCTTTTGCTGGGAGTGAAATCATGTGACTTTTGACATCTAGAAGCTGAAACGCAGATATAACGAATGTGGAAATAGGACGAGATATTCAACATCATCCCTCGGCGTACTCCCTGAACAAATAAAGCAGCGTGTCTGCTTTGCAAACATAAAGGCCACTGCAGGCGGCTCGCTGGGCTTGTGTATGCCTTGTCCTTGCCTCAGTGTGCTCTGTAAGTCTGATGTCACTCCTGCAAGAGAAGCATTACATCTGTGCTTGCTCAACGGTCTGGGTCTATCTAATCTCCGCCGCTCTGAAACATCCCCTTCAATTTCTTCTGTTGATAGATGCTGGTGATCTTTGAGCCCTCTGGGAGCACATTCTTCCTCTCCTGCTTGTCTCAGACTTGTCGCTTGTGTAAGACCACTTCAAATTCATCAGGTCAGCTCCCCATTGTAAACAAGCGAGATCTGGTTCACGCAGATCCAAAGGTCAGGAGAAGGGATGATAATCCAGACGCCGGCCTCTTGTCTGTTCGCTCTCCTTCTGTTTATGTGGACCACCATGTGAGGCAAGCAGGCAGGAAGCTTTGATGAAGAGTGATAACTAATTAAAATTCTCCGCGTCCAGGCTGAGTACTCATCTTACAAGTACTGACGGTGAACTGAAAGCTGTCAGTTATAGTTACATGACTTGGTGGTACATTGTAATTGCAGTCCTCATTAAGAGATGAGTAAGAAACAGGCAGTGTGTCTGACTCGCACCAGTTTAGGAGCACACTTTATGAATTTATATACGTATATGTCACATCAGGTGTGTATGTTTCACAGAAATGTCGCCGGATCATGTCCTGTTTCCTGGGGGAAGCTCTAACCAGCTCAAAATTATTTGTCCTTTAAAAATAAAGAAATATGGCTTCACATTTCTAGAAGATATTTAATCCACGTGCAGGTGCAGTTACTAATGCAGGAGTATGTGTCATGATGTGTTATTTTGTGTTTCTCCTTAGTTCTGGTTTCCTGTTTTGGTAGTTTTCCTTAGTTCTCTGGTGTCTAGGTTTCTGTTCATTAGTTTCACCTGGTTTGATTTTCTGATTAGTTTCACCTGTGTCTCGTTGTGTTCTGTGTATTTATACCCCTCAGTTTTTGTCTTGAGTTGCTGGTTCATTTTGTTAGTTTTGCCCTCACTTTGTTCATGGAATTAAAATCACAATTTCTGCTTCCTACCATCGCCATCTTGGCAGGAGCATGCGTGTCGTCTCGCCCGGAAAATATAAATATGGGCAAAGAGGTGGAACTGAGAGGGGGCTGTGAGCGTCATGGTGGAGGATTGACATCGAGCGTACGCTGAGCTACCTGTAGCTAAGAGCTAACCTGGAGATAACAGGGGCTAACCAGCTAACGGAGGTAAGCGGGCTAAAGCTAAGTCGTGTTGTTAACCGGCTAAAAACCGCGGTTGTTCTACGTTCTTCTGACTTGAAGCGGGAGATCGGGTACCTGTCAATCAAAAGGACACGCCCCTAAATATGCCGAACTTCAAGATTAAATTACTTTTAAACGGGCGAGTTAGATAAAATATTCACTCCCCCCACAGTTGTCAGGAAGGTCAACCTGACCTATTAAACCTTTGAACTAAGCTGTTAACATGTTTATTTCTGCTGTAAACATGTTTATTTCTGCTGTAAACATGTTTATTTCTGCTGTGAAGTTGGTCTTCTTAACATGGGAGTCTATAGGGATTTGCTCTGTTTTGTGGCCCCTAGTGGATGACGGGGGAACTTCAGTTTTATGCACTTCCGCATCGGCTTCATTCTTATCACCGGAAGCTCCATCCATCTTTCATATACGGTCTATGGGTCACGCTCACATTTTGACATTAGATGGTGGCTGTAGTTTCGCGCACACACATGCTATTCAAAAGCTCTGGATGTAGCAAGCAGCAACCTTTAACAATGAAAGAGAAGCCAACATGAAGTGCCAGAAACTTCAATTCCCTCGTCGTCCACTAGACGCTGCAGAAGAGTCAATCGTATAAACCACCAAGTTAAAAATACCAACTTTACAGCGCAAATAAACATGTTTACAGCCTGGTTCACAAAAACATTTTAGGTTTAAAAAGGTCAAGTTTACTTTCATGACAACTGCGGTGGGGAGATTTTTTATTTTTTTAACTTTTTTTTTTTTTTATAACTCATCTGTTTAGATGCCATTATGCCATAATTAGGGGTGTGTCCTTTTGACTGACAGGTATTCAATTCAATTCAGCTTTATTTGTACAGCACCACTTCACAACAACGTTGTCACAGGACACTTTACATACACATCATTTCAAGCCAATTCATACATATCCTATAATAGAAACCAACTGATTGCATCGAGTCATGACTTGGATCCAATCCTCCATCCTGAGCTGCACGCAGCGACAGTGGGAAGGAAAAAACTCCCCTTTAACAGGAAGAAAACCTCCTGCAGAACCCGGCTCAGGGAGGGCAGCCATCTGCCTCGACTGGTTGGGGTGGAGACGGCAGGAAAGACAGATCAACATGTACAACTGCACTTATTCCAATATCCGGCAGCACAAAGGCAGAGTGTAGTACAACCACAGGTTTTAGCTGGTGCACCTTAGCTTTAGCTTGCCTGGCTCCATCAGCTGGTTAACTCCTGTTAGCTTCGGATTAGCTTTTGACTACGGGCAGCTGGGATTTTGATGCCAGTCACCCATCCTCACACTAACAGCCCCCCTTCAGCTCCACTACTTTGCCCATTTTTGTGCTTTCCTGGAGTTTTGACATGCGTCACACTGCCAAGATGACAACCGTAGAAAACCGCTCTTCAGAAACCTGCAGGTGATGTCATGGAGGCGCCGTCCATCTTTTATACACAGTCTGTGGGATGTTGTTGATGTTTTCAACTTCTTCCCCTGCATCTTATTCTTTGGGTGCTTTTATTTTGGCGGTTTCTGTGTTGTCTTCTTCTTGTTCCTCCTCTTCTCCATTTTTTTTTTTTTTCCATTTTCTAGTTACGTGTCAGTTATACAACTCAACACTGCCCCCTGTGATTTCTGGTGGTATTCTTCTGTTTTCTGACACTAATTGCACGGGTAATCCACACAGGAGACGGACGTAACTCAATCATATCCTTTCTTATTATAGCCTTTCCTATAAAGTATTGCCCACACACTGCCCCCCATGTGTAAATGTCTAGCTTTGCTACCGTTTATGAGCAGCATATCTACATATGACTTCAATAAATGTAACTTTACACAGCGACTTGATGACCTCCCACATCCTCTGGAGACACAGAAGTCTTTTTTACCATTGAGGATGGAGGACAACAGTCATGGAGTATTGCAGGAGCAAACACTGTGGGGAGGACAGCATATAGGGGAGGGTCAGTGGGCAAGAGGGGAACAGGAAGTGAGAGGGATTATAATAATGACAAACGGATTCCCAGCTGCAGAGCCCACAGCCTCGTCTCTGGGGAACCTTTCCACCTTGTCATGTCCAAAGACCTTGTGTAATACTTGACAAAGAGGGCAGAGGAAGGCAAAAGGAAAAAAAAAAAGTGTTTTTTTTGTTTTTTTTTTGACTCTGCGTTTCTAATTTGTTGGCCCAATGATTTGCTGCTATGTATGAGGATGCATGCAGCTCAGAGCACTAGGCTGGAACATGGGGCCTTGCTTCATTAGGTGGTCATGCCCTTAAGCTGCTGACATTTCCAAACCTGCTCCTCCGATCTTGTAATTGTCATAAAAAATTGTACAAAGCCACCAAGACTGAAGACACACGCTATATTTTTATTTGATGGCCTTTCTCATGCGTTTCGGTGTCATTTCCATCACTGGAGAAATGTGGAAAGCTTTCACACGTCTTGGAAACTGCATGATGAATGAAATTCAGTCTGAATGCTCAGCTTTATCATCTACAAATAGGTCAGATACATTTGTTTTTCTGTGGATTTTATTAGTTTACAAGAAAATAATGACTAACATATTAAATTGTGCAGAACAGAGTAAAAAAAAAAAAAAACAGCTGCCATCATTTTCAAATACTGTAGGTATATTTTCTTATTGTCGCTCAGTTGCATGATAAACATGCTCACATGCATGAGCAACAACACACAGCTTCAGATCAAATAACAGCATCCAAATCCAGAACTGCACAAATAAAAGTCCCTGCTAAACAGCAACACCAGGTGATTACATAGCTGAAGAACATCAGTTTATGTGTGGCTGAACAGGAAAGTTTATAATAAATACAGCTTAAAAGCACAGGATTAGTTTTTAGTCGAACTATGGGTGGGCGGCTTTATGATATTTGTTGTGATGCAACATGTACCAATTTAATTACAATTCAAAATACTCAAAACGATTATTTTTCATAGTAACATAAAAGTCAAACACTCTGACGCAGGAGGTACGTTAGCGTACACAGCTTTTACTGGGTAAATACTTGCTGCAAACAGAACCGTGAAGCGACCAAACCGCTCCATACTGGAGGTCACCGCTAGAGGCAGTACGTATCGTTTGGACTCTGAAATACAGACAAGCTCACTTTGTATTTCTGCGTATACAGGCGGTTGAAATGGGTTTCCTCCGTCATCCAGGAGGAGATCAGAGTAGAGCCGCTGCTCCTCCGCATCGAGAGGAACCAGTTGAGGTGGCTCGGGCATCTGGTCAGGATGCCTCCTGGACCTCCCTGGTGAGGTGTTCCAGGCACGTCCCTCTGGGAGGAGACCCCGGGGAAGACCCAGGACACGCTGGAGGGATTATATCTCTCGGCTGGCCTGGGGACGCCTCGGGATCCCCCCCGCAGAGTTGGCAAATGTGGCTGGGGAGAGGGAAGTCTGGGCTTCCCTGCTTAGGTTGCTGCCCCCGCGACCCGACCCCGGATAAACGGCAGAAGATGGATGGATGGACATAGTTTTTACAGTCTGTTGCCAACTGTTCAGATGCATGTGTTTGTCACTGTGCAGCAGGGAGGAAAAATAAATAAAGATGCTGGTGGCTGCAAACAAAGTCCGAGAGGTGCTTTTCAAAACTGTCTGCTGTTTTGTTTACCTCTGATTTCAACGTCAATGTTGCAACTTTAGCAAATGACACGTCAGTGTAGCGGATTTCCTTCTCGGGTCTTAAGGAGGCATTTGAAAGCCTAAATAATATGTAGTAATAATAATCTAAACATGTGACAGCACCTCCGTTCCAGCCCAGGTTGGAGGAGCTTGTTGTTCCTAACTACTCCAAATGCATTTTCCAAGAGATTCAAGGGAAAATTTAAATGTGATCTGTGTTTGATTTACTCCTGGTTCAGCATAAATAAAAGTTAGTGGAGATAAACTGGTTTGGTCACTTAAATTAATGGATACTGAATCCAGCAAAAAGTTGTATAAAGGTGGCCATGTAGTAAAAAAAAAACCTTCAGTGGGGAAAAGAGTTGCATGCAAATCCTGATAAACACTTTATAATCGAATTGTAGCTCCTGAATCGTAATCAAATTGTGAGGTACACAAGAGACCAAACCCTTAATGTCTAACACTTCAGTAACAGATCTAGGTACAGTTTCAAAACAAAAGGTTAAAACATTTACATGCAACTTGTTACATAGATTATACAGTATTTTTTGAGGGGGGGAAAACAGAATCATGTCACCTGTCTTACTATTGGAAACACTACTAGAACAAAATATCCCCTACCCACACCATCAGGTTATTCACAATGCTATAATAACACATGCTTGAGTTTGATTAAACACATTCACAACCCCCCCCCCCCCCCCCAAATAAATAAATAAAATAAAATCTTAGTTTGTGTTCTCAGAGAGTAACTAAGTACATCTTTTCTGCCTTCACATTGTAAACGTCTCTATAAAAGCAGACTTTTTGGCTGATAAGATAATTCACCCCACAAATGAATTAAACTAAAAATACAGAAATATGATCCCAAATCTACTGAACAGCTGGATATGGAAGAAAAGCGAACGGCAGCAAAGGTTGAAATTCCAGACCTCAACCTGACTGAAACAGTGTGATAGAGTGTGTAAGAGAGCGGGAAAATTACTCATTTCACTGCAGGTCAGAACAGCTTGGAATTTAATTTAAATAGATTCTTTCATTTTCACGTGATTTTTAGAGACATAATGGTCATTTCTCTCTCATCTTTTGGTAAACATGTACAATTTAAAATCACATATTTTACATTAGAGCACCCCGAACATTTGGCTCAGTTTGCTTTGGCTTAGACCTCGATGGATGGATGGATGGATGGATGGATGAACAAAGGGATGGATGGATGGATGGATAAACAAAGGGATGGATGGATGGATAAACAAAGGGATGGATGGATGGATGGATGCATGGATAGATGGATGAATGGATGGATGGATGGATGGGTGAACAAAGGGATGGATGGATGGATGGATGCATGGATGAACAGATGGATGGATGGATAGATGGATGGATGGATGAATGGGTGAACAGATGGATGGATGGATAGATGGATGAACAAACACATGAATGGATAAACAGATGGATGGATGGATGGATGGATGGATGAATGAATGGATAGATAGATGAATGGATGGATGGATGGATGGATGGGTGAACAAAGGGATGGATGGATGGATGGATGGATGCATGGATGAACAGATGGATGAACAGATGGATGGATGGATAGATGGATGAACAAACACATGAATGGATAAACAGATGGATGGATGGATGGATGAATGAATGGGTGAACAAAGGGATGGATGGATAGATGGATGAACAAACACATGAATGGATAAACAGATGGATGGATGGATGGATGGATGGATGGATGAATGAATGGGTGAACAAAGGGATGGATGGATGGATGGATGAATGAATGGGTGAACAAAGGGATGGATGGATAGATGGATGAACAAACATGAATGGATAAACAGATGGATGGATGGATGGATGGATGAATGAATGAATGGGTGAACAAAGGGATGGATGGATGGATGGATAGATGGATGAATGAATGGGTGAACAAAGGGATGGATGGATAGATGGATGAACAAACACATGAATGGATAAACAGATGGATGGATGGATGGATGGATGGATGGATGAATGAATGAATGGGTGAACAAAGGGATGGATGGATGGATGGATGGATGGATGGATGGATGGATGGAGACAGTGGTGATCTACCAACATTTTGTACAAATCCCCCAGAAGCTCCTCAGTGGCTGCCAAACTGGCAACCCCCCTGAGATTATCTTGGGAGCAGCATGAGGGTCAGGATCCTGATTATTTATAGTAATGGAACTTATTGATATTGCTGATTGTTAAACTGAAACACGTATTTCCACGGCAACATGAGTCCTTATAAAAACAGAGGTCGTGTCATTTGGGTTTGTTTTTATGGGAAGTTAAATATTATAAAATACTGAGGCTGCATTTCGTCAATGTCCTGAATCAATTCAAACTGATCCACAACAGCCTGTTTCCATTTGATTTCTGTTAAATTTGATTTGATATCAATTCATTTAGTCAATTGTGTAATCAAACTTTTTTCTTGAATATTAAAGACCTTCTGATAACATTTTTTTTTTTTTATAAAACACTGAACCTGTTGAAAATCAAAATCAGCAGTCTGGGAGCAAAAGACTCAAATTCCAACAGTGGTGCAAGATTCAGCTTGTTTGGTTCCGATTATGGATGTGGCGTTACTATGACGGCCAAAACGTTCCCATGATGGACATGACATTCCTGTGACGGCCACAACGTTCTCGTGACTGACATGTTGGAGTTACAGTCAGTGTAACCGGAGCAGGTAAAATAGTCCAGCTGCTCTTCACGGCAGCGAGTATTTCAATATAAAACATGCAGCGGTTTCAGGGGGGAGGGACTAAAGGCAGTTGAGTTTGACAGACATATCATCAACCAATCACTTAGAACAGTCGGTTAAAACGATTGCATGGACGTTTTTTAATGTCCTGTCTGTTCCAACGGTGATTTTATTTGTCATTTTTTTGTGCAAGTTATAAAAATGCTCCTGGAAAAAGCTCCTTTCCTAACTTTAAAATTTATTTCTGGTGTTTTTTTAAACCCAGTCCTATAAAATACCATCTGGTTAAAAGTAGCTTGTGTTTGTAAGACGTGCATCACGTTTGTGAAAAATTTGGCAAACATGGCGGTACGTCTGTGAGCATGTACGCTTCTGTTATGACTCCACAGCCATGTCATATGTTACTGATTATCACAGATGACAAATGAGTTCAATATTTAGAGAATTAACCGCAACCCTCAGCGTCTGCCTCGTGCTCTAAATGTTAATAAAAATGAATAAATACTTCCCAGCTCCAGCAGCTGATGAATGCTGAACGTGAGGGTGTCCATTTTCTTGCTTTTTTAACAGGAGCTTGAGGTGAATGTGAAAGTGTTGCAGCGGTTTTACCATCAGTCATTAACTGGATCTTTCTACGTTCTCTGTTCCTGGCTCTCGCTGGGTTGCGTTCATCACCGTTGCCTCAGACTCAGTCAGTTGCATCTGAATCACCTGATCCTGGTTCTCCATGCTTCTTTGGTTCAGCTCTCTGCCTTTTGCTGCTGCCTTCTCTCTGTCCAGCATGTGGTAGTTGTAAATGTTCATTAGGAAGAGAAAGAGCCCACCAGTCACGATCACGGCGCCGCACATGAAGAAAAGGTACTTGTAGTCACCAAAGATGTCCACCAGTAGGCCTACAGCAGAAGAATACAGAGAAACAGTCAGGTTTAGCAGCTTTTTATCCCTGCAGATGAGCATTTTGGACTTGGTGCCTCCTGTATGTGTGTGGACGTGAGCACAGGCCAGTTTGTGAGGAGCCACCTTGGAATTGAGGGTCATTACACCCTTTGTGGCTTTCATGCGAAGGCAATTTGGATGGCTGCTACCGAAACGAATCAGAAGAGAGCAGAGCCATAAACAGGAGCACAAGTCTGCAGAAAAGTGACAAATATGCTTTAGATCAGATTTAAGCCTGCAGGTTTTCAGAGTCTTAAACGTGCCCCCCGCCCCCGACACCGATGGATGTGCATGACCGTCCATCTCCCTGTATTGCAGTCTATTTGTTAAAAAACTGGATGGTGTTGTCACCTGCACATCACTGCTGTCATTCCAACTCATTTATCAGCATCTACAGCTGTTTTCAGACTTTTTCTGGAAAGTTTCACCAAAGAACTTCAGACTTAATGAGAAGGATGTTTAAACACACCTGATCAAAACCTTTAAAAAAGATTTTTACATTGAAAGACCTTCAGAAGCCTCTTTGATGCTACTTTTAAGCACAAAACTTACTACCTTCACAAGAAGCATGTGCAACCGCCACGAGAGGTCACTTTGGATTTGGATTATTATTTCAACAGTCTCTATTATCTGATGATAGCACTCATCTGGTGTCTGTACTCAAATGACCATCACCCTCATTAAGACAGCCCTTGATTGGTTGAGCAGTAATTATGTCCATCTGGCATAGTCACCTCTTTTTTTTAATGCATCCGCAGCTTAATTATGGCCCAGGTACAGGACTTTAATGACGGCAGTTTGAACTGAGCGTCATTAAACACCCAAAGCAAAAGGCTAATTACACCCACTTACCTTACTTCCTCCTAATTGGCTTGACCCGAAGGTTTGCAGGAGCAGTAACAAGCAGATATGGCAGACATAACGATTGTGCCCTCTGGAGGAGAACGTCAGACGTGCAGGGAGGCACTTATTTACCCCCATTAAATGAGCCCCTCAGAACAGGGTTACTCCAGATAAATGGGGAGGCTTTAACTTTTCACCTCATTAAAAGTCAGATCGCGGGGAAAGAAAAAGTTTGTCAGCAGGACGGCTGCTTATGTAATGTATGGCGACGCTACAGTCCATCATCAGCCTTGTTTTAGTTTTTAATTTGGACATGAAACACAGACTCTGCCGATGCGAAACCAGGCGGAAACACAAGCTCTGCAGCGAAAAGATTTGGTTGGTTTGTTGGTTTATTCTGTAGCTGGCTGCTTTTCCACGTTTTCAACAAGTTAAAACCTGACCCATGAAAAAATAGTAAGAAAGGTTTTAATATGAGGTTGTTATTTGCCACTCTATCTAAAGAGAATATTTACTATTTATTACCATGTTATTAAAGTCATTACAGTGTAATCTCCTGGTATCTATCAGGGCAGGCGTAATTCAGCATTTCAGACCTTGTAGTCACCATATTTGTCACTACCAAATTGTTGCGTTAAAGAAATACGCAACAAACCGCCGCAACATCAAACACTGACAAAATGCTTTTAAAAAACGTGATGAATTTGCAAAAGAAAGCCAGAAAGCCATCACAGTAACAAAGTTTTAGAATCTATTGTTGTGGATGACCAGCCGCTGTCCGTTGTGGAAAACATTCTCTATAAGTCCAATTTCAAGACTTTTTAAATGGAAATTCTTTGATTTGAATTTATTTACTCAATTATAAGACTGTGGCAGTCATAGTTGGAGTTTTAAAGGTAACAACAACATATATAAAAGTCTATAATATAATTTATTTGAATTAGAAATGTAATAGACCTCTTAATAAAACAGCACAGGCCTCATATCAGTACTCGGTAAGGGCAGATACCTAACACTTAGGTATCGGACAGAAATAACAACGGTATTGGAACATTTCATGTAAGCATGTGAGTGGATCACCCCAAGTCTGTCATGTCTGCGAGTGGATTGTTGTGTTTTACCTGCGGCAGGTGGTCCCAGTAACATAGGGAAGCACTCTATAATGGTGACCAGTCCAACAGCACTGGGGAAGCGATGATTTCCCATCAGGTCCATAAGGCATTCAAATATTAAGGCGAAAACCATGCCGAACCCCACTCCGAAAAACACCGCGTAGGCCACCAGGAGGGTGTAGCTCTTCATCAGAGGGCACACTAAATGGCACACGCCGTTGAAAACCATTGCAAAGCTGAAGAAGTATTGGATTCTCGGCCTGATCCACTTGCTGCTGGCTATCAAGCCGGTTCCAGGGCGAACAAACATGTCAACAAAGCCCATGATGGAAAGCAGATAGGCCGCAGAGTACTCTTCCACGCCTTGGCTAATAGCAAAGGCAGACAGGAATACAATAGGTGCATAAGCACCAAAGATGTACAATATATTTCCCACGAGGTAAATGACAAAGCCTCGATCCTTGAAGAAGGACAAATCCAAAAACCTCTTAGTGTTCGTCATGCAACTTTCTTTTATCCGAGTGTACCACTCATCTGGTTGTTCCACCTTCTTCTGCGCCTCACAAGAGGATGGCTTAGGAGGTGGAGAAACAGGTCTCATCAAGGCTCCTGCAACGCAACAGTTGAGCATCATACCCCCGAGGATGAGCAGACTTCCTCTCCAGCCAAAGTGGCCCAGCAGAAACTGGTTAACAGGGGCCAGAAAGCAGAGGAACACCGGACTCCCGGCCATGGCGAGCCCATTGGCCAATGGTCGCCTGGCCAGGAAATATTTACTGATGATGGTGAGAGATGCGTTCAGGTTGAAGGAGAGTCCACAACCTGTCAGTAGAAAAATGAAAAACAGTCATGAAAACAGTATCGAACCTAAACTACAAAGGGGACTTTTTAAATTAAATTAATCCCAGTTTTACTGGGAGCTCATTTAGGTTTTGTCTCATTTCACTTTTTCCTGCTAAAATCTCATTAAAGAAAGCTGTAATTATTTCCCCTTCAATCAGAAGGTAATGAAGATAACTGGGAAAAACATCCAGTCTTCCTACCCAGAACATATTTGTTTATAAAAACACCTTAATATGATGAAGAGCTTTATTCCCGTTCTCTGGATCCAGAAAGGCCAAATGACCCCTGATTGTATAAAGCTTTAAAGAAATTTTTGTTGTATTATTTTTGCATCATCTGATCCATGTTCAATCCCTTTCTTTGTGTTTGTTAATGTGACTTAAAAAAGGGTCCTCAACCAACGAGAATAACTGAACAGCATCCCACGTAATCTCACCAGCACACACCAGTTATTGTGTTCGCTTGAGCTCAGAGAAAACTAAAAAGGAAGGAGAATTGTGGAGCTTTCTGGGGTGCTTTCCTACTAACCGATTATCTCCTTGCATGTGCAGGTGTTAGCGTGTACGTCAGCCTGCCTGCTAGGTAAAACTGACCGATGCCTATGTGTCAGTGTGCCAGGACGCAGGGGAGCATAGCAGGGCCAGCACATGCCCCTGGCCACCACACACACCCCAGCCACTTGCTGGGCCTATTAATCCTTCACAGGAGCCTTTGGCAGGGTAATGAGCCTCGTAGGGTGGCAGAGAGCCCCCATGCGACGTCTGTGATTGGAGACCACGGGTAAGCACAGAGGGCCGTGGAAGACCACGCTCCCTGGGATCAGAGATAGCTCTGTCTTAATTACTGTCCTCATGCTGGCCCTCTCGCTGCTTTAACTGCACCCCAGGAGCTGGGGCAGTTTTCCAGGGCCGAGGACGATCAGCATGGAGGCCGATCTGAACCAGGAGCATCTGAGAGAAAACTGCAAACCTCCAAACCTCAGAGCAGCTTTTCCATTAACAGGGTACAGAATGCAACAAGTCAAAAACTCACATCGAAAAAGAAAGATAGAAAAAAACAAGGAAAGAAAGAAAGCTAGAAAGAGATAAAAAAAAAAAGAATGAAAACAAGAAAGGGAAAATGAGAAAGAAAGAAAGAAAAAAACAAAAAGTAACTGACAGACAGAAGGAAAAAAAGAAAAAGAGAACGACAGAAAGAAGAAAATAAAAAAAGGAAAGAAAGTAAGAAAACAAAAGAAAGTAAAAAATAAAAAAGAAGAAAAAACGAGAGAAAGGAAAGAGAGAAAGAGAAAGAAAGAAGAAAGAAAAAAGAAAGAGGGCAAGATGGAAAGAAAATGAGAAAGAAAAGGAAAAAAAAAAGAAAGCTAGGAAGAACAAAAGAGAAAAAAGAACTCTACCTCCAATGATTCCGATGCAAAAGTAGAGAGAAACGATGGAGTTCCCAAATGAGGCAGTTACCATGGCAACTCCACACATAAGTCCACCGATCATGACTATTGGTCTGCTTCCAAAGCGATTTACCAACACACTGCTCACAGGTCCTGCAAAACAAAGAATCAATCTATCAATCAATCAAAACTTTATCAGTAGAGCACTTTCACATACCACAAGGTAACCCAAAGTGCTGTAAACGTAAAATAAAATAAATCAACATTAATAGCACAAAAATAAAAAACAGTTGAAAGACTGTTCGAAAGACAAAATAAGAAAGAAAAGACCGAGTGGTCCAGCTCTCTGGAGTTAAAAGACAACGTAAAAAGATAAGTGTTTAAAAGAGACTTAAAACCACTTAAAGTCCTAGATTTAAGAAAGAGGGAGATCATTCCAGAATCTGAGGGCTGCTGCAGAAAAGGCTTTGTCTCCACAAGTTGAGTCCTCGGGACCACTACAAGCATCTGGTCTTCCCATTTAAGAGCTCTAATGGTACAATGATGCTGCAGAAGCTCAGAAAGGTACAGAGGTGCCAGAGCATTTAAACATTTAAAAACCAAAAGTAAAACTTTAAAAACTATTCTAGAAGAGCCTGGCAGCCAGTGAAGACAATGCAGCACAGGGGTCATGTGCTCGCTATGTCTTTTCCCCGTTAACAGGCAGGCAGCTGAGTTCTGGACCAGCTGTAAACAACGGACAAGAGACTGGTTGTTCCCAGTATAAAGAGAATTGCAATTTTCCAGTATGGAGAAGATAAAAGCAGGAATGACCCTTTCCAGGACGGCATGAGGAAGATGAGGCTTCACTTTACTGATAAGCCTCAAGTGATAAAAACTAGACTGGACCACTGCACTGACATGCCTGTCAGAGTTAAAATAAAAATCAAAGAAGACCCCAAGATTGTTAATAAAAGGGTTAAAAGAGTCCAGAGATCCTACAGCACTGCTGCATCCTGCCAGCAGGTCAGTTTTCCAAAAAGTCATTACTTCAGTTTTATCCTTATTTCTGCAGAGGAAGTTTAGCTCCATGTTTTAATGTCCTTCAAACAGTTCTGCAGATTTTCTACACCACAGGCTCCAACAGGCTTGAAAGGAAAATAAATCTGAATGTCATCAGCGTAACAATGAAATGACACGTCATATTCATCAAAATAAACCCCAGAGGAAGTAAATACAGTGAAAAGAGGATGGGACCTAGGACGGAGCCTTGAGATACTCCATGTTTAAGTGTTGGTTTTGGAGGAGAAGCAGGGAGGAAGCCAGAGTACCTGAAGAACCCCGAATGCACAAGGACAAAATGCAAACTTCACACAGAAAGGCCCCAGACAGGGATCAAACCCAGGAACCAGCTTGAATTGTGGTGTGGGGTTAACCACTTCCTACCTCCAAGCTTCCAAAAAGCTGAAACACTGCAGGAAAAGTGGGAACCCTGGGGGAAATGGTTTAGGTGCTTTAACACTCAAAGTTTGATTGTGCAAATTCCTCAACAGTTTAATTGTTCTCAATAAAAACATTAGATACTGTGGATTTGTATTATTTACAGTGCAAGATGTCATTAAATGGCATTTTAAAGAAAAACTATTACTAATGCTGATAAGGACAAAAAACTGTCAGACTTATAAGGCCCTCAGGCAGCGCTGAATTTAAACAGCATTTTGTCACTTTGACCTTAAAAATTTGTTCCGGACTCCTTTTAAGGGTACAATTGCATTTATTTAGTTTTTATACTGTAAAAAAAATAAATTTATCTGGAAATAGTAACAATCATCCAATCTGGTGAAACTCTGCCCCCTTGTGGCAATAATACGTAAAGACCAAAGCTATAAAATGCACCTTTAATAATTTTGTACTTTCAAATAATTTATTTGTGTCCTCAGTTGCAATGTGAAACACAGAGACAAATTCCCCAAAATGTTTTACTGACACTTTTTTCCTTTTTCCGTCTTCGCAACACACCCTGTTATCTGCCCTGTGCTTTGACGCCATTTCGTCGGTACGAGCACATCGCTGAAAACCCCCCGCTGCGAACTGCATGTGTGAACAGGAAGTGCTGAGAAAGTCAGAACAGGATCTTCTATGCAGTCTCCCCAAAAAAATCTACGGTGCTCATGTGTGAAAACAGCTTACGCAAGTTGATAGACCTGAACCAAGGGCAAAAGAACTTCACAGCAGGTGATGGAAAACCTCCACACCTCTGTATCCACTGAAAAGCAGCCTACCATCTCATTTTACTTTCCCCTGATAATGTAAAACACTACACTCAGTGATCAATCAGCAACTGAACAGTCTTTTATATGCTGTCAACCTTTCCTTCATTTATAACCTTGCCTGAAAGAGTGACATTGCAGCACCAGTCATTCCGCAGCATGCCATGATCAAAACGATCATACTCTCGCTGCTAAGAGTGCCAGTTGTTTGAATGTAGATGTATTTTTCTCAAATCGTGCCGGATAGCAGGCGAGATTTTTTCAAAGTCATTTCTCCAGCCAGCCAGAGGTTTGTGAATCCTGAAACGTACAGCTGGATTTATGGAAATGCTGGCTCGAGCTTCTGAACGGTGATGAACGAAAACAGCCCAGAAACCAGCAAACACCTGATCTTCAAAAAGTATGCTTACCATGGCTTCATGGCTCATTTCTCAGTGAGAATGGCAAATAAACATGACAGAGATAAACGTTTAAGTGAAGCCGAGTTAACAAAGCTGCATCTTCTATTTTGGTCAAATGTGCATTAATGTCCCAGTCAAACTTTAAGAAGCTCCTAATTTCATTTTTTTTGTTTTCTATTAACAGAGAAATTATGAAACAACATGAAAACAGGCTTTAACGTTTTAGGTGAAAGCCTGAACAACCAGTAAAAACTGCACCCAAACTGGTTTCCCCGGACTATGAGTGTGTTGAAGTCTGTCAGGTACTATATCGGGTTGGTATTTCAGGTTTCAGTGTGAAACTAATCAGCAATTTTCAAACTCTGCAGATGTTCAGAAGATTCTGGTTCAGTTGGTCCAAGTTGTGTCGGGACAGACTCTCACAGCTGGAAATGTGAAGGAGGAGCTCTGAACAAGGCTTGATGTGATGATCTGGCTAAATATGGCACACAGACTGCTACGATGCTACGACGCTGGACAGGACTGGGTAAGAAAAAAAAAAGATAACAGTTGAGTTTCCTTCATTATATTCCAGAGCGGTTCTAGAGGATCTACGGTAGTCCAGGGCAGGCCAGTGCCACCCTGAAAACAGGTTTTCATCCCAACAAATTCAGTGCACTTAGCATGCTAACGGAGGCTACAGGCCTCTGTTAGCATGCTAAAAGTTAAAATTCTTCAGAGTAAAATCAGGAAAACTTTGTTTCCAGACTTCTTTCTAAAGAATAACATTAAATTCTTTTTTGGCTTTATTTACCTTCTGTTTTTATATTTCTGCCGTCATGTTAAAATAAACTCTCTCAATCAATCAATCAATCAATTAATCAACATGGCAGGACCATTATCGTGTGCAAGGTTGCTTCTGAACAACAGACTTCTGGAAGATGACCTTTAGAAAGGTGACACCTTTCCTTACATTCCTTATAGGAATTCAAGCTAAAAATATTGAACATAAAATTAGTCTTTACGCAGATGACATTTTACTTTTCCTTAACAACTCACAAACAACACTTTCTCAAACAATCACACTAATTAATACATTCTCTTCAATATCAGACTATTCTATTAACTGGTTAAAGACTACAGCAATGCCCATTAACTGTGACTTTAAAAACATATCTAACACCACTATACAGTCAGGAAATATTAGTTATTTAGGTATAATAATCTCTCCCAGACTAACCAAACTAATAAAGTTAAATCATGATCAGCTAATAAAAACAGTAGAGGATGACCTCTCAAGGTGGAACCGCTTGCCCATATCACTTATCCCACATATCCAGATTTCTCTGGAAAAACAAGCCATCCCGCATTAGTCTAAAAACTTTACAACAGACCAAAGACAGAGGTGGGTTGGACCTGCCAAATTTTAATCAATATTTGTTATGTAATAGGCTGCAATGCATCTCCAAGTGGCTTAATCCAAGTTCTTTGGATGAGTCATGGCTGGATGTTGAGTAAGCATTGTGTGAGGATTTAGTCATCTCTGATTTACCATTCATCAGCTCAACTGTCAAGTCATATAAGTGTTTTAAAAGCATTAACATCAGCTCCAGTTTAACGGCTTGGTGGGAATTCCTGAAAGTAACCAAGTCTGCGCTTATTCCATGTAAGCTCACACCCATCTGGAACAATCCTGACTTCCTGCAAAACAAAAAGATGATAAACTTCCCTCGGTGGAAGAATAAAGGAGTAAAGCAGTTAGAACATATAGTAGAAAATGGAAACTTTCTGCCATTTGATGCAATTTCTTCACGGTATGAATTCAGCAGCACCAAATTCTTAGAATACCACCAACTTAAATCTATCATAAGTAAGAAATACACCACTGATCAACTAAACTTACAGTTACCTATAAGGGTTGCAGAATTCCTAAGTCTTAAGGCCCCGAAGCTACTATCCAAAATATACAGATTACTATTGAAGCTAGAAGATTCCATCTCTCTCCCAACTTCTAAATGGGAAGCAGACTTATCCAGCAACTTCAATCAAAATGAATGGTCACAAATCTGCTCAAACACATTCAAAATGACTAAGAATTCAAGCATGCAATTAATACAATTCAAAATTCTACACAGAACTCATTATACGGGACACAGGATGTTCAAGATGGGTCTGTTACACTCACATATCTGTTCACACTGTACTGACAACATGATTGACAGCTACTACCATGCCTTATGGTCTTGTCCACCTGTCCAGAGATTCTGGCTCCAGGTATGTAAAGATCTGTCAGACTGGTTTAAATGTAATATCCCTGCAAACCCCAAATTGTGCCTATTGAGTCACTTAGGTGAAAATAACAGGGTTTAATTTAGCAAAACCAATCCTCAGCAGCCTGTGCATTGCAAAGAAAACTATCCTTGTCAACTGGAAAAGCAAACAGAATCTGTGCATCCAGCAGTTTAGAAATCTGTTATTAGATTACATCAGCATGGAAATGATGTCTGCCTCCTCAAAGGATCAGTCAGTTGAATTTCACTCTCTCTGGTCTCCTGTGATCAACTCCATCACTTAGTGTAGGGGGGAGAGTGTGACCTCATCCCGCTCGGGGCTAGGGAGTGGCTGGGTGGCTCAGGTGGCTATGGGTCTGGGGTGGACCCCTGGACGGGGATCTTGGCTGCTTCATTACTGGGGGGGGCTAGGTTTCCAGACCTGGCGGGAGGCCTTGGGTTGATCAATGGTTGGAGTTGCCTTTTGGCGGTGGGGCGAGGTCGCTGGCGGGGGCTGGATCGGCGGGTATTGGCTCCGTGACGGGTGGCCGTGCCGCTGTGGGGTGGGCGGGGTGCGGGTCCTGGGCTCCGGTGCCCGGGGCTGTCCCCTGCTTCTCGGGGATGGGGGGTCGGCCCTGCCGTGGGGGGGTTGGGCTGACCTGGACCTGCCGCTGCAGTGGGGGCGGGTCCGTGCCCTAGTGCCCGGCAGAGGGACCCGGGCCCAAGATAGTTGAGGATGGGGGGGTGCCTGTGTATATATGGGGTGTGTATGGAGGAGTGTAGTGGTACATGAATGTATGGGGGGTAGGGGTGCGTGTATGTGGGAGTGTGTTGAGGCATGTATGTGTGGGGGTGTATGTATGAGGGAGTGCGGTGGTGTATATGCGGGGTGTGTATAGAGGATTGTAGCGGTACATGAAGGTATAGGGGGTGAGGGGTGTGTGTATGCGGGAGTGTGTGAGGGGTGTTGGGGTGGAGGTTTAGGGGACTGTGATAGTACATGAGTGTGTGGGGTGTAGGAAGTGTGTGGTGGTTTATATGTGGGGGGTTTATGGGGAGTGTAGTGGAGCATGAGTTTGTGGGGGGTAGGGTTGTGTGTAAGGGGGAGTGTGTTAGGGCATGTAGGTGTGGGGGTGGAGGTTTTGGGGCGTGTGATAGTACATGATTGTGTGGGGGGTTGGGGTTGTGAATGAGGGAGTGGGTGGTGTGTGTGTGTGTGTGTGTGTGTGTGTGTGTGTGTATGGGAAGGGGTAAGGGCTTGTGTGTGGATAATCTGGTGTTAAATGCATGGGAGATAGGGGTGTGTATATAGAGGAGTATTGAGATGCATGTGTATGGGGGGTAGTGGCCCGTGTGTAGGGGGGAGTGGGGGGGTGCATGTGTATGTAGGTGTATAGGGGGGTGAAGGGTCATGACTATGAAGGGGGTAGGACTTCAGTGAGAGAAGTGGGGAGTTGTGGTGGTTTGTTCTAGGGTAGGTAGAATGAGAAGGGGTGTTTTGTGATGGGCAGGGAGGGGAGTGGGATGTAGGGTTTTGGAGGTGGACTAATCTTTTGGCCGTGTATCTGTTAAAATGGATGTGTGTATGTGTATAGATGTATGTGTGGGTCTGTAGGTGTGTGTGTGTGTGTAGATGTGTGTGTATACCAGGCTGATGGTGAGGGGGTGTGAATGTGTTGGTGTGTAAAGGAGAAGGGAATGCAACGTGTCTCTGGGTGGGGGCGTCTCCTAGGGGTGTGGGGGCGGTGGGCCCTTGGTCTGTCTCTCCTTCTCCCGCCCCTCCTCTTCTTTGCCCCCCCCCACTCTTGCATGTGGTTCGTTGGTGCCTTCTGGGGCCGGTGGCGGCTCCCTTATTGGGGTTGCTGAGGGCCCTGGTTGTTGGGGCAGCTGCCCTTGGCCTGTCCTGGCCTTCGGGGGCCCCGGGAATGGGGGACGTGCCTCGTGCCGCAGGTGGCTCATCTTCTTGAGGGAGGCGCGCTTCCCTCGGGACCTAAATCCCTGGACCCCCCTCCTTCCCTTCTTCCACCACACACAGGCAGGGCGTTGGGAGGTGGACACGTTGATCTGGATGGTGAGAGAGGCCATCAAGGTGGTCTCCATCGCTGCACCCAGCATCGGTTCACCTCCCAGTTTTAATTACACTTAGTCAACATAACACAAAAAACACACACTGACAACACATGGACATATTTTGGGGGGCGGGCCATGCAGTGTGCGGTGGGCGGGGCTGCTTTGGTGGTCCCGCTCCCAACATGATGTGGTTACTTCTTCCCAATTTTAATTGCAAACAACACACACTTCACAATCATTCATAAGCTGGGGTGACAATGGGGTCCTGCCACGCCCCTATTTCTGGGGCTGTGCCGGAGGAGTTTGGGCGGGGGAGTGGTGCTGTTCAGGGGGCCTGGGTCTGGGCTGGCCTGGCGGGGGTGGGACTGCTGCTGGCCCTGGGTGGTGCTGGATCGGCTGCATGTGTGGAGTGGTGGGGGGGCGTTGACGGGGGTGGGGGGTAGTTGCGGGGCCCTGATCGGGGTCCTCCTATCCCCTGCTCCCCTGGGGGTATCTCACAGGGGACACGTTGGGAAAGAAAGGTGAGGGCGTGCATGAGCCAATGGATGAAGTGGTGAATGAATGTTAGGGTAGAGGGGGGGTGGGGGGATCAGGGTGAAAGAATTTAGGAAAGTGGATGGCCGCTGGGATAGGAGGAAGGGGGGGTGTATGCAGATGGGTGGGGGTGCGTATGTGGGGTTATGTTGGTGGTACAGGGAAGTGATGGGGTGGGTGTACAATGAGGACTGTGAATGTGGATAGAGGGGTGTAGGGAGGTATGTGTGTGTGTAGAGTGGGGTATGCGTGTATGGAAGAATGGGTGATTATAGAGGGAGCAGGGATGTGTGTGTGAGGGGGTGTGTGTGTATAAAGAACGGGGGTAGGAGAGTGTGAGTTTGAGCGTGTGTAAGAGAATGGATGGATAGGGTGTGTTTAAGGAGGAAGTGTGGATGCGTGTGGGTGGGGGTAGGTGGGTGGGTGCATGTGTGTGTGTGTGTGTGTGTGTGCATGGGTGCGTGGAGGGTCTTGGTGCTCGGGGAGCGCTGCTGGTGCGCTGGGGTGCGGCCTGGCTGCCGCTCGGTGGCGGTCTGGGGATCCCGGCCCTCCGTCGGTGTGGGCTGGGCCCTCTGCCTGCGGGGGTGGGGGGTTGCTTCTGGGCTCTTGGGGCCGTGGGGCCCGCGCTTTGTCTGCCCTGGGGGGCCGGTCCTCGCTGGTCCGGGCCTGCTGGGGCCTGTTCCCCCTGACTGCGGGGGACTCTGGCTGGGACCCCCCTCTGCCTCCTCCTGGGTCGGTGCATGGCTGGCTCCGGGGTGGGGCGGTTGGGGTCTGCGCCTGGGGATGGCTGCCGATGGCCCTGGTCTCGGGGGTACTCCTGGCGTGCCTCTTGCCTTTGTGTGGGAGGGGTCACACTGGCATGATCTTCTCTGAACACGTTCCACTCTGCATGTTCTGCATGTGACACAGTCACCGAGTCGTCTGCAGGTTTATTCACTAACAGCAGCTAGTTTTCTCATTTCTGTTTGTTTCTCATTTATATTTAACTTTTTAGATTAATAGTTTAGTTACTATGATCTAAAGTTGGCTTGTATGTGTATGTATATGTGTTAATACTGGCGAGTGCGTATATGTTTGTACGTATGTATGTGTGTGCATAGAGGTGTGTGTGTATATGTATGTATGTGTATATGTATACATATGTATATATATGTGTATATATATATATTATGTGTGTATACGTGTGTGTATATGTATGTGTATGTATGCGTGTGTATGTGTGTGTATATGTATGTGTGTGCCTGTATGTGTGTATGTATACATCTGTAGGTTGTTTTCTTTCTTTTTGTTTTTGGGTTATTTTTTAGTTGTTGTTTTTTTCTCTCCCTTTTCTCTCCCTTTATCTCTTTCCCTTTTCTTATGAGGTGTTTTTTCTCCTTTCTCTTTCTGTCTTTTTTCTGTCCTCTCTGGTCCAGCAGTACAAACTCTACAATTCAAACAACAATACAAAATAAACATAGAAATAAAATAAAAATTCAGAAAGTCAAGGGGATCATTATATCTATAAAGCTTCCCTTGGCAGAGAAAATTTGCTCAGCAGAACACAGCATCCAGACCATCATTCTGCTGCCTAAATGCTGGACAAGACGAAGAAAAAAAAAAAAAAAAAAAAAAAAAAAAAAAAAAAAAGGTGACACCAAACTAAAGGTGTTTGGCCAAAACGCACAGCATTGTGTTTGGTCAACACCAAACTCATACAACACAAAGACGTTGCAGCAGCTGTTAAGCACGGTGGTGAAAGGGTGGTGATTGGGGCTTGTTTTGTAGCCACAGGACCTGGATACCCTGCAGTCATTGATTCAACCATAAACCTATTTGTATAGCAAAGTATTCTGGAGTCGGTATGTCTGACAACTTAAACCTGTCTGGAACTGGGCGCTGCAGAAAGAAAGCTAATCTGCAGCAGAATGGCTTAAAAGAGAAAAGAATAAAGGTGTAGTAACGGTCCAATCACAGCGCAGAGATCAACCTGATGTAAAGGCTGTGGTGGAGCCCTGCAGGAGCTTATTTACAGATAACCTTTCATTCATACAAGCAAGAAAACAAATACTTTAAAGGTGCAGCGTGTAAAGAAACCAAAATGAAACTGTTTTTCTGTTGGTATCCAATCACTAAAATAATCCCTTCCTTTGTAATCTCTTAGAATAAGTCACTGACAGACTCGCAGTGGATCCACAGAATGGTGCATTTATTATTCTTTCATTTCTTTCTGGACATGAAGTCCAACTATCAAGATATGAAAGAAAGTAAAAGGTATTGCAACTTTTTGGTAAACAGCAGCTAGCTTTAATATGGCTCAGTGTAGACATGGATGGATGGATGGATGGATGGATGGATGGATGGATGTCCTGTTTCCATATTGGAAAAAAGCTGATGTTAGGACGGGAGGGGTCTCTTTCTTATTTATTGCTGTATTTTACAATATCCAGTTTTTACTAGGGATGGGTGTATTGATACTCTGGAGTCGATACTTTGATATCTTTAACTCTAATAATCAGATTCAATATGTGATATGGCGATACTCAAGTATCGCCATATCACTCTGCTGATACAAGCATTTGTTTTCAGTTCTGAGTCTTAGGCAATAAAACTGCATTTGAAACCAGGCAACAGTGTTTTCCTTCTGTGTCACATGATCATGGCAGCCTATCAGATTTAACGATGATATTGCTACCGTTAGCGATAATGAGGTTTTGTTGTGATATTTCACTGGTTTAATTCCAGTTACTGTGCATTACGTTTTATACATTACATATTTTTATTTTCTTTTCATTAAGTGTAAAAATTCTGTAGTTTATCATTTAAAAAGATTTATTTTATCCTATTATTGTTAAATTTACTCAGTTTAATTTATTAGTTTATTTTGTTTTTATTAGTTTTATTTCATTCATTAGTTTATTTATTTTTGTTTTAGTTTTAGTTTACTTTATTTAGTTTTAAAAGCATTTCTTTCCTAGAATTTATCATCTTATGTTTTATCTATTTTCCATATTGCCCGTACAATAAGAATATTAATGCACATGGTGCAATCATGATTTCCCTTTAAGATACAAGAAACACAACATCTATATCAAAATTGAAGACAAAGCACCAGAAACTCATGGTATCGTATCAACAAGAAAAGTTTGGAATCGCCCATTTCTCATTTTGTTACCTTTTATTTTACTTTGTATAGTTCTCATGTTTTTATTTTATAAAAATAAAAGTGGCAGCTGCTGCGTTTTTGTCATGCACTAAAGTATAATGACAATAAAATATTCAGATTTTCTATCAGCTAATTTAAAAAAAATCACGGTTTTGTTTCAGTCCATGTACAACTGCAGCGTTTGACAGAAAAATAAACTTAACTATGTGAATAAAAAAGCACTGACACATGGCAATATCTTATCAATACAGTTTAAAAGTCCAGTATTTCCTATTAAGGGACTAAAAAATGCCTCATTTGTGCGCATTTACAAGCAGGTGCACAGACTAAATAAATCCTTCTTTTCAGCCTTCAGGCTGAGCTGTAAAAAATTATTCTGAACAACGATATTCTGTTTAAAAATACCCACCCTGCTGTTTATACAGTTTACCAGATGCAGGCGGGGGTCAAAGATAGATCATCTTTTTAGCTGCAGATGAGTCACAGTAGAGCAGCTCTCAGTCTACCACCATTTCCATTCCCATTATAAGTTTATCATTCGGACTCCTTGAGTCAGAGGTTTTCTGAGAAGGCTGTCATGTCCGTCCCATGGGGAGGCGGTGTCCGACCCCGGTGTGCTGAACCTTCTTCTGATATATTCCTGCTGTCTCTCCTCCACTGGGTGACATTGCTGAAGCCCAGCCAAGGACAATATGATAAAGTCCTGTGCCTAAGCCACATGGAGGAGGTATATTTCACTAGGTACGTCTCCCTGAGCTGAATGCAGGCGAGTCACAACTCTGTGACAACTCTGTCCTGTAACCTTGAAAGAAGCTGCTGGTCAGCTCATGTGAAAACTTTTTTTTGCCCCGTTTTGTACATTTATGGTGTGAAATCCGAAACACATCAGTGGGAAAGTCATTTTAGCTTTTCCAGGTTATTTTTTACTCTGTTGTGACGACTTTATCTGTCACATCGTACAGCTCATGACAACAAAAAACAAACTATTAAGTATTTGTTGTATTTTGAAGTACATTTGAGGTGAGATCAGGAGACTGTCTATTCTATTCTATTCTACAGTCATTTAGCAGACGCTTCTCTCCATAGTGACTTACATATGAGAGTGAGAACAACACAAGTAAGAAACCAAACAGTAGAGGACTCGTCTGACTGCTGCGAGTCCAGTTGGACGTAGGTGTTGACATGTTTTTTGTTGTTGTCGTTCCTTTCCCTCCTTTCAACATTCCCTTTGTTAAAATACAAATAAAAACAATAAATCCCACAATATTTGTTGCAAAAAAAACTGGACCAAGTTCTCCAGTTCTTGTGACAAATTGCAGAGTTAAACCTTTTTCTCTCTTTCTGACCCATTCATGTCACAAAAGAAGACCAATCTGCTTTCAATGTGACACTGATGTTACCTTAAAAGGGACACTGGGTACGGTTACATGATGTTTTTAATTTGGAATTAAATAATTCGGAATTAACAGTGTTCTCCTGCGAGTTAATAATTCCAAATAGAGGTTTACATGAAACACGCCCCTACTTAATTCCACTTTAGATGGGAAGAGTTCTGATTGGACAGAGATATGATGTACTTACGTCTACAGGAAATAAAGTTTGCTTCCTGCTTGTCGTCTTTTCGGTCATAATATGGAAAACCACATAATAAAAACCAGTTTCGGGATTATTTTGATTCTGAAGCAGCAGCTTGACACGAGCATAAAACTTCACATTTTTCAGCAGTTGAGAAGAAGGAAGATAGACTACAGAAGACAGGAGACAACGCAGGAAATATGTGCGTCATCGGGATGAGACGAGGTAGCGAGCATGTGCAGAATGATTGGAATGAACTTGGAGCAGAAGGAAGGTTCATATGACAGAGGAATTAATCAGTTCGGATTTAAAATGCGAATAAACCAGACACTTACATCGGAATAAGTTTAACTTCGCATTGACTTTTGGATTAGGAATTAGCTGTTGATATGGTCATTTTTCCGCAGTTCAAAGCGGAATTTAAAACTCCCATGTAAACGTGGCCAATGTGTAACATTTTCTGCTGTTTACTGGACAAAAGTAAAGTCTGCATTTCTGCACCAGCGTTATCGCTGGTGTGTCATGACAGCCTCTAATCATCTCACACATCCTCATAACTGAAGAATTTTAGATTGGTCGATACATACGACAGTAAGCTGGTAGAGAAGCACCATGACAGTCTGCCGTCTTGCGTCGGTTATGAGCATAATTTGGTTCCTTTTCAAGAGGTTTAGCTGCTCAGAGAAGAAAAGGAAGAGATGCAGAAACCACCAGATAAAAAACCCCTGAAGAAGACAAAAGAAAGGGGTGGTTTTATTCTTCTTGTGTTTTCAGATTGTAAACGGTTATATATCGCTACTAACCGTTGGCGAAACGCGGAAGTGAACTCTTCACTCCACGCTGCCCCCTAGTGGACGAACTGACGTAACAACCGTGACAAGACGCATGAGGGTCGTAATGTCTAACAATGTTTTGAACGGATGTCCACATTTACGCACATAATGGAGCAGAAATGAGCCTTAACTCATTTCTACTTAATTATTTCTGAGCAACAGCTGAAATTACATCATATTTTCATCACAGGACTGGTGTATGAACATATACACGGCCTGGACAAGCATCAAACACAGACGCAGCGCCGTATTCTCGTCTGGTAGAGGTCAAGTGTTACGGTTTTCTCAGCCTGAATGAGTCTGAATAAAAAGCCATCGTGCTGATGAGACTAAGTCAGAGAGGCTGTTTGAATTAAAGTCAGGTGACGACATGCTGCCAACATTCCTCCTATTAGTCAGCCTGTCAGCCGCAGCCGCTCATGTGAAGTCAATTTGTCACTTTTTGTCTCGTTGAAATGAGACGAAAGCAAAACACGTTGTTTTCTTTGTTGTAAATTCAGACATTTACATAAAGAAAAAGCTTTTTCCTTAAAAGAAAACAACTTTTGCCACAATGTTGTCTGAAGATCACACAAATAAACATCTGCAGTCTGGTTCATTCGGTCTTCCTTGCAGCGTTTTTTTAATCAACTCCACACAGAAGAACAACACAGAACTCAGATCATGTGTAGGAAAGACTGTAAGGATCACAATGGAGGTCTAATTAATGCAGAGAACAGAAAAAAGATCTAACAAGCTGTTGTGCATCGCCCAGGTCCTCATTTAAAATCATTGCATTCATCTTTGGTTGTTTGTTAATGCAGGCTGTCAGGTTTTTATTGACCTAAAAGTGACTATCAGCTGATGAGTAAGAAGCAGAATAGCAACACTAAACATTGCTGCTACATTATCATAACCTTTTATTTTTTCTACCAGCTCTTCTCTGCAGAAATCTGCACAGTTTCTGAGGGTTTTAAACTGATCGTGCTGCTGTCTGCTCGCTGCATGCATTCAGAATAAGAATAAACTCTGCATTGTGATCTTTCAAACTGCATTAGGTGCAGGTAACGATCCAAGAGTACATCAAAAACACGTAATCATCTGCGAATGTTTCACGCTCACAGCAATGAACCTTCTCTTTGGATCAACTCACCGCCAGCATACATGACAGCCAGCATGATGGAGGAAATCCATGCGATTTCGCTGTAGTTGGCCCCCAGGTCATCCTGGATCTCCTTGAAGAAAATGGAAAGGGCTTTGGGTGTTGAGTAAGCAAATCCGATGGAGATATGCGCCCCAAACACCACCATCCAGCCCCAACCCCCGTCCAGAGGTTTGGAGACATCAACTGGAGCAGGAGACATGTTCCTGTATGAAACATAAGATGCTAATAAAGCTTTGTGCGGTTCACCAAAGTGCTGCGAAGCAGAATAAAATCACATGACGAAGGTAAAAGCCATTAAAACAGCTAAAAATAAAAAGATAAAAATAAAAATAAAGCTCAAACGATATTGCTGTCACCCTCTCACAACTGGTTATTTAACTGGATTTGGCGTCTTGTCGATAAAAGTAGACAATAAGATAAGATAAACTTTATTTATATAGTGCTTTTCATAGACACAAGGTCACAAAGTGCTTCACAACAACATAAAAAAAAAAAAAAACCTGCAACGCGTGGAAAAAATAAATGAATTTTTCTGATTGATTCTAGATTTTAAAACAAAATGTCAACATTTTAACCAGTTTTTACTGTTTACTGATGCTTTCACAGGTCTGTCTGCTCAGATCATGAGCTTAGATATAAAATGAGACAATATTTAGTCAAGTTTTTCCAACAAACTGCAGCTGATTGTTTTTAGAAGAAAACAAACTGAGGTTTGTCTAGAAATACAATAAATAAGCCTGAAAGTGAGTTTAATAAAGACGCTGCAGGCAGCATGTGACACCTCGCCTGACTCAAGCGTGGAAATTTACCCCCAAAAACACGCATTTTACCCACCATGAGACAAGTTTGCAGCTTTCAGGCTGATGTGAGGCGCAAACCGGGTAAAACGCACCAGCTGTTGCGTCTCCTTCATTCATTAAACTGCCACTATATCGACAAGGCGCGTGCGCTTCGTGAAACCCATCAGTTTGTCATTTAAACCAAGTTTTAAAACGACCTACAGCAACACAGAGAATAATAAACCTGTTGCAGCACGCGGAGACGGGTCAGCGATCGCGCGTGCTCCAAGCTGTGAAACCCTGCCGCCTTCACGTCTCGTGACGTGAATGAAAACTCACCTCTCAGCGCGAGCTTCTGTATCTGCAGCTGTCTGGCAGCTCAAAGTTTTACTTCCAGAAGTTCAGGCTGCTGGTTTCTTCCCAGGACGCCTGGTCACGTGACCCACCGACCCGCAGGAGCCTCCATCAGCAGCACGAAGAGCTGATCTGTCCGACTTCTGCTTCTAACCCTGAACGTCACACTTCAGTGAAAACTCATCGATACCAGAACTTCTCCTGTCGATACCAAACCACGTGTTTACGGTACTTCTTCTTCCATACAAATGTCGACACTTCTAGCCTCTTAAATCAGTGTTTTTCAACCTTTTATGAGCCAAGGCACATTTTTCCCTGAAAACTCACAAGGCACACCACAAATCAAAATGTTTGGGGTTTTTTTTTTAACAAAAAAGGCCATATTATTAATATAAAGTCCATCTTGTCAAAGTGCCCTTTAATAGAAATAAGATAAACAAGAAAAATGAATTTTATCTTTCAGCTGTGCCCTGGATGAACACAGAGCTGCTTTTGAGACCAATCAGGTGACATTGGATAATTTCTCAGGCACACTAGTGTGCCACGGCACAGTGGTTGAAAAACACTGCATTAAATAAAAGTGTGGACATCGATACTAGAAAGAAATGCTTGAAAAACAATAAATGTACTAACGGATAAATTTACAGATCAATACTTCTTGTCCCTTGACGGAGAGTAAGGACATCAATAATAAATGTAAAGACAAATAAATTTAACAAACTACATATTTTTAAAATGATCAAATAACTACAGATTGATATGATTGTACACACAAATGAAAACTATATGTAAAGACCTATATACTCAAGGCCGGATTTTCCAATGGGCATTATGGGCTCAAGCCCGGGGGTCCACGTCCACTTGGGGCCGATGTGGCCCACAGAAGGCAAACACCAGCAGGACATGAAACTAAATGTATAAAAAAAAGCAAGATATTTACACCACAGTGTCTAATGTATTGCTATAGGTACCATTGACTGAGAGATGTTAGAAATTTCGTTTCACAGGTAAGTGACGGGGGAGGACGCAGGTAAGTGACGTAATGCTGTAGGCAAGTAGTGAGGTTGAGACGGCGGAGTCCCACTAGGCAAACGTAAACTATTCATTCATTCATTTATTAATGTGTGCGTTTTGCCAAATTAATCTGAAATTAATTTGAACATTCTCCTAAGTAGGTAAATAGTGTCCCTTTAAGGTGCATTCTGGAGCACAACGAGGAGGATTTGGCCAGCCTGACGGACTTCATAGATCAGTGTTTCGACAGAGTTGTCATGGGGAAGCCAAAGCAAACATCGACCCCAGCCGCATCATCTCAGGCTAAAAGACAGCGGAACGAGGATTCATCCGGAGCCATTTCGTCGCCGGGGAACGACACGACCGATGTTCTTATTTCTATCGATAAAAAGCTCAGTAGTTTCGATACGCGCTTGAGCCTGGTGGAGATTCTCCACAAAGAGTTTCAGGCCTTGCGGGAATCACTGGAATTCAGCCAGAAGCAAGTGGAAACACTGGCCACAGAAAACGCGGTCCTCAGAGAGTCGGTTAAATCCCTCACCGAGGGATTGACCAGAGTCTCCGAGGAGAACAAGAAGATGAAGGAAGCGGTGCTGGATCTGCAAGCCAGAAGCATGAGGGACAACTTGGTGTTTGCAGGGATTCCAGAACAAGCAGATGAGGACCCCGAGACCACAGTCAAAAACTTCATCCAGACTCATCTAAAGCTCCCGGAAGAAACGGTGGGGAACATCGCCTTTCACCGAGTTCACCGTCTGGGCGGAAGGAAACCCGGAGCCGGCCGGCCACGGCCCATCGTAGCCAAGTTTCTTAACTACAAACAAAAGGAGCAGGTGAAGAGTCAGGGCCGTGAACTTCGGGGCCTTCATTATGCAGTTAATGACCAGTTTCCAAGAGAGATCCTGGATCGGCGGAGAGTTTTGTTCCCTATCAGGAGAAAATCCATCGCCGAAGGAGCTCGCGCTGTCATCGCCGTGGATAAATTATTTATCAATGGACAGTTGTACCGCGACCCAAACATCACTACGTGGCTCTACTGACTTGTTGGTATGTTCCTTAATAATCTTAAATCTTAAATAAGTTATGCCATATTTGTAATACTGTGGTTTCAAAATAATTATCAGTATTTTCTCCACCCGTCTCTGCTACACCGTTCTCGTCACGGATGTTTCTTTTACATTATTTTCTTCCTTTGGCACGGTCACTTTTTTCTCTTTTCACTTTTCTTTGTTTGAACCCTTTCACTTTTATCAGTAATGTCACCTACTTCTCTATTTATATGTTTCATGGCGCACGCACAAGATTAAACATCGGACACAACATTATGCATGATTCACACATACACTCACAGTTCAGTATGAGGAAAGCACACATAGAGACACTTAACGCGCAGATCCAGGTACCGCACACAGCTGACAGGCGCACAAGCAGCGGGTTACACACAGACACACGCTGTGGTAATATGCACATAACCTCCATCTCTGCTGGTTTATGGATACACTGAGGTTTGTAATATGCAGATAGTCTTCGTTTTTGTTGGTTTATGGATGCACTGAGGTTTGTCTCTTGGAATGTGCGTGGAGCTGGTACAAGAGAGAAGAGGTTAAAAATTCTTAATCAGATGCGTGGAATGAAGGCAGACATCGTTCTCCTGCAGGAGACTCATTTATCTAATTCAACAATAAATCTTTCAACGGACCAGTTTCCACATGTTTACTCAGCTTGCTATAATTCCAGACAAAGAGGAGTAGCCACTCTTATTAATAAAAGTTTAAAATTTGACATTGATCAAACAATCACAGATCCAGAAGGCAGATTTTTAATAGTTACATTATCTATTCAAAATGTTAAGTTAACTATTGCAAATGTTTATGGCCCAAATGTTGATGACTCCTCCTTTTTTCACTCCCTCTTTACTTCGCTCTATGATTACTTAGATAACACAATCATTGTAGCAGGGGACTTAAATGTTATTCTTGACAAATACAGTTCATCAGGGAAGTATCGAGGTTGGAAATCAGCTGAAACGGTTAAACAGTACATGAAGGATTTTGGTCTTTGCGATGCATGGCGTTCTCATCACCCGACACTGAGAGAATACACTTTCTTCTCTTCAGTTCACCATACCTATTCTAGACTAGATTACTTCCTAATCAGCAGTTCACTCATGAGTGACATATCAGAGATAAAGATCCATCCCATAATCATCAGTGATCATGCACCTGTATCATTAACCCTTAGAAGTAAAAACTGTAAGCCAGCCACTAGAAACTGGAGATTTAATACATCATTACTTACAGATTCTGAGTTTATCAGTTACTTTAAAAGAGAATGGTCCTCATATCTAGAAAACAGTAACAGACCAGAAACTTCAGCGTGTGTTCTGTGGGAAGCAGGAAAAGCAGTAATGAGAGGGAAAATAATATCCTTCTCTTCCCATAAGAAAAAGAAGGAAACTATCAGCCATGATCCTGACATGATAAACAATACTTTCAAAGAATTTTACAAAGCATTATATTCATCACAAATAAATCCAACAGATGAGAATATTAACCAATTTCTTAGCAGCATCAATCTTCCTAAAATAAATCAGGAAAATAAAATGGCTCTAGATTCACCTATTTCAGTTCATGAGTTCCATGAAGCTCTCCACCTTATGCCAAATAATAAAGCACCGGTTCCAGATGGTTATCCAGCTGAATTCTACAAAGAATTCTGGACCACACTGGCTCCAACCTTTTACAGCATGGTATTAGAAATAAAGGAAAAGCAAAAAATACCCTCCAATATGAACTTGGCGAATATTTCAGTCCTATTAAAACCAGGAAAGGACCCTACACTCCCATCCAGTTACCGTCCAATTTCATTAATAAACGTAGATCTCAAAATAATCAGCAAAGCTCTAGCCAGAAGGATAGAGAAAATAACCCCTTCCATTATTCACCCTGATCAAACAGGCTTTATAAAAGGTAGACATTCCTACACTAACATGCGCAGATTAATTAACATAATAGATTATTCAACTCTACACAATCTGAAGTCCACAGTTATATCTTTAGATGCAGAAAAAGCATTTGACCGTGTAAACTGGAAACTTTTATTTGCAACTTTAAAAGAATTTGGGTTTGGGTCATCATTTATTGACTGGATAAAAATATTATACAACAACCCAAATGCATGTGTGAAGACTAATGACAAAACTTCTCCAAACTTCTGCTTACAGAGAGGCACCAGAAAGGGCTGCCCACTTTCTCCATCACTCTTTGCCATTTTTATTGAACCCCTGGCAGCTGCCATAAGACAAAACCCAGAAATCAAAGGAATTCAAGCTAAAAATATTGAACATAAAATTAGTCTTTACGCAGATGACATTTTACTTTTCCTTAACAACTCACAAACAACACTTTCTCAAACAATCACACTAATTAATACATTCTCTTCAATATCAGACTATTCTATTAACTGGTTAAAGACTACAGCAATGCCCATTAACTGTGACTTTAAAAACATATCTAACACCACTATACAGTCAGGAAATATTAGTTATTTAGGTATAATAATCTCTCCCAGACTAACCGAACTAATAAAGTTAAATCATGATCAGCTAATAAAAACAGTAGAGGATGACCTCTCAAGGTGGAACCGCTTGCCCATATCACTTATCCCACATATCCAGATTTCTCTGGAAAAACAAGCCATCCCGCATTAGTCTAAAAACTTTACAACAGACCAAAGACAGAGGTGGGTTGGACCTGCCAAATTTTAATCAATATTTGTTATGTAATAGGCTGCAATGCATCTCCAAGTGGCTTAATCCAAGTTCTTTGGATGAGTCATGGCTGGATGTTGAGTAAGCATTGTGTGAGGATTTAGTCATCTCTGATTTACCATTCATCAGCTCAACTGTCAAGTCATATAAGTGTTTTAAAAGCATTAACATCAGCTCCAGTTTAACGGCTTGGTGGGAATTCCTGAAAGTAACCAAGTCTGCGCTTATTCCATGTAAGCTCACACCCATCTGGAACAATCCTGACTTCCTGCAAAACAAAAAGATGATAAACTTCCCTCGGTGGAAGAATAAAGGAGTAAAGCAGTTAGAACATATAGTAGAAAATGGAAACTTTCTGCCATTTGATGCAATTTCTTCACGGTATGAATTCAGCAGCACCAAATTCTTAGAATACCACCAACTTAAATCTATCATAAGTAAGAAATACACCACTGATCAACTAAACTTACAGTTACCTATAAGGGTTGCAGAATTCCTAAATCTTAAGGCCCCGAAGCTACTATCCAAAATATACAGATTACTATTGAAGCTAGAAGATTCCATCTCTCTCCCAACTTCTAAATGGGAAGCAGACTTATCCAGCAACTTCAATCAAAATGAATGGTCACAAATCTGCTCAAACACATTCAAAATGACTAAGAATTCAAGCATGCAATTAATACAATTCAAAATTCTACACAGAACTCATTATACGGGACACAGGATGTTCAAGATGGGTCTGTTACACTCACATATCTGTTCACACTGTACTGACAACATGATTGACAGCTACTACCATGCCTTATGGTCTTGTCCACCTGTCCAGAGATTCTGGCTCCAGGTATGTAAAGATCTGTCAGACTGGTTTAAATGTAATATCCCTGCAAACCCCAAATTGTGCCTATTGAGTCACTTAGGTGAAAATAACATAGGGTTTAATTTAGCAAAACCAATCCTCAGTAGCCTGTGCATTGCAAAGAAAACTATCCTTGTCAACTGGAAAAGCAAACAGAATCTGTGTATCCAGCAGTTTAGAAATCTGTTATTAGATTACATCAGCATGGAAATGATGTCTGCCTCCTCAAAGGATCAGTCAGTTGAATTTCACTCTCTCTGGTCTCCTGTGATCAACTCCATCACTTAGTGTAGGGGGGAGAGTGTGACCTCATCCCGCTCGGGGCTAGGGAGTGGCTGGGTGGCTCAGGTGGCTATGGGTCTGGGGTGGACCCCTGGACGGGGATCTTGGCTGCTTCATTACTGGGGGGGCTAGGTTTCCAGACCTGGCGGGAGGCCTTGGGTTGATCAATGGTTGGAGTTGCCTTGCGGCGGTGGGGCGAGGTCGCTGGCGGGGGCTGGATCGGCGGGTATTGGCTCCGTGACGGGTGGCCGTGCCGCTGTGGGGTGGGCGGGGTGCGGGTCCTGGGCTCCGGTGCCCGGGGCTGTCCCCTGCTTCTCGGGGATGGGGGGTCGGCCCTGCCGTGGGGGGGTTGGGGTGACCTGGACCTGCCGCTGCAGCGGGGGCGGGTCCGTGCCCTAGTGCCCGGCAGAGGGACCCGGGCCCAAGATAGTTGAGGATGGGGGGGTGCCTGTGTATATATGGGGTGTGTATGGAGGAGTGTAGTGGTACATGAATGTATGGGGGGTAGGGGTGCATGTATGTGGGAGTGTGTTGAGGCATGTATGTGTGGGGGTGTATGTATGAGGGAGTGCGGTGGTGTATATGCGGGGTGTGTATAGAGGATTGTAGCGGTACATGAAGGTATAGGGGGTGAGGGGTGTGTGTATGCGGGAGTGTGTGAGGGGTGTTGGGGTGGACGTTTAGGGGACTGTGATAGTACATGAGTGTGTGGGGTGTAGGAAGTGTGTGGTGGTTTATATGTGGGGGGTTTATGGGGAGTGTAGTGGAGCATGAGTTTGTGGGGGGTAGGGTTGTGTGTAAGGGGGAGTGTGTTAGGGCATGTAGGTGTGGGGGTGGAGGTTTTGGGGCGTGTGATAGTACATGATTGTGTGGGGGGTTGGGGTTGTGAATGAGGGAGTGTGTGTGTGTGTGTGTGTGTGTGTGTGTGTGTGTGTGTGTGTGTGTATGGGAAGGGGTAAGGGCTTGTGTGTGGATAATCTGGTGTTAAATGCATGGGAGATAGGGGTGTGTATATAGAGGAGTATTGAGATGCATGTGTATGGGGGGTAGTGGCCCGTGTGTAGGGGGGAGTGGGGGGGTGCATGTGTATGTAGGTGTATAGGGGGGTGAAGGGTCATGACTATGAAGGGGGTAGGACTTCAGTGAGAGAAGTGGGGAGTTGTGGTGGTTTGTTCTAGGGTAGGTAGAATGAGAAGGGGTGTTTTGTGATGGGCAGGGAGGGGAGTGGGATGTAGGGTTTTGGAGGTGGACTAATCTTTTGGCCGTGTATCTGTTAGAATGGGTGTGTATGTGTATAGATGTATGTGTGGGTCTGTAGGTGTGTGTGTGTGTGTGTAGATGTGTGTGTATACCAGGCTGATGGTGAGGGGGTGTGAATGTGTTGGTGTGTAAAGGAGAAGGGAATGCAACGTGTCTCTGGGTGGGGGTGTCTCCTAGGGGTGTGGGGGCGGTGGGCCCTTGGTCTGTCTCTCCTTCTCCCGCCCCTCCTCTTCTTTGCCCCCCCCCCCCCCCACTTTTGCATGTGGTTCGTTGGTGCCTTCTGGGGCCGGTGGCGGCTCCTTTATTGGGGTTGCTGAGGGCCCTGGTTGTTGGGGCAGCTGCCCTTGGCCTGTCCTGGCCTTCGGGGGCCCCGGGAATGGGGGACGTGCCTCGTGCCGCAGGTAGCTCATCTTCTTGAGGGAGGCGCGCTTCCCTCGGGACCTAAATCCCCGGACCCCCCTCCTTCCCTTCTTCCACCACATACAGGCAGGGCGTTGGGAGGTGGACACGTTGATCTGGATGGTGAGAGAGGCCATCAAGGTGGTTTCGATCGCTGCACCCAGCATCGGTTCACCTCCCAGTTTTAATTACACTTAGTCAACATAACACAAAAAACACACACTGACAACACATGGACATATTTTGGGGGGCGGGCCATGCAGTGTGCGGTGGGCGGGGCTGCTTTGGTGGTCCCGCTCCCAACATGATGTGGTTACTTCTTCACAATTTTAATTGCAAACAACACACACTTCACAATCATTCATAAGCTGGGGTGACAATGGGGTCCTGCCACGCCCCTATTTCTGGGGCTGTGCCGGAGGAGTTTGGGCGGGGGAGTGGTGCTGTTCAGGGGGCCTGGGTCTGGGCTGGCCTGGCGGGGGTGGGACTGCTGCTGGCCCTGGGTGGTGCTGGATCGGCTGCATGTGTGGAGTGGTGGGGGGGCATTGACAGGGGTGGGGGGTAGTTGCGGGGCCCTGATCGGGGTCCTCCTATCCCCTGCTCCCCCGGGGGTATCTCACAGGGGACACGTTGGGAAAGAAAGGTGAGGGCGTGCATGAGCCAATGGATGAAGTGGTGAATGAATGTTAGGGTAGAGGGGGGGTGGGGGGATCAGGGTGAAAGAATTTAGGAAAGTGGATGGCCGCTGGGATAGGAGGAAGGGGGGGTGTATGCAGATGGGTGGGGGTGCGTATGTGGGGTTATGTTGGTGGTACAGGGAAGTGATGGGGTGGGTGTACAATGAGGACTGTGAATGTGGATAGAGGGGTGTAGGGAGGTATGTGTGTGTGTAGAGTGGGGTATGCGTGTATGGAAGAATGGGTGATTATAGAGGGAGCAGGGATGTGTGTGTGAGGGGGTGTGTGTGTATAAAGAACGGGGGTAGGAGAGTGTGAGTTTGAGCGTGTGTAAGAGAATGGGTGTATAGGGTGTGTTTAAGGAGGAAGTGTGGATGCGTGTGGGTGGGTGCATGTGTGTGTGTGTGTGTGTGCACATGTGTGTGCGTGTGTGCGTATGTGTGTGTGTGTTTGTGTGCGTGGGTGCGTGGAGGGTCTTGGTGCTCGGGGAGCGCTGCTGGTGCGCTGGGGTGCGGCCTGGCTGCCGCTCGGTGGCGGTCTGGGGATCCCGGCCCTCCGTCGGTGTGGGCTGGGCCCTCTGCCTGCGGGGGTGGGGGGTTGCTTCTGGGCTCTTGGGGCCGTGGGGCCCGCGCTCTGTCTGCCCTGGGTGGCCGGTGCCCGGCGGGGCCGGTCCTCGCTGGTCCGGGCCTGCTGGGGCCTGTTCCCCCTGACTGCGGGGGACTCTGGCTGGGACCCCCCCTCTGCCTCCTCCTGGGTCGGTGCATGGCTGGCTCCGGGGTGGGGCGGTTGGGGTCTGCGCCTGGGGATGGCTGCCGATGGCCCTGGTCTCGGGGGTACTCCTGGCGTGCCTCTTGCCTTTGTGTGGGAGGGGTCACACTGGCATGATCACCTTTTCCGGAACACGTTCCACTCTGCATGTTCTGCATGTGACACAGTCACCGAGTCGTCACGCAGTTTTATTCACTAACAGCAGCTAGTTTTCTCATTTCTGTTTGTTTCTCATTTATATTTCACTTTTTAGATTCATAGTTTAGTTACTATGATCTAAAGTTGGCTTGTATGTGTATGTATATGTGTTAATACTGGCAAGTGCGTATATGTTTGTACGTATGTATGTGTGTGTATGTGTGTGCATAGAGGTGTGTGTGTAAATGTATGTATGTGTATATGTATATGTGTACATATGTATATATTTGTGTATATATATATATATTATGTGTGTATATGTATGTGTATGTATGCGTGTGTATGTGTGTGTATATGTATGTGTGTGCCTGTATGCGTGTATGTATACATCTGTAGGTTGTTTTCTTTCTTTTTGTTTTTGGGTTATTTTTTAGTTGTTTTTTTCTCTCCCTTTTCTCTCCCTTTATCTCTTTCCCTTTTCTTATGAGGTGTTTCTTCTCCTTTCTCTTTCTGTCTTTTGTCTGTCCTCTCTGGTCCAGCAGTACAAACTCTACAATTCAAACAACAATACAAAATAAACATAGAAATAAAATAAAAAATCAGAAAGTCAAGGGGATCATTATATCTATAAAGCTTCCCTTGGCAGAGAAAATTTGCTCAGCAGAACACAGCATCCAGACCATCATTCTGCTTGCCTAAATGCTGGACAAGACAAAAAAAAAAAAAAAAAAAAAAGAAATTTCGTTTCACAGTGTATAATTCACAATTTTCACAATGTTATGGTGGGGAAGGGGCCCCCTTGGAACAGTCTAGGCCCAGGGCCTGTGCACTTTTAATCCGGCCCTGTATATACTAAAGCATGATGCTGAATAACCTGCATTTTAAAAGTTAAAAACATCCTTATGGCTAATAGTAGCAGCGCTACAACATCGTGGCATCTGATTGGCTGCCATGATCACGTGACACAAGGAGTATACATTATATTGCTATAAACCAGGGGTGTCCAGCTCCGGTCACAATCCTGCAAGTTTTCCATCTATCCCTGCTCCAACACACCTGACTCACATGAATCAGTCATTGTGCAGAAATGGATCCATTTTAACAGAAACCAGGCGTGTTGGAGCAGGAATATATCAAAAAGCCATCAGACAGACTTTGGACACCCTGTTTTAAACTCACAAAAGTGAAAACAAGTCGCATTTTTCATGAGCCGAGTTGTGTCTTACGAAATCCAATACTTTTACTGGCCAATATCGTTGTATCGACTGCGTAGTATCGACAAACCGATCTCGAGCACCAAGAGGTTTGATCTGATAAACAAACAAATCAACAAATTCAACTCTTAATAGTTTTATTTTCAAATTATGTGCAATGTGAATTTCACAGTTGAGCTCAACAACCACTAGAACCTGAAACCCAAAATAAACCATAAAAAGGTGAGAAGAGACGATGAAATAGCACCCATAAGCGTATGCGTGAAGATGGCCAGAAGGAGCTGAAACCCGACAGCAAGTGACCACCGACACAGAGCAGATTGTTTTAGCTTGTTGTGTGACAAGACTGGTGTTTGAAAACACGGCGTGACCGCGTTACTTTATGTTATGCTTCATTTTGGTGAATGAAACAATGTTATAAAGAAACTAACATACTAAAGGGAAAAGGAAATTTAAAAAAAAAAACTGAATTATCACTCGTGCAGATAATCATTTTTCCTCATCAGAGCAGGATTAATCTACCATAACTAAATATATAATTACATAAAAGAAAGGAAAAAAGAGAAAACAGCCACTGGGGATAAAAGGAAATCACATCTATTGTTTTTTTTCAAGTTATAAAAGAAACTGAATATAAGTTTAGAAAACTGTGCAAGTACAGCAAACCTATAGTACAGTATAATACACATAACAAAAAAACTTAAATACAGTACTGTGTATCAGTAGAAATCCTGAGTTCTGCGTTCCTGGTTTGATGTCTGTAGTCGCGGTGGCGACGCTCAGACCCTCTCTCACCCTGGAGTTGGTTGTTTTTGTTTTTTCATGGAAGGGATTTTAGTTCCAGACAAGCGGATTAAAAAATCTGCTGTCAGTCTTTGCTTGTCTTCTCATTGAGAAGTAAAACATCCTCAAGTGCTTCCTGAACGTGTCTGGCTCCATGTAAAACCTCTGATGATCGCGATCTGCTTGCTGAAACAGGGAGGGGGGGGGGTTGTAATGGGTCCAGAGATACATTAGAAATGTGTAGTGCAAAGATGACACAGGAACCTGCACGTGGAAACTGACAGCACAGGGGGGGTCTACACAAGATTGTCAAAGGGGGGGGGGGGGGGGGGGGGACTCATAGTGGGACACCTCATGCGTTTAAATAGTCCCGTTTGTGAGGGTGAGGTTATGGAGCGCTCAAGAGGATGGTGATTCAGTGCAACACCGGGTAAGACTCCTCACGTATTCTTCATCAGGACGTGCAGTTTTTCCTTGATTCTGATGCGCCCCCCCTCCACACACTTTTTTTTTTTTTTTTTTTTTTTTCTGGCCGCAGGCACATTGGCATCGCACGTGATCTGCACTTAAACTAACCGTCCCTTCCAGCCTGCACCCCAGACAATCATTCCTGGTTCTACCGTCATTTCCGCCGACACAAACGAGCACGAACACATTAATGCACTTTTACTAAGGTAATACTACATCATATAGCCTAATCACAGTTCCTTGATTTATTGCTACCACAAAATTAGTTTCAATGTCCACAACAACTATAACAAGACCTCAAGACCTTTTTTTTTTCTTGGCATTTTATTAACCTTTAATTGTCCACAGAGTCTTGATATTGAAAGCCACCGTCGGAGCTTTCCGCCGCCGGAAACGTCCCTTTTCTCCTTGTCAAACACATCTGAAGTTTCTGAGGTAAACCTGTTAGTTGGTCTGAACTTGCCACTTAGTGTTAGCACAGATTTTGACTCCGTCCTCGTTTCTCCAATGTGGAGAGTGAATAGTCTAAGATTTCACTTGAAATTTGCCTCGCATACGACACGAAATGGATGCTCAGCTTAAGAGTGGGAGGTGTGAGCCCCATTCAACTGGAATCTCTGCAAACAAAAATGAATATAAGCTCCGAAGCCGCACCGACACTCATGAGGGAAGAGGAGGCGCCGAAAAATGATCATACAGGCTTCAACCTCTTAAAACACAAGAAATAAGGTAAATCACAACCACACTTCATATTAAAACTTGTCTATAAAAGAAGCTGAATAGAGGCATGGACACAAATTAAAAAATAAACATATGCTAAACCTCCAAACTAGCAACCTACTCATGAGCTATGGTACTCATCTTACCCGTATGAATATATAGTTTACATAGTTATTTATATATAGGTTTTCACTTTATGCTGACACATAGCATCCATACCTCCAGAGGGCACATTTGCCTTGCCGACACCCTCGTTGCATGCCTAACATTTGTAAAAATCAATACCTAATCGTGTAACTCAAACAGAAACAGGACAAACATGGCTCAACGACAAGCGAAAAACAGGATAATTGCACTTCTGATCTGTTGTACGGTTTTGCTAAACAAGCCTCGGTGTGAGTAGTTGGTGGCGTCTCGGGGAGAAAAGGAAAAATACTGCAACCTTTAAAAGCACCCCCATTTTGATCGTGTTAAACCAAAGTTTAAACAACTTAAGACTTAACGTAAAATGGTCAGTGTGGTGCAGACGCAGGGCAACACCAGGCACAAGGCAGACCACTCGCTCCACCCAATAAACTGGGCTTAACTGGTAAAAGAAAAAACAACAGCACACCTATCTCAAAGCACTTTCTGTAGACACTGAGGGTAAAGTTTGGCCACCACACATTCAAAATGGCGACCTAGATCCCACAGGCGGTCGGGCGTCTCGTAGACTTTGGTCCATACGTCTGCCTCGTCGTCATACTGGTAAAGGGAGTTCTTCCGACTGGTGCGGAACACGTGCTCCTCCACCATGACCTGCGTTGCTCGGACAAACAGGTGCAGCGTGCCTTGCAGCAGCATAGCTTTGATGTACGGGCTCGTGGCTTGGTCGAAGGGCAGATCTCGCTTGCGGCTCCACGTGTTCCTCTCGATATCGTAGACCTCCACGGTGAAGGTGCGCTGGTGGTTCCTGCAGATGCCAGCGATGTAGTAGATGCAGTTCTTATACAAGGCAGCCAGACCCTGACTCCGAGGGACACTCATCGGGGCCAGGTGACTCCAGTAGTCCTTACGGGGATCGTAGCAGAAGAAATATTCACCTGCAGATAAAAAATAAGGTTAACGTTGTTATAAGAAGTTTGAGAATTACGCCACGACATCATGGGCTCACCTTGGAGGACGTAGATGCGGTCTTTATACTCCACGGCACTGTGAAACTCCATGGCAACCGGCATAGGACTCACCGCTGTCCAGCAGTTGTCCCTGGCGTCGTAGCACTCTACGGATTTCAACGCGTTTCGCCCATCGCCTTCGTAAACTCGGCCTCCCAGCGCATAAAGTTTCCCACAGCAGTGTACAAGTCTGCATCCGATTCTCGCTCTCAGCAGGGGTGCACGTGGAAGCCATCGATTCCCCGCATGCTCGTACTGCCAAAAGTCACTTTCCGCTCGATGATCGATGGACACCTCGCTGTTGCTCGGTCGGTACCCCCCAGCAATGTAAATGTCGTTCTCTGACGACACCAAGATGCCGACCTCTCGGAGATCGTTGGGTGGTTTGCAGAGCTTGAACACTTTTCCCGTGGCTGTGTCCAGGCAAGGCACAGTCTGCTTCTTACCTGAGTGTTTATGAGCAGCATCAAAGCAGATGACCATCTCGGAGGCGGTCATCCCCAGGCGCTGTGGGCAGCCATTGGTGCCAGTGAGGCGAGCTTTGGCCTCAGCAGGGTCTTCAGACAGGGACAGGGCGCAGGCAAAAGGGGCCGGTATCAGACTGAGAAAGGCCTCATCCAGCAGTGGCAGACGGATGCACTGGGAAAACACCTCCGCTAGGTGGGCTTCACGGCCAGGTCGATCATGCTCCAGCCAGCGGACGATGCTCTCGTAGACGTGCTCTTCCTTCTCCACGTTGAGGTCATCGCTGTTCAAAATGCTGACCAGCTGATCCTTGGTCATCTGAAGGAACTCTTGCTCCCATGATACACACAAGAACTACCGCAAAAACAAAAACACATGTTTCAGTCTTTTTTTTGTGCAAACATATTCATCACAAAGGATCAAACGGCAGGACATGATTTAACTCGCTGAAAACCTTTTTCATGACTCTTATATTTAGGATCTCCTGAGTTGGAGTCTGCATGTACGGGACCCAACTATCCAGGTTCTGCTCGTTGCTCTTATAGTTATGGGTAGTCTAGCCATCCTTTACTTATGTAGCAATGGGGATGTTACCTGATGTACTGAGAAGTGCCTCGCTCTATTTCTCTAATATATTAATGTATAAATACATGCCAATATTGCCGTCTCTAACTTATTTCTCCTTTTTTCTGCAGGTCTTCCTGAATAAGTGCAGTTGTACATGTTGATCTGTCTTTCCTGTCCTCTCCACCCCAACCAGTCGAGGCAAATGGTAGGGCAGGGCAATTAATCGGATTATAATCTCAGTACCATCTGGGTTTTCAACGATCATAAAAATAAAAGTGTGTGATTATTTTTCTCTCTGCAGTTTCCTCTCCTGCTGTCTTCAGCTGCTAATCGAGCGTCTCTGGCGTTGCAGCGCTGTGCTGTAAACTCCTCCCACAGCCGCTTTGCTTTCATTCAGACACTGTTGCCAACTTGGAGACTTTCTCACTAAATCTGGAGACTTTTTTTGTTAAAAGCGACAAATCTAGCAGCTTTTACTGGAGTTATTAGAGACTTTTCTGGTGTTTTCTGGTGGAGCCTCTCCCGTCCTAAAGCACTCCCAGGCGGCCAGTCTCAGTCGGCTCCGGCTGCAGGTCAATGTAGAATAACTGCAGTAGGTTGTGGAAGTTTACTACAACATAGTTTATACCATTGTCAGTGACAACTGGCTGCATTATTTTCCCATACATAGGGCGTTACCATAGCAACGCGTTAATCAGATCAGCCGTCTTTTAACAGGTGAATGAGAGAAACGCGCTGCAGCCTGACAGCGGTTGTTTGGCATAAAACGTACATCCAGGCCAACGTAAAATAGTTCCTATATAAGCGGTAAAAGCGGATTAAACAAATCGGAACCGTTCATTAGACGGTTATAATGCACGACACGGAGTCTAGAACACCACGATGCGCAGCGTTGTTTATAAATACTTGATAATTGTGTTAAATAATCAAGATCTCAATTTCAGTCAAAATAATCGTGATTATAGTTTTTCTCATAATCGAGCAGCACTAATGTGTATGTAAAGTGTCCTGTGACAACGTTGTTGTGAGGTGGCGTTATACAAATAAAGCTGAACTGAAAACAATTACAGTGTAAACAACTGGTAGTAACTAGTCCAGAGCTCACACTCAACCGACCTTTTTGCGAATGTAATCCTGTGAGCGTTCTCTCAGTTCCTGATGACCGTACGCATCAGCAAACATAAAGACGCCGATGCAGTTCTGAGGGTCGAGCCGGCTGATCATGAACTGGGCACACTGATCCTGCAGAGCAGGGATCTGGAAAATGCTGGCTGCAGTGAACAGGGCCTGGACGTTGGACTCCGACAGAGTGACTCTGGAGGTGTAGGCATAGTCTAAGACCAGGTGCATGGATTCAGACTCAACTCCGACAATTCGGACCTCACGCTGACTGCTCTCTGTAAGGCCACTGGTGAACATCGACCTAGTGGTGCAGGTGGGGAGACATGAACGTTACAGAGGAATTAACCCACTCTCTTTTCCTTTATATGCATATTTACACACAAACATACCTAAAATATGGGCTGATTGCTGCAAGAACATTTCGGTGGCATGAGAAAGTCTTGCCATGGTCCACTTCTACAACGATGTCTGTGAGCTGAGCTTCATCGTACAAGGCTTTGAGCTGCTGAAGAATGTTACAGGCATGCACAGCATCTACCCCGTTGTAGCTGGTGGTTGGAGGCGTCCCATTCTGAACTTGTAACAGCTTCCCTACCTCTGTGTAAGACAACAAAAGGAGAGAAAAGGGATGTTTTACTGTTTAAAGTAGTCCAGAAAACAACACAAAATACTACACTGTGAATATAACAGTATACATAACTACTGGTTATATTAAGTGTAATTATTAAAACAGGTCAATCTAAAAATTAAGACATTAAATAAAAAATAAATCAAAATAATCAGACGTGAAGAGTGTAAGCAGAGTTTCCGACACCACCGGAGGGATATCTGACGATAAAATGAGTTCAAATTTGGATAAAATTTAAATTAAATTAAAAAAAGATTAAAGCAGTAAAATATCTGTTTTTGGTTTAATTATTCACATCTTTTCCATGCACGGTGCAATCGGCGTGATAATAGCAGCTGCTCTGATCCATGTTCTGACCTTTGTGGTGATTGCTTCCCTGTGACTGCTGTGAAAAAGGGAGGCTCACTCCTTACAGGACAACACCAAAATTACCATGTCCTACATGAAAAGTCACCAGATTTGTTGCTAGGTTGCCATTTGTGAAGCCACTGAAGGGATCTGAGAAGCTGCCAAGTTGGCATCAATGTTTTCACCCAGAAAAGCCAGCAACAATCCATCGCATTGCTGGTGACATGTTTTGATTCTCAGTGTTTGTGTGTGGAGAGCCGGGGCTCTCAGACGGGTGGGTCACTGCATATGTGCCAGGGAAAAACATGGAACAATTACACCGCATGCAGCTCTGCGCTGAAATACTTCTGAATCAGGAGAGTAAGACACAAAGAGTAACTCAACGTCACAGCATGCTCAGATATATTTGAATAGCAATTAATTTCCATAAGAGGACCGCTCAAGTAAAATCTGTGTCTGGGAAAGATTGTGTGGAATACAAGTAAATACTAACACTAATTAGTTAAAACTAACTCTTAATAAACTCCAGGGACTCTTCATCTATTAAAGCAAGAATTATTTTTTACATTTGAATTTTACAGAAAAGAGGTTAATTTTTGCCCCAAGTAGTTTTATTTTCATTAAAAGCAACAAAAAAAATTATAATTAATGTGAATTATTAGACCTCTGGTATCAAAATGGATTCCACAACTTTAAAGCTCATTTTAATGATTTGTTCTGTAAGTGTGAGCTAAGAGTTAACTGGTATATTTTAACAAATAAATGCAACTTTTCTACTTGTCTTTTTTAAATCGAGAATCATCTGAATGAATCGGGACATGTGGCTACTTGATAGATTAAAGAACATTCCTTTAAATCAGCATCACCAGAGTAAACATGTCATTAGAGTAAGACACGAAGAGTAACTCAACGTCACAGCGTGCTCAGATATATTTGAATGGCATTTAATTTCCATAAGAGACCCACTCAAATAAAATCTGTGTCTAGGAAAGATTGTGTGGAATGCAAGTAAAAAAAATAACATTAATTACTTAAAACTAACTCTAAATAAAATTTCTGAGACTCTTCATCTGATAAAGCAAGAATTATTTTTTATGTTTGAAATTTACAGAAAGGAGGTTCAGTTTATTTTCCCAAGTAGTTTTATTTTCATTAAAAGCAACAAAAGACATAATTAATGTGAATTATTAAACCTTTGGTATCAAAATGAACTCCACAACTTTAAAGCTCATTTTAATTATTTTTTTCTGTAAGTGTGAGCTAAGAGTTAACTAGTATATTTTAACAGTTAAATGCAACTTTTCTACTTGTCTTTTTAAATCGAGAATCATCTGATTGAATCGGGACATGTGGCCACTTGATGGATTAAATGACATTCCTCTAGAACACTGTTTTTCAACCTTTTTTGAGCCAAGGCACACCTTTTTCATGGAAAAATCACAAGGTACACCACGAACCAAACTTTTTTTTTTTTTTTTTTTAAATAAAAAAAGTCCATATTATTCATATAAAGTCCATCTAGTCTAAGTCTCTTGAATAGAATTCAGATAACCACAAGAAGAAGAAATTTTATTATTTTTCACAGGGGCCTGTTTGGATGAACCCAGAGCTGCTTTTAAGACCAATTAGGTGAAAATTGGGTAATTTCTCAGGGCACACCTGATAATCTCTCATGGCACACTAGTGTGCCACGGCACAGTGGTTGAAAAACACAGCTCTAAATCAGTGTTTTTCAACCACTGTGCCGAGAGACCATCAGGTGTGCCCTGAGAAATGATCCAATGTCACCTGACTGGTCTAAAAAGCAGCTTTGTGTTCATCAAGGGCCCAGGTGAAAGATAATACAATTCCTTTTTCTTGTGTTTATCTTATTTCTATTCAAGGCCACTTTGACTTTATATTAATAATATGGGGTTTTTTCGTTTGGTTTTTTTCATTTGGTTTGTGGTGTGCCTTGTGAGTTTTCAGTGAAAAAAAAAGTGTCTTGGCTCAAAAAAGGTTGAAAAGCACTGATTTAAAAACCCATCTATAGAGTAAACATGTCATTATCACACGTGTAAAGGCGAGTGGAATGACAACTTTCTAACTTCTCTACTATCTCACTGTGGCTTTCCTCCCTCATCTGCCACCATAGGTAATTACTTTTCCAACTAACATCTTGTGTTGAGCAAAGCCAACTCCTTGACAGGACAAAGAGTCGCAGTGGATGAATAGAAACTACTGTCTGGCCAGGTGGTGGCTAGCTTTTTAACATCTCCAATCATCTGCTCTAACTGTTTCAGCAGTGAACAAACACCAACGACACTAATAGATACTTTATACTGAGGTTATCTGATGAATGTTTATCAGAAAAGTGGAAAATATTCGCTGTTGGGTTTGCTGGGAGACGGACAAGCTTAACTTTTAGCAGACAGCTAGCACCATGCTAATGTTAGCGAGCCTTCTTTCACATAAGATTGCGACATAAAAGAACAGAAAATACGTCTTTAGTGGGTATATAAGTACTGTTATGGATATTTAACAGTATTTATTTTGTTATTAGCTGCATTAAACGACGAGCGTAAGGGTTGGTTGTACTTCTTTAACGTCTGTCACAAACAAGTGTTTACACAATCAGCTGTAAGTAGCATGCTAGCCGAAAGTTAGCCTGACAGCTAGCGTTAGCAGGCTAGCTGCTAGCAACTATTTAGAGTCGTTCAGAACGTGACTTCTTTTAACGACAAAGCAACATGTCACGATTCACCGAGGCTACACTTGCTCTACCAATAAACACACAAAATACAACTTTAAAAGGCGCTACTTCTGTGTGTTTTGTACACAAAACAATGAAGACTTTGCTAACCTCCACTGGCAGCCATTCTCTCCAGTCTGTCTCGGGGCAGACCGAGAGACGTCACAGTGCACTTCAGGGAACAGCCAATCACAAGCGAGTCACGAATCTCTTAGCCAATCAGATTGTATTTGTGTACACCAATGGGGGGGGGGGGGGTTGATGCTATACGAGTAGTAAATTCTTCACAGTAACACAAGAAGTTGATTGTAAGTTAAATAACAATAAGTATTTTATATAAGTTAAATGTAAAACAGACTTGTAAACATAAATATAGTAAACATAACATAAACATAATATAACATTTATAAACATAAAACCAAATAGACTTGTAAAACAGACTTTACTTGTAAAAAAAAAAAAAAAAACAGTTAAATGTAAGAAGAAGTTGAGGCTCTGCTGAAGAAGTTAGAGGAGGAGCAGTTTCACAGGTGGATTCAGACTGGCCAAGTTTTGAGGAAACAGATAAAGATGATGGAGGATTCCTCATACCCTCTCCACAACACAGTGCAGAAACAACAAAGTGTGTTCAGTGAGAGGCTTCTTCAGGTCCGACGTAAGACTAAAAGATACAGAAGATCATTCCTGCCAGCAGCCATCAGCTTCCAGAACAAGACCTCCTCAAGTTAATTATATACTACAATATTGAATTTCCCTTTCGGGATTAATCGTCACAGCATATCGTCACAGCCCTATTAATCATTTTCTACTACAATATTGAATTTCCCCTTGAGGAAAAGTATTTTTCATTTAATTTCTTTCCATTCATGAAAGCTTTATGGGTCCTCAGACTTGCAGCAGTGGAAAAACAGGTGGCTTCCAAGAACAACCCAATCTGATCTTGCAAAGGAAAAAATTAAATGAAAAATACTTTTCCTCAAGGGGAAATTCAATATTGTAGTAGAAAAGGATTAATAGGGCTGTGACGATATGCTTTTGTCCCGATTCAATTCACATTTTTTGGGTGCCGATTTGATTTAAATTGCAATTCTCACAATTCTCCAATATTGCTTGTTTTTGTAGATTAAAAACAAAAAAAAAAGTATATATATATTTATTTTTTTTTGCCCATCGTTTTTCTTCATTTCAACGAGGAAAAAAACAACACAATAATCAGATCATCATTCTGCTGCTATAATGCCCAAGAAGACAAGTAAAAAGTTCAATAAAAACAGTCCAAATGACAAAAAATTTAGAGTGCATTCCTTTTATTTATTTGGAGAAAAAACAATTTTTTAACAAAAAAAAATTGATTTTAAAATTGTGAAGAAAAAAAAAATCCAGATTTCTGATTTTTCGATTCGATTTTCCGACTCCTAATAATTAACTAGAGGAGGTCTTGTTCCGGAGGCTGATGGCTGCTGGCAGGAATGATCTTCTGTATCTTTTAGTGTTACGTCAGACCTGAAGAAGCCTCTCATTGAACACACTTTGTTGTTTCATCACTGTGTTGTGGAGAGGGTGTGAAGAATCCTCCATCATCTTCATCAGCTTGTACAGCATTCTTCTTTGGACAATCAGCTCCAGAGTTACTCCAAGCACAGAAGTGGCTTTCGTGATCAGTTTGTTTATAAAAAAAAACAAAAAAACTTTTATTTTTTTTGTTAAAAAAAAGAAAAAAGGGATTTAATTAATTTATTTCATTTATAAGAAATTAAGTTAATGCTCAAAAAACTTGATGGGCTCCCTCATCTTCCCTTCTGATTGTCTCTTGCATAATTTCTGTGTTTTGTTGTTGTTTTTGTTTGTTTTGGGTTTTGCTTTCGTAAAGGAAACCTTTGGTCAGAATTTTAAGTAAAATGTTTGATACAGAGGAGAGAAAAGTGATCCTTGAAGCTGTCATAGCCGTGCATAAAACTAGCTTTAAATAGAAATCCGTTTGTTAACCTACTAGTCAGCAAAACAGGCAAGAATAGATTTACTCTCCATTGATATTTTATAAACCAATCTTTGGATTATCTAAGCATGATGTAGTATGTAGAAGTTTGTCAAAAGAACGACAGAACCAATTACTAAAGCAAATCTGAAGCAATCTTTTGAAAATTCCTTCTGAATCTGGGACGTTTCTGTAAAAAGATTTGGAGTATTCATCTCGGCTGTGTTGCAGACAAGGCGGGTTGTGGTCTGTGCGATTAGAGGTTATCATTAGGCACATCTTGCGAGAACTGAGTTGCACAACTTTTGCTTTCAGAGCATTTCTCAGACTCAGAGACGTATTGATATGAAAGCATCACACCTTGCAGCACATCTATGATTACTGGATGTAGATCTGGTGACTGTTGACGGAGATGATGTGAGCTTTGTGACACGGTGCTTCATCCTGCTGGAAGTTTCCATCAAAAGTTGCTGCACTGTGCTCATTCATTCATGCACAATGGTCCATCGTTGTTGAAGATGACCATAGAACGGTCAGTAGTTATCTCGCTGGCGATGTTGTTGCTGTACATGACTTATTCTGCCACAGGTAGAACATGTGAGACCTGGTGCAAGAGGCTGAGGTGGTGCTAGAACAGCAAAATGATGTCTCTGCGGCCACCCCACTGTTTGCTGTTGATGGCTTTTCTCCTCCAGTTGTGCAACCCCGCTATGGTGCAGAGAGCGCCACAGTGGTTGCAGTTGACTCCAAGCCGTTTTGGTTGATATCGCATCTCTTCAGAGTCCCTTTTAGTTGGTCTTCATGACGCAGCCGCCTGGCTTTCTGTTAGCTGACAGGAGCTGCAGCACCTGGTGTGGCAGTCGGCATCCGGATGACATGACCGATCCACCGGAGTTGTCTCTGTGCCAGAGTTACCTCAAGGCTAATGGTGCCAGTCCACTGGAGAATGTCACTATGGGGGACATGATCCTGCCAGGTGATGCAGTGGATGTGTCGTAGATTGTATGTAAAAAGATGGGCGGAGCCTCCATGATGTCACTCATAGGTTTCTGAAGAGCTGAATTGAAGCTCGGTGGGCGTTTCCTACCATCACCATCTTGGCAGGGGCATGCGTGTCGTCTCACACGGAAAATATAAATATGGGCAAAGAGTTGGAGCTGAGAGGGGGGCTGTGAGTGCCATGGTGGATGATTGACATCGAGCGAACTCCGAGCTGCCTGTAGCTAAGAGCTAACCCGGAGCTAACCAGCTCACGGAAGTAAGCGAGTTAAAGCTAAGTCATATTGTTAACCGGGTAAAAAACGCGGTTGTTCTACGTTCTTACTTGAAGTGGGAGATCCGGTACCTGTCAGTCAAAAGGACACGCCCCTAAATATGCCGAATTTCGTGATTAAATTACTTTTAAACGGGCGAGTTAGAAAAAAATTCACTCCCTCCACAGTTGTAATGAAGGTAAACCTGACCTATTAAACCTAAAATGTTTTTTTGAACCAGGCTGTAAACATGTTCATTTCTGCTGTAAACATGTTTATTTCTGCTGTGAACATGTTCATTTCTGCTGTAAACATGTTTATTTCTGCTGTGAAGTTGGTCTTTTTTAACATGGGAGTCTTTGCGCTGTTTTGCAGCCCCTAGTGGATGAAGGGGGAACTGCAGTTTTATACACTTCCACATAGGTTACTTTTAACCACCGGAGGCTCGGTCCACCTTTCATATACGGTCTACGACATATAGAAGAAATAATATCTTTTACATTTCATTAGTATTGTTTATGAAACGGAACTCCCCAGAAGCTTTATGTAGCTTATAAGCAGGGATCCACATACAAAATACATGCTAATATCATTTAACTACCATTCTGCAAACATGTAGGAGCTTTCACGTGCATCCCTGCTGAGGAGCCAAATGGCATCTGTCAGTTTCAGGCAACAGCTGAACTGCAAACCGTAACCGGTCGTCCCAGTTAGCTGTCTGGCATTTCCACCTTTGATCAGTCTGGTAACCAAAAAAGCCGTCTTCATTAAACTGTTACCACAGCAAAACACACAGCGCTATGTCGAGTTAAGAAGATAATTACCAAGATCTCCAGATAACAGCACTACGGAATTAAGCTCAACTGGTTTCTGCATCCACACTGCACCGAATCGTGTGCACACACTGGTTCTGGACAGTTTGTGAGGTTTTAATCCTTTTACTTCCAATAGTCATAAAAGTTACTTATCAGTTAATTAGGAATTGGGTCACACAGCAAAACCAAAACACGAACGGTGAACCCAAGTGATCAAAACTTACCAACATCCCAGAAATGTTCGCTCCCCTGTGCGTGTGATGTCATGCATGTGATGGATTAACAATTACTGGAAACTTTTAGCTGCAGTCGTTGCGTCATTAAGATTTCACACACACACATGATCACTTATATAAGTTTTACAGCATTTGTTATAACAGCTGAGTAGACTACAATGTCTGATCAATAAAAAAAGCAATAAATTGTTTGTTTATGTACATCCAGCCTAAATCTTTATAAGAAAACAACTGCCTGCAGAAATGTTGTTTTCTTTATTTTTTATCCCAAAGGAAAGGAAAGGACATTCAAGGCCTTTGTTAACACACAAATTAAAGATGGAAATGCTATTTTTCACTGAAATTGTCTCAAACAAATATTCCTGCATATATGTAATACTTATCATACTAATGTTGAACTGTGTTTTCCACTTGTCACACAGTTAAAATGGACAAATGAGACTTGATTGCAGCAGTAAATAGAATAAAGCTGAGCAACGTTAGACATCACAGCAAGATTTGAATCCTCATTTGCTTTTAATGTAATTCAATTTTAAGTCATTAAATTCCTGACTTGTGCTCAACTCATCAAAAACTAACTAAAGGATTCATAATGATGATTTTGTTTCAAAATAAACAGGGAAGTACCATCAGTTCTGTTTCACTAGAGGAAAATTAAATGTGTAAAAAATGATAAATTAAAAGAAAAACAAGTAATTTCCCCTTTCAAACAAAGCTAGAGTAGAATATTACATATAAATTCTGCATTTTTAAGTTAAAAGCACTTTTTATTGCATGTTACAGTCACAAAAACATGCCCTTGCCGATGGATCGCTGCAATGTCACTTTTCAATCGGATTCGGGCCTTTGGTGCAGTGGGTCGTTTGACATTCATCCGGCAGCACCTGCAGCCTCGCGCTGTCAAGAGAAATGAACTAATTGCTGTTTATTGAACACTTTGATTACAATGTAATCCCCATGTTCCAACCCAGTGTCATTTAATCGCTTTTCTTGTAATTAGAATTCATTCATTAATGGTTTAGTTGGAAAACTGCACAAGCTTGTCTGATGAGCTTATTGTTTAAACACAACACCGCCTGCATTGGTCGAATATCCAGAACGTTCACCCAACACAAGTCCTCTGAAACATGAAACTTCAGAACTAAAAGAGAATATATTTGTTATTCGGTTGACATCATAACGCAGTAAAAACCAACACTTCTGCATTCTTCTCTGGATTATTTCTAGCAACGGCTTTCACATTCAGCACAAACCTGAAGGCAGCATCTTCACTGCAGTGCCATCAACAGTGCTGTGCAGGCTTGAAATGCACTCTAATGCTGTGTAACGCTGTAAAATGACAGAAGAAAAGACAAATAAAAGTACAACTGCAATCTCAGCAATCGATTTCACATTTTTTTCCAATTTCTTTCCTTTCAGCCACAGTACTGCCTGTGAAATTGGGCCTAGCTGCTGTTGAATCAGAGAAAAATCCTTCCTGGGGTTGCTGTTATGCGATGATAGCTCTGCTTTCTGATTAACCCCCACCATCTCAATGCCCCCTTTTTGAAACAATGAAAATGATCAACTCATATCGCCACTTTTGCCAAAATGAGAGATTTATGTTTGTATTCACAATATTTCGTTCTGCAGATTGAAAATCAATAAACAGATTTCCCTCTATCTGCTTAACATCCTGTCAAACTATAGAAATAGATTACATAGATGCTGACTAAATATTGTTTAATGGTCATTAATAGTTTCTCAGAGTGTAGTATTCATTCATTCATTCATTCATTCATTCATTCATTCATTTCTATGAATGACTGACTGAGAGGCAGATACACCTGGACATGTCGCCAGTACATCATACTGCACTATGTATGTTATCTTGAAAGATTTTTTGATGTCTGTTTGTGCATATGGTCTGTGTAATAACACATTTGTTTGTGCATGTGATCTGTGTAATAACACATTTGTTTGTGCATGTGATCTGTGTAATAACACCTTTGTTTATGCATATGGTCTGTGTAATAACACATTTGTTTGTGCATGTGATCTGTGTAATAACACATTTGTTTGTGCATGTGATCTGTGTAATAACACATTTGTTTGTGCATGTGATCTGTGTAATAACACCTTTGTTTATGCATATGGTCTGTGTAATAACACACTTGTCTGTGCATGTGATCTGTGTAATAACACATTTGTTTGTGCATGTGATCTGTGTAATAGGACGTTTGTTTGTGCATGTGATCTGTTTAATAACACTTGTTTGTGCATGTGATCTGTGTAATAACACACTTGTTTGTGCATGTGATCTGTTTAATAACACACTTGTTTGTGCATGTGATCTGTGTAATAACACACTTGTTTGTGCATGTGATCTGTTTAATAACACACTTGTTTGTGCATGTGATCTGTTTAATAACACACTTGTTTGTGCATGTGATCTGTTTAATAACACACTTGTTTGTGCATGTGATCTGTTTAATAACACACTTGTTTGTGCATGTGATCTGTTTAATAACACACTTGTTTGTGCATGTGATCTGTTTAATAACACACTTGTTTGTGCATGTGATCTGTGTAATAACACACTTGTTTGTGCATGTGATCTGTTTAATAACACACTTGTTTGTGCATGTGATCTGTGAAATAACATGTCTGCTTGTGCATGTGATCTCTGTAATATGTGAGTAAACACAGTCTTCCTTATTGTTGACAGTTTCACAACCACAAGACTACATAAGCGAAGAGAAAGATAAGGCTGGATGGAAGTCAGGGGTATAATTGTAGTTTAGATGTGTGTTTTTGTCAAAGATGGGGGTAATGGATTATTACATGCCTTTTGGGGCAGGTGGAAGAATGCCTGCAGATGTTGTGAGAAATGGACTCCCTCCCCCCAACCTCACCCACACACCACCACCGCTGTGGCAGGCAGCAGGAGGTGCAGAACCTGGTGGCTCTGTCTCTGTTTACTAAAAGAAAAAAATCCCTTTTTCTGCGACTTCCCCTTCCAGTAACCCCACCTAAGGAGCTGTCAAGCAGATGGTGTGAGGTTCCTCAAAAACGCCTTAATTTCCAAACAATCCCTCTGCAGCAGTTCAAACCGCTGACAGGCTTGTTTGTTAATGGACCTAGTTTAGAAACAAAGCTCTGGCTTTAGAAGTTTTTCAGGACTCTAGTTGAAGTGTTTGGCTTTAAAGGTTCCACTTCATACCTGTTTATTCATTTTTATTTGTGATAACAGTTAAAGCTGCCCCATCAGTTATTAGCCTAGCTTAGCTTAACTGAGTTTAGCGTAGTGCAAAGGGAAGTACCACAAATGAATGAATGAATTAGCCAACACGTAGCTTTAACGATGCATGATGTAATCTCTGACATTAAAACTCTGCGATTCTCACTCGTTCGACAGTTCAGCTACATTTATGACGTACATTTCTGCGGCTTTGCTTCACCTGCTAGCTCGCTGATAAGGATACGCCGGCCGTACTGAATGTGCACTGTGGCTAATTAAGCAAAGAAATGCAAGAAGAGATTATAGGAGGAGGAGAGGAAAAGATTAAGATAAAGAAAGAGGTAGAGAGGAAACAAGAGTCAACACAAGACCGTTTATTAGTGGCATGACAAAGTTTACTGTACATGGAGAACAAAAGATGGATGCCGAGCCTCCTGCAGACTCCTACTAGGAGTACTACCTGCTGTCTCTCTTTCGCCTCATGTCCACATACAGGCAATTTCTGACGTCTTTAGAGTGTCCAGACGGCCAACCATAGACCACATGAGCTGCACAACTGGTGCCATGGCTTCGGATTCCAGTTCCAACCGCACAACTTCAGGCGGCTCGCTGGTGGTTCTTCGGAAAGCGGTGAAAACTTATTCCCCGTTCACAGGATTTGTCTTCGACTGGATCAGTTAAATATGCAACAAGTCTCTGGCATTGTTTTAATTTTCCAGCAAAAGACGACTTTCTCTGGAGATTTACACAGACACAGTCACGAGCAGGCATAGGTAACCGGATATTTTCCAATGTAAGAATTATGAAACATTTATTGTTCATTGCACGTAAAAACACAAAAATCCCAGGAAGGTTCACGCGTAGCATAAATTTACTGAGCCAAATCCAGATTTTGGTGATCAGTGCATGGCATCCCGGTCTTAAGAACAAGAACAGAGTGTGTAACAGGCTTCAGACTGGGTGAAAAAGTTTCCAGTGCATGATTAAAACCCTGACGGATAGTGGGGAACATAATTTTGTAGGGAGAAAATGTTTCCATTCATAAAGAAGCATAAGACTGTGGAGCAACAGAAAAGGTCATCCAGTCTTATAAATCCATATTTATCCTGTTGTGGAGTGATGACCACATCCCAGTAACACCAGCACCGGATAAACCAGGCCAACCAGTGAGCAGGTAGGCCATCATGTGGAAACCTGTAATGGGAGGTGCTGCAGTATGTCTCAGACAGCTTTAGTTGGTAAAGTTGAGGTCCAGCAACATTATTTACACATAGTTTACACATAGAAACTAGATCTTTTCTTCCATCTCCAGAGAAAGATTTCAGGGAAAAACTGAAGAAGTCTATGTGGAAAAAAAGCTGCTTCTTTCGTTGTGGAAGCAGATAAGGTTGTGTGTTCCAGTCCGTCTTTAGCAATATGAATTGTTTATGTTTTCATTACTTTAAGTCAAAAAGCAAACCTGTCATTTAGGCGACATGACACCCAAAAAGAAACATGTTTTCCTTAAAGTTGGACGGGGAAATCGATACTCTGGAGTTGATACTTCAACATCACAAGATGAAAATATGGGATTCAATATTTTTTATTTTATCGAGATTCCATTGTGCTGATTCATTTGTGAGACTTTTAGGATATAAAACTGCATCTGAAGCCCAGAGACAGTATTTCCTGCTTTGTCACATGATCATGGCAGCCAATCAGATGTCATGATGATGCTGCTACTGGTAATGATGGTGACGTTTGGATATTTTACTGGTTTAATGCAGGTTCATGTGCATAATGTATGATTATCATATCACAGTTAAATATGATTTTTATTGAAACTATGTGAATAATTTGATACTAATCTGTAGTCTAATATAAGTGTATACTTCTTCCCACTCCTTATTGAAACTCCTTTTTGTTTTTTAAATTTCTTTAAATGATTAATTGACTAGGCATTATTATCATAATTGTTATTATTATTAATAATAATATCATGAATCTTTTTTTTTTTTCCTTATGTATATATGTGTGTGTTTTTACATATATTTTCTTTTCTTATCTTCTACTGTTTGTTCAAACAAAAGAAAACTAATATTTTTATTACTTTGAAATGATTTATTTCAGATTATTTGGTTTCATTTACTCATCAATAAAGTTCTTTCAAAAGCATTTCCTTCACCTTATTGATGTAATTGAGTTATATTTATATTCTATATTGTCCTTTCAGTAAAGATATTTCATTCATTTCATTTTTTTCATTTCATTTTTATTATTTAATTCAAAACAACATAAAAATAAATACAAAATAAGACTGCCAATTAAATATGGCTTGACTGAAAAGGAGCAGAAAGAAGTGCATTCTTATGATATCTGCCCCTTAATCTTATGATTCATTTCATAATCATTCATTTGACAATATTCACATACAACATCCAGTTGTTCCAAATTTGCATTAATTACCCATTATATTCCTTTCTTTTAATAGTTTTGAAAGCATTTACAGATATTCAAAATGTAACACCATTATTATTACTCAAGGTAATTCACATTATGCCTCTAACTCTTCATAAGTCTTTAATATTGTTCATTTTATGCTTTTCTTAAACACATTGATTGTTCCTAATTCTTCTTGAAGCTCATTCTATAAAGTTATTCCTTTCACGGTAACAGTTCGTTCCATTGTTTTTGTTCTGAACCTGGTAATGCAAACTTTACAATCATGATTTTACATTAAGAGCCCAGAAGTATTGATATCGGTGTTTTTGTAAACTGGTCCTGTACTGAAAGTAAAAACGCTGGTATCGCTGATCCCTACAACTGATCTGCTATTGTTGGATCGAAGCTCATATGCCCCGATGTGGCGGCTAAATAAACTGGAAAGGCGCCCCGTGTGCTGCAGAGGAATATTTTGGGTCCGGCTTTGGGGACAGTCCCACTATCCTGCTCCTGTGTTCATTCTCTGCCCTTCAAGTTGTAAAAGCAAACAAATAAGGCTGTGGCGCCTCCCGCCGTGAGGGCGACTCATTTGTTCCACTTGTCCGGCTGATGGATTTGGTTTTATAAAATTTGGCTTTTTATAGCCTCCTGCTAATTAGTTAAGGGAAAAACATGCACTCCTCACATTTAGTCCAGCCTGACCAGCCTCCTTTTTCCCTGAACCGTCCCCCTGTGGTCTTCTTCGCCGTGCACTTCCTGAGTGGCCTGGAGGTTCTGGGCACCCAGCAGGAAGGTTTGGAGCTCTGATAGCAGAATCGGATTAGGATGCTCCCCTGGTGTGTGCTGCTGTGCACCCATGCGCAACTGCTCTGTCTGTCATCAGTGTTGAAGCAGCGGCGTGGGGAGATCTATCAGCAAATCCGACTACATGGAGAAAATTTCCAGCAGAAAAAGGCTGGGATGGGCTTTTTTCCACCTCTCGCCCACTTTCCTTTTACATTATTTCAGACCCCAGGAGAGTATTCTCCATCATGTCAATGTGATGTAGCACACAGAGGCAATCATGCAGCCTTTTTGGCCTCAGGGCTGCCTGCACAGTGGAGAAAATGCAACTTTAGCACTTAATCATCTCAGCCGTACCTGCTGCACCAGTCCATGAGCTTTTCCACACAATGTGAAACCAGATCCCTGATGGTGGCCGGGTGTTTTTTTTCTTTGCATGTCCCCCACCGTTTGGCGCTTTCGCTCTGCCATTTCTTCCCCTTCCCATCTGAACAACAGCCAGTCAGGCCTGTGCTTATATGTCAATCCAAGCCAAGCGGAAAAAAAGGCCGCGGCTGGAAGCAATGATACACGCCGACGCCTGCTGGAGCATTTGGATTCATGAATCCCATCTCCTCACCGAGGAGTGCTTTGCAATCAGACTCATTCTAGTGTGATCAATGCTGCACCGCTGAGGAGGACCACGCATGCCAAGGCAGAACGTTGAGGGTCTTTATTGATATTCACTTACATGCAAACCAGACAAAGCGACGGGGTTCATATTTGATGGCCAGTGGGTGGAACACAGCCCGGCTGTGTTGGCCGGAGGAAGGCCAGGTAGAGAGGGAAGAAGGTTGATGTGCATGTATCGAGAATGAAGGGGGAGGTGTGTGTATTATCAGGTGATTGATCGGCTGAATGCATGGCTCCGAGGGAAGACACAGGGAGAGGTCAAACAAGACTGTTCCAAATAGACCTGTCGGAGTCAGCCTCGGGGAGGCCTAACCGGTTCCACAAGGGCAACACTCTTTCCTCTGTTTTCCCTAATTTTTTACATCCCACAAGTGTCCTTGCTTTACTGTGTGTGGACTGGACAAGCTCATGTATTATTCACTGGTTTCACTGGCTGATAAATGGAAGCGCTCTGTCAAAAGTAGTGGAATATTCACCAGAGCTTATCTCTCTTAATCCCATGACCCCAGGCCAAGTCACCAAATTAGTTAGCAAGGCGTAGCAGTTCTGCTTGAGCTGCAGCGGGAAGGTTGCTCGACTGGGACATTTATCCCAAAGCTATTTGTTTGATAAATAAGCTCAGAGATGTTAGCCGGCTCTCGCTGGACACTTTTAAAAGGGCTACATATATTTTCATATTAAAGATGAATTGCAGTTACGGTCCGTCTGCTGTTTAGTTGCAGGAAACAAGTCGTTCAACATCTGTTTCTACTCCCGACTGTTACGAGCTAAATGAAAGCAAAGAATGCATCTATTTGCAAGCACATTGCTGTATTTTTAATGTGCCAATAAATCAAAAAGAGACTTTGCACATCTATTTTATGGGATAGAGGTGCATATAGGAGAGGGATGAGCGAAGCCAAGGCTTTGAATTAAACTGTCTCTTGCATATAATCTGACTTTAACAAAGCAAAACAAATTATTTGCAGCATTTTCCAAAAGGATCTATTGAAAGAAACTGTCTTAGTAAGGAAGCATGAAGCTTTTCAGTCTCTAAAAGTCACAAATACCAAACATCTTTATTAAACAGTCTTTATAAAATCCTTCTGCATGGATTCCACACAGTAAAATAAAGCATCAGTTTTATAGCACATATTTAGATGAATGTGGCTTTGTTTGAACGTGTTGCTATTAATACTCATCTTAAATAAAACATCTGTGCTTTGGAGTATAAAAGGTTGAATAATAAATTTTTATTATCTAATACATAGAATAATTATTAATAATGATAATATTATTATCTAATAAATAGAATAATACTAATATAAATAAGATAAGTACATGTAAATGTGATGCTGTCGGTGTCGTTTAAAGACAAGAGAAATTTATTAAGGCAACTTTGCTCTTTTAGTTTGGGGGATTAGTAATAAATGAAATTACTTCTGGAAAGTACTTTTTTAAAAAGTACTTAAAAAATAGGTTGATCAATAATTCAGAAGATGCAATAAAATTATAAAGATTTCAGTAAAAGCTAAAAACATAAATGTTTCGGATATTTTCCAGTTAGACAAAAGCAAGTTTGTTTGTCCAGAACTTTTTATAGAAGACGTTCAAAGTGCTTTAAAATAAATATTAAAAGCATCACAGGAAGAATAAAAAGCACATTTTTATATGTAGATAAAAAAAATTTAATAAAGGAGAAAATAACTCAAATGAAGCAGATAAAATGCCAGGTTTAGTTCTGGGAACAGAAGCTGATCCTGTTGACCTGAACAGAAATGCATAATACTGTCTGCGATGTTCAGCAAATATTCATCTTTCATCCTTGTTCATTTCTTTTTGATTCCTCCGCTGCGCTCTGAAAACGTCTTCTGTTTTTCATAGCAAAGTGTTTCTTTACTACTACATTAAGGTCCTTTGTTCCAGGACTAAAAATGTTCTTTTTCAAACCATTAGATGTAATTTATAACAAAAGGTAGCACATAAAGATGAAAAATTTATAGATTTATGCCAATAAAATTAAGTAAATATGTGAATTTTTTCAGCCAAATAAGGATAATTTTAAGACATACTTTACTCCTGTAAAGATGCAGCTTCAGGCCGACACCAGGGGCATCAACACAAGCTGCAAACATGAAGAGTTTCACGCTCCTCGCACTCCCATGCACCTGAACTCAACACACGTTTCATATCCCAGCAACGTGCAGAAGATAAAACTATTCATCACAATAAGCTGGAACAGAAAAACACGGCGTTGTGGATGTACCGTGCTCCTGTGAAAAACTCATTTGCATTCAGATTCAAGCTTCTTTTGATCAACACGCCCTCTCTGTGGTTTAATTGTGTAAAAACTGCTGACACCAGGAGAGCAAACACCTTAAGGTGCATGGCGACTCCTGTTGCAGGTAAACGTCTTTTTCCTGCAAATTTGCAGCAGAAATAAAGTTGTGACTAATCAGCAGCCATTAACTCGCTGATTTTATACCAAGTAAGTTAAAAAAAACAAAAAAAAAAACTACTTTGACTTTGCCGAGGCGTCGCAGCTTAAGTTTTATGAATCTATATTCATCGAAATTGATTATAAATCCCATAAAGTAAGATTCTCTGTGGCACAATCAGACATGCATAAATAAGCATTAATTTACTTAAATTGTCAACTTGAATGAGCACAATGTCACTTCTTAAGACGATACGTTAATAAATACCAGTAATCCACAAATATAGTGATTATTGGCATCTAAAATAACTATTATTGTTCACATAAAACTTAACAGTAGGTGCAGTATTCTGTTCTAATCTGCACCGACTGATGTTAGCACGTTTCAGCTATGATAGATCCAAATATCGATAGTATCGATACCAAGGCCGGTATCGCCATCATTCGATGGATATTTTCCTTGCAGAACGAGTGCCAAACAGTCACGGGTTTGTCTTCTGTTTAGCTGATTTACATTATTGACTTTATTTTTCTTTAACAACGAAAGGAAAAAGAGTTGTTTTTTTTTTTATTTTATTGTTGATGTTATTTTATATTGTTTATAAACAAAAAACTTTGATAATAAAAATGTTTTGAATTTTTTTTTTTGTGCTGTTTCATTACAATCATAATCATGATCAATAATTAAAAGTCATTAAATCATTGTAAAGTTTAAAGTAAATATCAGTATCGGTCTCTGTAATACCTCCAGCCCAGTTTTACGATTAGGGCGGAGCTACTCACATGATAAAGTCCACTGATTGGTGGGCAGAAAAGCGTCACCGCCCACAATAAAAGCAAACGTTTCCTTACTTTACTTTTGTTTATTGTTTATATGACTGTGTGTAAACAATCAGATGATTGCTCTGGAGTTAGCTAAGAGCTAATTAGCATCTGCAGGTCCTGTGCAGGTAAACCAGCTGCGCCTGTCGATGATGTCACACTTTACTGCAAGACGCTTGTGGGCTCTAATCTATAAACAGGTATTATTTTATTTGGCAAACTAAACCTATAAAGCTCCTTTGAATGTGAAGATACATTGATTTTATGATCCTGGCAACTTGTCAGTACATTGTAAATGTGCTTAATGTTCTGATGTGGGATTTTCTGTGCTCCAGGTTCCTGTTTTATTTTGTAGTTTTCTGTGTAGCCTTTTGATTCTGTTCATAGTTTTCACCTGGTCTCATTAGTTTCATCCACTTCACCTGTTTCTTGTTTGGTTTCACAGTATTTGTAGGTTGTTGTTTCAGTTTTGTTTGCTGGTTCATTGTGTTAAGTTCCTGATCAGATAAAATGCGTTTGGGTCCACACCTCAGCACCTTTCCCACGACGCTTAAACACCACAAAGCGGAGCTTGACCTACCAATGCAGCCCTCTAATGTCGTTTATTTATTGGAATTTATGTATAACTGGTTATATTGGGAATAAATATTGAAAATAAAAAAGAGTCGCTAGCATTAACGTTAAGTCACGTTGTTATTTTTTTAACTTTCCGACGCCTTCCAAATGGCGGCCTTCCTGCTCTCGGGAGTTTTAGAAGTGATAGTCAGACTGTGGAAAGTCCCGTTCGATCAGTAATGATGGTTTTCTTTATAAATAAGTGGGTATAATCTATGCTGACTGAAAAAGAAGTGGGTATACTCCGTATACCTGCGTATACCCTGGACTTCACCACTGGCGTTAGCATTAAAACGGCGCCCGATCTACACCACACGGTTCTCATATAAGCAGTCGTAACATTACCGACAGCATCTCTCCTTCTGCTCTGGTCTCAGACAGATGACTCTGTACGAGCCTCGCAGACCCTCCAGGTCATCTGGGTCTGGTCTGGATCTGGTCTTTCATCAGTTCCAGAATCAGAAGGAGACCTGGAGATGATGCATTCAGCTTCTATGCTCCGCATGTCTGGGAGAAACATATTAAACATATATATATTAAACAGCACATTTACTCTTGGAGATATTTATGATGAATTTACGATGACGTGCAGCTCTGAAGGAGTTTTATTTTGCTGGACTGATGCTCAAAATGGATCTTTGGACTGCTGTGACACCATGTTGGGCATTTGGTCTGCATGCCCAGTGGCGGCCCAGTGGCGGTCCCACACAAAACATCAGAAGCAGTCTGGTCTAAAACCAGTCTGGTCCGAACTAATCCGGTCCGAACCAGTCCGGTCCAAACGAGTCCGGTCCAGACCCCCCAGTGGAACAACAGAAGCAGTCTGGTCTAAAACCAGTCTGGTCCGAACTAATCCGGTCCGAACCAGTCCGGTCCAAACAAGTCCGGTCCAGACCCCCCAGTGGAACAACAGAAGCAGTCTGGTCTAAAACCAGTCTGGTCTGAACTAATCCGGTCCGAACCAGTCCGGTCCAAACAAGTCCGGTCCAGACCCCCCAGTGGAACAACAGAAGCAGTCTGGTCTAAAACCAGTCTGGTCCGAACTAATCCGGTCCGAACCAGTCCGGTCCAAACGAGTCCGGTCCAGACCCCCCAGTGGAACAACAGAAGCAGTCTGGTCTAAAACCAGTCTGGTCCGAACTAATCCGGTCCGAACCAGTCCGGTCCAAACGAGTCCGGTCCAGACCCCCCAGTGGAACAACAGAAGCAGTCTGGTCTAAAACCAGTCTGGTCCGAACTAATCCGGTCCGAACCAGTCCGGTCCAAACGAGTCCGGTCCAGACCCCCCAGTGGAACAACAGAAGCAGTCTGGTCTAAAACCAGTCTGGTCCGAACTAATCCGGTCCGAACCAGTCCGGTCCAGACCCCCCAGTGGAAACGGGGCTGAAGTGAAGTTCTGCAGGTCTGAAAACAGCCTTTTGGCCTCCATCTTCAGCTCAGAAGCAGTCATAGCTCAGCACTTTGGAAGGATCAGGATCCTTTAGTACAACTGCACCGGCAGCCAACACCCCCTACAAAACAGACACTCACACACACACACACACACACACACACACTCTGGATGTCTGCCATGGAGCTTTCTGGAATACTAATGAGGGAGGTTAGCGGGTCAAAGTTACTGACCTGAGGTGCCAACATGAAGCTCAGACCAAGGAGTTGCAGGTCTGAGCGCAGCCAGTAAGAGCTGATTACCTCTGGGCCGGTTAGCGCTTTGCAAGCTGCACCGTGTGATGCATCATCAGCAGTGAAATGTTTGGTGTTAAATCTCCGCTCCTGACGGCTTCAGCAGCGTCGTTTCTCTGTGATTAGCTGCTCCAACCAGAAGAGGCTCTAAGCAGAAGCAGAAGGATCTAAACAACCTCTGGAGACAATGACTGTTTTTCTGCACTTCCCAGGGTTTTCCATCATCTTGTTCCATGCTTATCGTCTTCTCTCTGGTTCTTTTGTTTCACTTCGGAGCTGATTGTGTTTCCCTAAGCCCTCGTGTCCCACCGCCTCTGCTTACATCCTTTACCCCAACTTTTCCAGCTTCATTTTAATTCTGTTCCACCTCCTTTGCTTTTATGCTCTCCACAGGTAGGAGGCCAAAAAAAGAGAAAAAAGAAGAGAGAATTTTTTTTTTAAAAAGGCAGCGATTCCTCTTTATCATCTTCTCTTTTTTGTCCCTCGTGCTTTAAATGAAGGAGGAAGCTGTTGGCTTTGCTAGGCAATTAATGTAGCTGCTCGTGGCTATGAGAAGCCTCTCCATTATAAACAAAGCCAAGCATGAGGTGGGAGATAACCCCCGTGCCTTCATTTGTATCAGGGGGAGAGTAATTACTCCCCCATGCAGCTAATCTCCTTCTGCAGCCACTGCTTCATCTTCTGCGTCCGTTCGAGGAGGTATCTGCATCTTCTCTTGTTCTTAATTCACCTTTCAGAGGAACATTCACCATTTACAATAAGTCATTCTTCGATTTTCTGGGAATTTTCCAGCCGCTCTGCCCAGTTTAGCTGAATCTGAGCGTTTCCACAACCAGTCGCTGCAGCTGCTGTGCAAATATTTCAGCTTTAATGCTTCATGTTTCACTTAAATTGGACATGACAGAATATCTTACAGTGTGAGAAGAAAAACCTTTAAAAATGTTTTAAAAAGACAAACTCAGTGATGTAATTATGCTTCAAACAGTTTCATTCATTCAGTGGTTGCAACTGGGAGTTATTGGATCCTTTTTTCCCCTGATCTGAAAGTCCTACTTCCTCATAATTCTCATTTCCTGCCTTCATAACTTCAAGTCTTCCCCTCATTTGTGCTTTCAAGTAACAGCATATTTGCTAAAAAATGCCTTCTGATTGGCTTAAATTGAACAATTACTGAGTAAAAATGATTGCAACAAGCAGATATGTGAGAAAAAAAGAGCCAGAGCAGGAAATGTTGCCAGTGGAAGAGCAACATTGCCATCTATCACCGAAAAACAGAAATGCATCATCATTTCTGTCTCATGCAGAGATGTGGAAATGTGCTTTTTATGTCTGCAAAAACTCTTTTGTTTCTGCAGTAAAACCAACAGCATCTTCTAACCCTTGTTTGGCTGCAGAAACACGTTTTACTTCCCTTCTGAGAGCTGAAAGAAAGCCTGAAGATGCTCGTTGAGAGGAAACGTCTGATTGACAGCTCGACCAGACGTTTCTGGTGAGGTTGCTCCATCCCGACCAGCATCCCGTCACGCCTCCTCCAGTCTGAGTTACTCCTCCGGTCTACTGCAGGTGTCATGTCAGCACGTTATGCTGCTTTTGCTGATCCTGTGAATACCTGGTGCAGGTGTGATGAGCTGTGTGAGAGTTGAACACACGGCTGATGTTGGACTGTTCAGTGGCCTGCTGGAGGCCCGACATCCGAGCAAACACATGACGAGCATCACGACTGAGAGAAGGAGTCTTTCTGAACCATCATTTCATGCATAATGTCACAGATCTGGAAGCTGCGCAGCCCAACTGTTCTCCCCCTGAATCCTAATTCCACATTCAGATTGGTTTATTTCAGAGACGCCGCGGCAAATCATGGCCCTAATTAATGAGAATGATGCCTCGATTTCGACTTCCTCCCCCTCTTTGCTCCTTTTAAAGGCCTGTTGCGTGAGGAGACAGCAGAAGGAACACGCCTCAACACGCCGTTTGAGCTGGAATACACACTTACAGGATAGAAAGATGCAAACGTGCCTGTAACGCTCTAACAGAACAGCTCCAGGTGGTTTAATCGCCTTTTTTAAGCTCAGTTTTCCACTTTTTTTTGTGGGTTTTTTTCAGCCCAGGCTACCTCTTCTGGTCTCTTTTCCCTCCCTCCCTCCATCCTTTTGCTCTTCAGCTCTAACAGCCCTTGACAGCTGGAGATGAAATAGAAAATTTGATATCAAACACCTACAGAAAGGAGGGCTGACCTTTGATCAGCTCACTGTTTGATGTTGTGACATGAAATTTGCATCATGGGAGCCTGGGCAGCAGACGTTGCCGCAAAGGGGGTGATGCCAGAGCCCTGTCAGGGAACTGCGAAGGTCAAGGGCCTATTAGGAAGGAACAAGCCCTTTAATCCCACACAAGGGCCCGGCGCAGCATTTGATGTTCCATACTCAGAAATGGAATAGAAAATTGAGCCCCTAGAACAGAGAAACGAGTGGAGGAGTATTCATTAGGCGTTAGCCCACGAGTGAACAGGAGAGACGGGCATTATGGAATTATTATTACATGTGAAATCGTGTTTAGATCAAAAAATCCATAACCTCTGCTGGTCGAACAAGATTCAACTTTTCTAGCCGGAAATAACAGGAAGAAAATTCGACATATCTAATATTTTCAGCAATTTGCAAGAGTTAACTTCTAAATGGGAGGCAGCTCCGAGCCAGGAATAAAATGGCCGACATCTCTCAGGTGGTGTCGGCCACTTCAGAACATCCGGCCCGATCCGTCTGGATGTCGTCTGTTGATCTGTGGACAGGTAGGGAGAGCGCCGCTGAAGCCCGTTAATTATTCAAGATGGCTCGCCATTTCTCATGCCTGTTCTGGATGGTAGTCTCCAGAATGTTGTTCCTGTTCTGGATGGTGGTATCCAGAATGTTGTTCCTGTTCTGGACGGTAGCATCCAGAACGTTGTTCCTGTTCTGGACGGTAGGATTCAGAACATTGTTCCTGTTCTGGATGGTAGTATCCAGAACGTTGTTCCTGTTCCGGATGGCGGTATCCAGAATGTTGTTCCTGTTCCGGATGGCGGTATCCAGAATGTTGTTCCTGTTCTGGACGGTAGGATTCAGAACTTTGTTCCTGTTCCGGATGGCGGTATCCAGAATGTTGTTCCTGTTCTGGACGGTAGGATTCAGAACTTTGTTCCTGTTCTGGACGGTAGGATTCAGAATGTTGTTCCTGTTCTGGATGGCAGTATCCAGAACTTTGTTCCTGTTCTGGACGGTAGTATCCAGAACGTTGTTCCTGTTCCGGATGGCGGTATCCAGAATGTTGTTCCTGTTCCGGATGGCGGTATCCAGAATGTTGTTCCTGTTCTGGACGGTAGGATTCAGAACTTTGTTCCTGTTCCGGATGGCGGTATCCAGAATGTTGTTCCTGTTCTGGACGGTAGGATTCAGAACGTTGTTCCTGATCTGGACGGTAGGATTCAGAACGTTGTTCCTGTTCTGGACGGTAGTATCCAGAATGTTGTTCCTGTTCTGGATGGTGGTATCCAGAACGTTGTTCCTGTTCTGGATGGTGGTATCCATAACGTTGTTCCTGTTCTGGACGGTAGGATCCAGAACGTTGTTCCTGTTCTGGATGGTAGTATCCAGAACGTTGTTCCTGTTCTGGATGGTGGTATCCAGAACGTTGTTCCTGTTCTGGATGGTAGTATCCAGAATGTTGTTCCTGTTCTGGATGGTCGTATCCAGAATGTTGTTCCTGTTCTGGATGGTGGTATCCAGAATGTTGTTCCTGTTCTGGATGGTGGTATCCAGAATGTTGTTCCTGTTCTGGATGGTAGTATCCAGAACGTTGTTCCTGTTCTGGATGGTAGTATCCAGAACGTTGTTCCTGTTCTGGACGGTAGGATCCAGAACGTTGTTCCTGTTCCGGATGGCGGTATCCAGAATGTTGTTCCTGTTCTGGACGGTAGGATTCAGAACTTTGTTCCTGTTCTGGACGGTAGGATTCAGAATGTTGTTCCTGTTCTGGATGGTAGGATTCAGAACTTTGTTCCTGTTCCGGATGGCGATATCCAGAATGTTGTTCCTGATCTGGACGGTAGGATTCAGAACGTTGTTCCTGATCTGGACGGTAGGATTCAGAACGTTGTTCCTGTTCTGGACGGTAGGATTCAGAACGTTGTTCCTGTTCTGGATGGTAGTATCCAGAATGTTGTTCCTGTTCTGGATGGTAGGATCCAGAATGTTGTTCCTGTTCTGGACGGTAGGATTCAGAACGTTGTTCCTGTTCTGGATGGTAGTATCCAGAATGTTGTTCCTGTTCTGGATGGTAGGATCCAGAATGTTGTTCCTGTTCTGGATGGTCGTATCCAGAATGTTGTTCCTGTTCTGGATGGTAGTATCCAGAACGTTGTTCCTGTTCTGGATGGTAGTATCCAGAACGTTGTTCCTGTTCTGGACGGTAGGATCCAGAACGTTGTTCCTGTTCTGGATGGTGGTATCCATAACGTTGTTCCTGTCCCGGATGGTAGTATCCAGAATGTTGCCGGGTTCCACATCTATCTTTGATATCTTGGAAAACCTGATGGGAACTTCTGGATTTTCTCACCATTTATTGTGAAGCTTTAAGCCGATAGACTGAAAAGGGTTCTATCTCACAGTAAAAAGAATCCTTTACAACATTCCTAATCCAGATGCGGATCTGGATCAGAGTTGGATCAGGAATGATTCTCAGAAACACATCATGAAGATCCCTCCATGAGCAAAATAAATAAATAAACCAAGTTGCGAACAGACCAACAAATGCCGTAACCTCCGCCTCCTCCTGGTCGGAGGAAAAAGAAACTTAATTCAAAATGAAATCATTTCAAATAAAAACCATAAAAAAGATCAAAAACATTATTCAGCTTAAAAATTCCACCTTAGAAAAAACAGAAGCAGGTTTGGACTTTTAATTAAAACCTGCAGAAATGCAGGTTTTAGGACAGGAGGGTCTTCCAGCTGGATGTTCCAGCGGATCTGAGGCTTCCTGCGAGCTTCTCCCAGACATGCTGAGCATAGAAGCTGAATGCATCATCTCCAGGTCTCCTTCTGATTCTGGAACTGATGAAAGACCAGATCCAGATGACCTGGAGGGTCTGCGAGGCTCGTACAGAGTCATCTGTCTGAGACCAGAGCAGAAGGAGAGATGCTGTCGGTAATGTTACGACTGCTTATATGAGAACCGTGTGGTGTAGATTGGGCGCCGTTTTAACGCTAACGCCAGTGGTGAAGTCCAGGGTATACGCAGGTATACGGAGTATACCCACTTCTTTTTCAGTCAGCATAGATTATACCCACTTCTAAACTTCTAAGCTCCCTGTGATGCTGCTTTTACAATTACAAACGTCCCTACACATGTAGCTACGTCGCCCAGCAGCTCAGCTAAGGTTACTGACGCTACACTGCTGCAGTTAGCCATCAGCTGCAATAACGTTAGCTTGAACATAGACATAATAAAGATAGATGTACATGAGTCAATGAGCCTGTCTCTCACCAGCTCTGTGTTCCAGTACCGGTTCAGTAATTTCATAACTCTTCCTCCCTGAAACCGACGAGCAGAAATTATGTGACAATGAGCAGATTTACTGATAGATTTTTGGGGTGAGCTAAATAGAAAAGTCTTACAAGTTACATTTTATGAAACAGTGTTTTTCTGGGCTCCTTTTTTTGTTGTTATTTTTTTAAAACAAGGGTGAAAAATTTAGAGTGTACCGACTTCTCAAGGGACCACTACGCCACTATCCAAGCAGGAGGCAGAGCCTTTGGTTATCAGGCCCCTCTCTTATGGAATAAGCTCCCAGTTAGTGTTAGGGAAGCAGACACCCTCCCCACCTTTAAGACTAGGCTGAAGACTTATCTTTTTGATAAGTCCTATAGCTAGGGATGGTTAGCATCCCTTAGTTATGCTGCTATAGGTTTAGACTGCTGAGGAACATTTCCTGATACACTGAGCTTCTTTCTTTTTCTCTCTCTCTTTTACCACCCCCCAATAACAGTGTTGCATCATTAACATGTATGTCTCCTGTCTCAGCAGGTCTCCCTGGCCGGGAGTAGCAGTTCCTGTTGTCTGTTGTCTTTCTGTCCTCTTCCCCCCACACAGCAGAGGCAGATGGCTGCCTGTCCTGAGCCGGGTTCTGCCTGAGGTTTCCTTCCTGTTAAAAGGTCCCACCTGAGCAGTGTGCTTGCTCAGGATGGGAGATTGAGTTGGACCTCCAACTCAATCTGTTGGGTTCCTTAAATAGGCTGTTATGAATTGGCTTTTGTTATGTTTTAGTAAAGCGTCTTGAGATGGCATTGCCATGATTTGACGCTACATAAATAAAGTTGAATTGGCTAACGCTGACCATGCGTGTCACATTTCCCAAACACAACCACTAAAGGTGGAAAAGTGAAAGGAATATGGAAAACAATGGGAATTTCTGGCTCTGACCAGCTGCTGCTTTGGTTTTAAAGGGAAAAAACTGCTTCGTGGCCTCCCGTCTCTCCTTACAGATGAAGCTTTCCATGAACAAGCTCCATCTTAATAACGGAGGCTGGTGGAGAAGGTCAGGCTCCAGGTGGGTGGTGGTGAAATATAAATCAGATCTACTGGCGGTGAGGGTTTCCTGACGGTGCAAGAAACAGAATCTTCCCTGATGGTGCTGGTGTTCCCAGGATGGTCTAGCAGACCAACAGGACCTCTCACATGGAACCAGTTCCAAGTTCAGGTCCAGGAGGCAGACCCCCGCCCGGCCGTCCCATGAGCGCTTCATTCCCTTTTCGTCACTTCATGCAACCAACTCGTCTTCCTCTCAGCAGGTCTCCTCGGCTAAAACGTCTCCGCCCCGTCCTCTTCACCCCAACCGGTCTAGGAAGATGGCCACCATCCCTCAACCTGCTTCCTTCATACCGTTAGAAGTTTTAACAGTTTCAACGGCTTTGCAACATTTTTCTTATTTTCTACCAAAATGACAAACGTACATTCAGGACATGGGAGGGATTTAGTACACTGTAGAGGTGTGTGTTGCTCCTCCTGCAGGCGTGGCGGCAGCGTCCACAGAACTACGTTTACCGGTCAGCCTGGTGTTTGGTTTTTATCGCCAACTGACTCGCATCTCGTAACGCTGCTGTAAATAATCCTCCAGTGAACTTTGGCCTTTCCCAGACATGATGAAGGTTCTTTCCACTCACTAAAAGAGCAGTTTGAGTCTATTACCGTTTAATTAATGAGTCCACAGCTCCTGATCCTTTATCACATCGTGGCATTTTTATGAAATTCACCAGTCTCCCAGCAGCGACCATCACTGGTCAGATATACTTTCCTCTCCACATTACCTCACGCTGCATATTTTCTGATGCTAATATGAGGTAAGTCTCCTCAACTCAGACATTTTTAAGACTCAGGAGTTCACCAGCTTGATCAATAATTTGGTTTTGTGTAATTATCTCACCATTGCACTCATTAATTACACTTTCAGGGCTCGTTTCCAGCGGCCTGCTCTGTGGGGGCATCCAGAGGGGTGACGGAGGCCAGAGCGATGCCTGATTAATACTCTGTCTCTCCGTCTTAAGTTGGCTGCCACTCGCCAGGAGGAAAACGCAGGCGCTCTGTCATCTGAGAATTCACCAAATGGAAGACAAACGAGGTCTTTGGTGGCTAAATCAATAAGTTCCTCTGATGAGCCGAAGTTGGAGAGCGTGCAGCTTCCACATCTCCGTGTAGGACTTTTCCAGGGAGCTTCCTGCGCAGCTCTCCGGCTGCAGGATGGACAGTTTCAACGGCTTTGCAACATTTTTCTTATTTTCTACCAAAATGACAAACGTACATTCAGGACATGGGAGGGATTTAGTACACTGTAGAGGTGTGTGTTGCTCCTCCTGCAGGCGTGGCGGCAGCGTCCACAGAACTACGTTTACCGGTCAGCCTGGTGTTTGGTTTTTATCGCCAACTGACTCGCATCTCGTAACGCTGCTGTAAATAATCCTCCAGTGAACTTTGGCCTTTCCCAGACATGATGAAGGTTCTTTCCACTCACTAAAAGAGCAGTTTGAGTCTATTACCGTTTAATTAACAGGATGGAGGACATGCAGACCAAGAGAAGAACGTTTACTCGGACTGGAGCAGAATGGGAATTCTGATGCAGGAGAATTAATGAAGGAATTAATAAGGAGTCTTATTCATCAGCAAAGTCAGACAGGCAGCAGGATTAAGTCTCTAATGAGTCCTGAATCTCTGCATTATTCTACGCTCGCATACAAAAAGCAGGAAACAACTGATTCTCCCATTTAGGAAAGAGAAGTGATGGAATGAGTTAGTAAATCCAGAGTTGTGTGTGACGTTGCTAAATGTGATCGCTGCCTTGCCAACCTCTCCATCTGCCCAGGAGGCTGGGTTGCCAGATCGGCTGAGACTCAAGCATCTGTCTGTCGATATGCCACGTTTCCATGGCCACACCTGGATGCACGCCACCCAGAATCCGGTTGCTGTTATGATCATTTTTTGGGGTTAAATCTGCCAGAAGACTTGACAGAGATCATAATTCACATCTTCTGAGGAAACTAAGAAAAGCATCAACAGATCTGAAGTCTGCAGCAATCACACCGGCACACTGATGCCATCTGCTGTCCGTTTCCCCAACACTGAACTTAAATCCAGTAGGGTTCCATGCCTTCAACTAACTCTCACACACAAGCCTTTAAGGACACAAAACTTCTTGGCATCAATTTTAATTTTATTTAAAGTGTAAAAGTAGATTGTGACGTCTCTAGAAACCTCATTTTAATCAGAGGAAGTGTGAATCAGGCGGCAAGCATGGCACACACATGGCTGCATTCTGCACAGCGTGTAATCGTTTGGCAGTGGACTGAGAGGGCAAGTGCGAGAAAGGCCGTAAAACCCCCGGCTTGTAAGTGCTTCGGCATGTGGCGAGGAGGAGGAGCAAAGGAGAAAGAAGAAAGGCATTGGAAGAGGAGGAGGAGGAGGAGGAGGGTTATGAGAGGAGAACCAGCTGGGTTTTGCTTGACCAGGACACAGTTGTGTGGATGGAAGCTCAGACCAGGCCTAAACATGGAGCAGTTTCACGCCTCAGCTGCAGAGAAGTCCGCTGGGAAACACGGTGCTACTAATGAGACTGGGTGCAGATGATTTTGTGCTTTTGGAAAGCCTGTCTGCAACTCAAGGCTGTTAAAAGAGCAATGAACTGAGTTCTGTATGAACCTGTTTGAGGGTCTTCTCACAGTCTCATAGACCACTTTAAGAAGACAAAGACGCATCCAGGAGCTGCTCTTTACGCCAACCTGCCATGTTTTACTGTGAAAAAATAAATCTAAGCAGATTTCTGTCTGAAATCAGGTCAGTTTGCTCAACCTGACCTGATTCAGCCGTCAGGATGAGGTGCAGTCTCTGCCCACAAGAGGGCGAACTCTCTCTGTAATATTTGCATGAGGATGCACATGAACCTGCTGAATATGGAAGCTGCAGCGTGGGTCGGTGGCGTACGTTGACAAACGGTTTAGACGTGAGTCTGAAGGTGCGAGTCCAGCCTGCAGTCAGTCGGTTTCTCGCAAACTTCTTCTTTCTCCTCAGAAACTCATTTCCCACCCGGACACACAAACTTGGCTGCTTCATCCACCTTTCAGGTTTTTTTTTCCTTGCTCCAGGCAGGAAGCAAACACAGGAGGTTTTGTACTTCACTGCGGTGGGGGTTGAACACCCCCCCCCCCCCCCCCCCCCCCATCCTGACTCAACTTGATGTTAGGAGATGAGACGGGAAACAGGTGTCACCCATGACCTTAACTGTTCAAACACTACAGGCCTCACACTCAGGGGTGCTCTGTAGGGGGGGGACGGCCCCCTCACAAGCTGCTTCCATTCCTCCACATCATTTGGCTCCTTAACTAACGAACATTACAGCAGGTAACCCCACTCCTCCATGTTTGTCAGCAGAGCTACTTTCCATCAGAGCCGCTGAGTGCGTAGGATTGTGTGTGTTTAACATCAAACTGCTTTACACCGCGTTCCTCCTGTGTTCACCCAGATCTCACCTCAGCTCGGAAAGATGACCCCGCAGACAAAGAAGGGAACACAAAGTAATAACCTCTAAATCCCCCCGACTGGCTTATGTGAAGCCGGAGACGATTGGGAAGTCTGCCGTTGAGAAAGGCTAAATGTGGGAGCCGGCGGCATCTGTGTCCTCAGCGTGTCTGTCAGCGCTTCTCCTATCGCCCGCTCTGTTTCCCTCATAAGAAAAAGATTAATTCTGCAGATTATCGTGCCTCAATAAAGTAGTTTCTGTTAACCAGCAAAGGGGAGAAGCTGATGCCTTGTCCTGAAGTGATTAATGGACGGTCAAACAGAGGTAAAGGACACAGCAGAATGCACCTTTGATAAATCCCAGACGGGTAAACATGACAACAACAGTTTGTTAGAATTAGAAAGCAGAAGAAAAAGGCCAGAAGAAACATTTTAAAAAAAACACAAAAAAAAAAAAAAACAGGGTGACCAAAAGACCAAAGAAGGCATCCATGGAATGGCTGCAACCTGTGCGGTCCCAAGTGGTACTTTTACTCTATTTTTGGAGTGCCATGCACTTCACATTTAACTTAACTTTAGCTGTAATGACATACAGTCACATGCAAAAGAAGGTGCACCCTGAAGTTTATATCCCCGTTCATGAGGATAAAAAAAAACTTTAATCCTTTCTGTAGCTGACCCTTGGCTTCAACAGGAAAAGGCCGTGGAGAGTCCCCTACTGGTGCTAGATTTTACTGAAAACTAAAATACAAAAGAATGACAAAAGAGGAAAGTAAATACTGAAGGTACAAATTTTAAAAACGTCTTAAAAATATACAGTCACAAATATTAACTACATCTAAAACCCTTAAAGATGAATGCAAACTAATCAAAGAAATTGAACAACAGTAAGGACAGTTTTAATAGACTTAAAACAAAACCACACAGGTGTCAGAAAGTTCTAAACCATAAAAGAAACTCCAAAGACTGCAGTTCAGACACTGTAGGCCTCAGTTAGCTCGCTATATGACAGCAGAATTATAAAATATTATTCATCACTGGAAGAAGATGGCAGCTCAGCTGAGGTTTGCTAAGCAGCATGTGAACAACCGTGTGAAAAACATCCTTTCAACCCAAAGAGACACAGCGAAGCACGGCGGTGGAGGCGTGGTATTATGGGCTTGTTTGAAGGTGACGGGACCGGGACACCTTGTTAGCATCAAGTCATCCATGAAATCTGCATGGAAGCATCAAAATACTGTAAAGTCACATGCGATGCCGTCTGTCAGAAGGAACAGGCTGAACTGAAACTCCAGGAGCGTGATCAAAAACATCTGCGGCAAACCTGCAAGAGAATCGCTGATAGAAAAAAAAAAAGCTGCTGCAAAAAACAGTGTATTGAACCACGTCTTCAGCCAGAAAGTCTTTTAACCCTTTTAAAAGCGTGATCACTTCAACAGGAACAGAAATCTTCAAGAGTATTTTTCTGATTTCTTATTTAGTAACTAAATCTTAAACCGCTTGTTTCACATTCTATCTCTCACACTCAATTTTAGCTTCAAAAATGTGCTTCAAGACCTGCCAGTATCCACAAACTGCAAAAAGGAGCTGTCTCAGTGTGAGGGAAAACAGCCGGTAAGGTTTCCTGGAAGAAGTCAAATATCTCCAGACTTTGGACGAGCAAGAAAGCTCTTAAGAGAAGCGGTGGAAGAAGGTCCCACCTGAAAACCAGCCTGTTGATGATTCTTTTTTCTCACTCAGAGATCCAAAAACAGAAAAGGATCTGGTCAGCATAGGCTTTGTTAATTAAAAATAAACAAAACATTTGAATATGAAGTCTTTATTTGACACTTTAACAAAAGAAAAGTTACACTTTTGGGGATTTTTACAATTTATTACCGTGTGAGAAGTCGTGCAGTTTTCGTCCTGGTCGCGGAACAGTGGACCAGCTCTATACCCTCTTTGGGGTCCTGGAGGAGGCATGGGAGTTTGCCCAACCAGTCAACATGTGCTTTGCGGACCAGGAGAAGGCGTTCGACCGTGTCCCCCGGAGGCTCCTGTCCCGTCCCTGTAGGACAGGTGTCAGAGCTCGGTCCGCATTGCCGGTAGTAAGTCGGATCCGTTTCCGGTGAGGGTTGGACTCCTCCAAGGCTGCCCTTTATCACCGATTCTGTTCATAACTTATATGGACAGAATTTCTAGGCGCAGCCGAGGTGTTGAGGGAATCCGGCTTGGTGGCCTCAGGATTGGGTCTCTGCTTTTTGCAGATGACGTGGTCCTGTTGGCTTCATCTGGTTGTGATCTCCAGCTCTCACTTGAGCGATTCACGGCCGAGTGTGAAGCGGCTGGGATGAGAATCAGCACCTCCAAATCTGAGACCATGGTCCTCAGCCGGAATAGGGTGGATTGCCCTCTCCGGGTCGGGAGTCAGGTCCTGCCTCAAGTGGAGGAGTTTAAATATCTCGGGGTCTTGTTCACGAGTGTGGGAAGGATGGAGCGTGAGATCGACAGACGGATCGGTGCGGCATCTGCAGTAATGCGGACTCTGCGCCGGTCTGTCGTGGTGAAGAAGGAGCTGAGCCAGAAGGCGAAGCTCTCCATTTATCAGTCAATCTACGTTCCTACCCTCACCTATGGTCATGAGCTGTGGGTCGTGACCGAAAGAACGAGATCTCGTATACAGGCGGCTGAAATGGGTTTCCTCCGCAGGGTGGCCGGGCTCTCCCTTAGAGATAGGGTGAGGAGCTCGGTCACCCGGGAGGAGAACAGAGTAGAGCCGCTGCTCCTTCGCATCGAGAGGAACCAGTTGAGGTGGCTCGGGAATCTGGTCAGGATGCCTCCTGGACCTCCCTGGTGAGGTGTTCCAGGCACGTCCCTCTGGGAGGAGACCCCGGGGAAGACCCAGGACACGCTGGAGGGATTACATCTCTCGGCTGGCCTGGGAACGCCTCGGGATCCTCCCCGCAGAGTTGGCAAATGTGGCTGGGGAGAGGGAAGTCTGGGCTTCCCTGCTTAGGCTGCTGCCCCCGCAACCTGACATGAATAAGCGACATGAAGTCAGATGGATAGTGAAAAGTCATTGTAGTGTAAACTGATTTTAATAGAAATCTGATTGTGTTCAACAGGATTTTAATAAAGTTTTTGGTATAAAGTTTGAATAAAATTTGTCATGTTGAGTTTTTTTAGGTTTAGTTTCTCTTTTTAGGATTTTTTCTCTCAAAGTGTGAAAGAAACAACGCCAAAAACGTCGCTGATGTTTTATTCAATGACAAAGTGGAAATAAATGTTAAGTTGTTTGTTGCTTGTCAAAAGTTGAAAATTTTTCTTATTTAAGGTCATTTTTACCCGATTATTTTACTTTATTATAGACCAAATCCGCTCGTTTTCTATTTTTGTAAACTGATATTAAGACAGCTCATTTCTACAGTGATGTTGGTGTGTTTTCTTCTCCTCGATATTTTCTGTCATTCTTACAATCAATTCTTTTAAAACTACAATAATCAGTGAAATATATTTAAGCTTTTCCCACTGTATGGATTATATTTAACCCTCTCTGAGAAGTTTTGCATCATTTTATGGTAAAAACTTTATTTAAAAACCCTGTTGAAAACAGTCTGACACTTGTCTTCTGCCCCCCGGTGGACACCTTTTGCACCACAATCTTGTTGACATCGCGTGATAAACAGTAAATATAAACCATTTATTTTCATTAATTAGTTTTTATGTTTAGTTAAAGAACCAGATAAAGACTTCAGTTTTAAAAATGAGACTTTTCTCCTTTTTTTCCTTTTTCTTGGGTCGGGCTTTGAAGGATTAAGGACCACCTGGAAATCTGAAGGATATTCTTGACTCTTAAACATAGTTTAATTTTGAAGAGTCAAGAATAATGCTGTTATTCCTACATGGAAAGCTTGGATGGACAGTAGAACTGTAACCCCGGCCGGTGATTCATATGTGATAAACAGCCGTGACCAATATTCACACGATTTCTTACACTAAAAAGACTCTGCATGAGTTGACCTCATGCTGAAAGACCAAACCACATCACATTACCCGGCCTGATCCTCATAAGTCACCCAGTTAGTCTTTGACATGTTAACAAACCCCTGCCTTTAAAGAAAAATTTCCTTGGTTCCATTTACATTTAGCCTGTATGTCACATGAACATATGTCACAGCCTCATGGCCATTATCTCACCACAGACACACCACCATAGAAATCCTTAACCATTTGTCTATGGAAGGGCGCCTGCTTATGGACTAATGGTTATCCTGGTTGTGTGTCTGTGGCATGAGCCTGACAGCCAACTGTTTGACACTGAGGCCACAGAGACAGATGGCTACCAAATGCCTTTTATTGCCTGCCTCGACCACTTGTGTGTCCCGCTCACATCGGTCATGAACGCTGCACACACTGAACATGAAGGCCTCCGCCTTCAGTGTAAAAAGCTCCACAGGCCTCTGCCAATCACAACAAAGCCAATGCTCTCACACAGCACTGAATTATGTATGTCATATCTGAATCTGCAGCACAGTTTTAAATGCAGGCGTCTTTGTTTCTGCGTTGTGCACGTATAGTGTGTAAATGTTTGTGCATGTGAGTGTCGTGTTGCCATGCTATGTGCTGATCCAGTGCCTAGAGCCACAGGTTGCACCTGGCGTGTGAGAGCACTTCACCAGCTGCTGATGCTTGAGTGTCAGATGAGCGGACCTGCACGCACACACGCTCACACACACACATCCATACAGTATGCAAGCAACTGTATGTTTGTTCATTCCATTCCTTACATGCATGCGCATGTATACATGTTCCCTTACACTGACATATGCTCCCCCTTGTCACGCATGGCCGAGAGTCATAAAAAAGAAAGTACGCGCTCCTTCCATCGAAGGTTTAAAATATCAGGCGACGGTGAAGAAAAATTCCTTCCAGGTCTTAATTATTTATTTAATTTATTTAGCGACACACATCGCTCCGTTTAGCTGGATAAAAAGCAGTAAACAGTTGAGTTGCTGAATGGAAAGAAAACCTGTCAATCAACAGCAAATCAAGTCCAAAAACACTCCTTCCTGTTGACTTCACTACAGTAGATCCTGAGTGTTTGTTAGCTTGCAGAACATTAGCTCCGAGTCTCAGAACCCAACCTTCATTAGCTCGTTGGTCTTTTCTGTGTAAGATCCATAGACTGAATATAGAGATGGACGTAGCCTCCATGATGTCACCCGTAGGTTTCTGAAGAGCTGAATTGAAGCTCGGTGGGCGGTTCCTACCATCACCATCTTGGCAGAGGCATGAGTGTCGTCTCTCCCGTAAAATCCCAAATATGGACAAAGAGGTGGAGCTGAGAGGGGGGCTGTGAGCGTCATGGTGGATGATTGACATCGAGCAAACTCAGAGCTTTCTGTAGCTAAGAGCTAACCGAGCTAACCCGGAGATAACAGGAGCTAACCAGCTAACGGAGGTAAGCGGGCTAAAGCTAAGTCACGTTGTTAACCAGCTAAAAACCGCGGTTGTTCTACGTTCTTCTGACTTGAAGCAGGAGATCCGGTACCTGTCAATCAAAAGGACACACCCCTAAATATGCCAACCTTTGAGATTAAATTACTTCTAAACGGGCGAGTTAGAAAAAGATTCACTCCCCCCACAGTTGTCATGTAGGTAAACCTGACCTATTAAACCTAAAATGGATTTTTGAACCAGGCTGTAAACATGTTTATTCCTGCTGTGAAGTTGGCTTTTTTAACATGGGAGTCTATGGGGATTTGCTCTGTTTTGCAGCCCCTAGTGGATGAAGGGGCAACTGCAGTTTTATGCACTTCCACATAGGTTTCACTTTTAACCGCCAAAAGGTTGCTGCTTGGTAAGCTTCGAGCAAAGTTAGGCCTTAAAGCCTGAATGTACCGGGACAATTTAAGCCTTGTGACTATTTTATAAATGTAGGAAAGCAGAGGAAGAGTTCTTTTTTTTTTTTTTTTTTTTTTTTTTTTTTGTCTTGTCCAGCATTTAGGCAGCAGAATGATGGTCTGGATGTTCTGCTGAGCAAATTTTCTCTGCCAAGGGAAGCTTTATAGATATAATGATCCCCTTGACTTTCTGAATTTTTATTTTATTTCTATATTTATTTTGTATTGTTGTTTGAATTGTAGAGTTTGTACTGCTGGACCAGAGAGGACAGACAAAAGACAGAAAGAGAAAGGAGAAGAAACACCTCATAAGAAAAGGGAAAGAGATAAAGGGAAAGGAAAGGGAGAGAAAACTAAAAAATAACCCAAAAACAAAAAGAAAAAAACAACCTACAGATGTATACATATACACACACACATACACACACATACATATACACACACATACACACGCATACATACACATACATATACACATATATGTATACACACGCATACACACACATATGTATACACACACACACATATATATATATATATATATATATATATATATATATATATATATATATATATATATATATATATATATATATACATACATTTACACATACATACATATACACACACATCTCTATGCACACACATACGTACAAACATATACGCACTCGCCAGTATTAACACATATACATACACATACAAGCCAACTTTAGATCATAGTAACTAAACTAAAAAGTTAAATATAAATGAGAAACAAACAGAAATGAGAAAACTAGTTGCTGTTAGTGAATAAACCTGCAGTCGACTCAGTGACTGTGTCACATGCAGAACATGCAGAGTGGAACGTGTTCAGAGAAGATCATGCCAGTGTGACCCTTCCCACACAAAGGCAAGAGGCACGCCAGGAGTACCCCCGAGACCGGGGCCACCGGCAGCCACCCCCAGGCGCAGACCCCAACCGCCCCACCCCGGAGCCAGCCATGCACCGACCCAGGAGGCGGCAGAGGGGGGTCCCAGCCAGAGTCCCCCGCAGTCAGGGGGAACAGGCCCCAGCAGGCCCGGACCAGCGAGGAACGGCCCCGCCGGGCACCGGCCCCCCAGGGCAGACAGAGCGCGGGCCACACGGCCCCAAGAGCCTGGAAGCAACCCCCCACCCCTGCAGGCAGAGGGCCCAGCCCACACCGACGGAGGGCCGGGATCCCCAGACCGCCACCGAGCGCCAGCCAGGCCGCACCCCAGCGCACCAGCAGCGCTCCCCGAGCACCAAGACCCTCCACGCACCCACGCACACAAACACACACACACGCACACACGCACACACATGTGCACACACACCCACACCCACTCGCATCCACACTTCCTCCTTAAACACACCCTATCCACCCATTCTCTTACACACACTCAAACTCACTCTCCTACCCCCGTTCTTTATACACACACACCCCCTCACACACACATCCCTGCTCCCTCTATAATCACCCATTCTTCCATACACGCATACCCCACTCTACACACACACATACCTCCCTACACCCCTCTATCCACATTCTCACTCCTCATTGTACACCCACCCCATCACTTCCCCGTACCACCAACATAACCCCACATACGCACCCCCACCCATCTGCATACACCCCCCCCTTCCTCCTATCCCAGCGGCCACCCACTTTCCTAAATTCTTACACCCTGATTCCTCCCCTTACTCCCCCTCTACTAACATTCATTCACCACTTTATCCATTGGCTCATGCACGCCCTCACCTTTCTTTCCCAACGTGTCCCCTGTGAGATACCCCCGGGGGAGCAGGGGATAGTTAGGGCCCCACAACTACCCCCCACCCCTGTCAATGCCCCCCCACCACTCCACACATGCAGCCGATCCAGCACTACCCAGGGCCAGCAGCAGTCCCACCCCTGCCAGGCCAGCCCAGACCCAGGCCCCCAGAACAGCACCACTCCCCCGCCCAAACTCCCCCGGCACAGCCCCGGAAATAGGGGCGTGGCAGGACCCCATTGTCACCCCCTCCCTCCCAGCTTATGAATGATTGTGAAGTGCGTGTTGTTTGCAATTAAAATTGTGAAGAAGTAACCACATCATGTTGGGAGCGGGACCACCAAAGCAGCCCCGCCCACCGCACACTGCATGGCCCGCCCCCCAAAATATGTCCATGTGTTGTCAGTGTGTGTTTTTTGTGTTATGTTGACTAAGTGTAATTAAAACTGGGAGGTGAACCGATGCTGGGTGCAGCGATGGAGACCTCCTTGATGGCCTCTCTCACCATCCAGATCAACGTGTCCACCTCCCAACGCCCTGCCTGTGTGTGGTGGAAGAAGGGAAGGAGGGGGGTCCGGGGATTTAGGTCCTGAGTGAAGCGCCCCTCCCTCAAGAAGATGAGCCACCTGCGGCACAAGGCACGTCCCCCATTCCCGGGGCCCCCGAAGGCCAGGACAGGCCAAGGGCAGCTGCCCCAACAACCAGGGCCCTCAGCAACCCCAATAAAGGAGCCGCCACCGGCCCCAGAAGGCACCAACGAACCACATGCAAAAGTGGGGGGGGGGCAAAGAAGAGGAGGGGCGGGAGAGGGAGAGACAGACCAAGGGCCCACCGCCCCCACACCCCTAGGAGATGCCCCCACCCAGAGACACGTTGCATTCCCTTCTCCTTTACACACCAACACATTCACACCCCCTCACCATCAGCCTGGTATACACACACATCTACACACCTACAGACCCACACATACATCTATACACATACATGCCCATTCTAACAGATACACGGCCAAAAGTTTAGTCCACCTCCAAAACCCTACATCCCACTCACCCCCCTGCCCACCACAAAACACCCTTTCCCATTCTACCTACCCTAGAACAAGAGTTCATTTTTATCAGGGGTGAAACAATCCATCAATCACTGATACCTCCACTTGGAGATCAATGAAAATACCAACCAAACACTGAGGCAGGAATCAGCAGTAATGCTTAGGAAAGTTTTTGTTAATCTAATGAAGAAAGTGTGGATATTTAAATGTGATAAAGTCAGAGTGTGATGGCAGCCTGAGCAGCCACACAGTAAAGGTCAACTAACCTTTTTTTTTTCTCAATTACTTATGTAAACACTTGAAAGATACACTTCAAGTTTTTCATATTTTTATTAGCTGGGTTGACAGGGGTTAACTAACTGTGTGCACATATTTAGTTAACTTGTTTTGTCACCTTGTTAAATTAGTTTATTTTGTCACCTTGTCAGTTTGCTTGGCTTGAAGTTATTATACTTTCCTTTTGAGTTGCCAGTTCCTGTGTGGAGTTCCCAGGCCTGCAAAGGAAAAGAGTCCTGGCTGCACTGGAGCTCCTTAAATCAGACTGAGGCCTAATTGGGCTGTACCATCTTTTTTATGAGGGAAGTGTAGGAGGGATTTAGGTTCTTCTATTGATTGTTTGTCAGTTGTGTTTTGCATTATTTAGGAATTTCAGATTGTTTAGTTTATTGTCTTAATAGGTTACATGTAACACTATATTGTTAAGTTTATGTTATAGTTGGTATAGAGTATTGTACTGCCCACCCCCGTGTGTCAAAATGGCCTGATCAGCCAGTGTATATATGTGTGTCCCTTGTGTGTCTGTTAGGTAGGTCAGTTAGTGTTTGAGTTCCTCATGTTAATGCCTATGTTGAAGTTTGTTTCTTTGACCTCTTTTATGGGTCCAAAGTTATTGCACTAAAAGATTTATTTTGACATTTTTGTTAAATAAATGTAGACATATTTTTCTCAGAAAAATTTCTTGAACTTCTCTTTTTTTTTCAGCTCGGTGCTTCACACAGAGTTATGGAGGTGCTGATTTTAACCATTCTCAGTGTTCATCGCTGATAATGTGGCTTTCACGCCGGCAACCTTCATGGAAGGGAAAAAGATTAAAAAAGCAGAGGTACTGCTAGCCAGTGTTGCCAACTTTATGACTTTGTTGCTATACTTAGTGACTTTTTGGAGACTTCAAGCAACTTTTTTGCAAAAAGCAACTTTTTCTGCTGTTATTGGAGACTGATTTGAAAGCAGGAATATTTGTTTTCGATAAACAACATCGCTGCACATGCATGTGCTCCTGCGTCCAAAAGAGGCTCAGTCCTCGTGGCAACCTCCGGCGGTTAAAAGTGAAGCCTTAGCAAAGTGCCAAAAACTGCAGTACCTCCCTCATCCACAAGGGGCTGCAGAACAGAGCTCTCCATAGACTCCCATGTTAAAAAGAACAACTTTACAGCAGAAATAAACATGTTTACAGCCAGGTACAAAAATCCATTTTAGCTTTAATAGGTCAGGTTTACCTTCATGACAACTGTGGGGGGAGTCAATTGTTTTCTAACTCCTGCGTTTAGAAGTAATTTAATCTGAAAATCTGGCGCAATTAGGGGCGTGTCCTTTTGACTGACAGGTACCCAATATCCCGCTTCAAGAAGGTGGAAGAACAACCGTGGTTTTTACCCGGTTAACATTGTGACTTAGCTTTAGCCCGCTTACCTCCATAAGGTTGTAATCTCAGGGTTAGCTTGAAAAGCTTTTAATGTACAGACAGGTCAGAGTTCACTAGATGTCAATCATCCACCCCCACCCCGCTCACAGCCCCCCTCTCAGCTCCACCTCTAATTAAAAACTTCTAATTAAAAACCAAACTACACTTCTTAAAAACTAAAATAAAAAACAAAGAAAATGCTGACTTAAAATTTTTATGTTCCTAACATATTTACAGCCTCTCCACAGCATCCACCATTACTGATTTGATTATGCAAATTAGGTGATGTCATTTAGCAACTTTTAGGACTACCAGTAGCTATTTGTCTTGCTGGGTTGGCAACACTGCTGCTAGCGCCTCGGCTGCAACAGCTAACTTTTCATGTGTCTTCGGATGTTCTAGTCGGTTTTCCAATGATGTTTTTATTTTCCAGAGTGCCTGGAGACCCTTAACGATGGGATAAACATCAAACCAGAGGAGCGGAAGCCTCTCAGCTGCGTTAGCAGCACTTTGTGGGCGTTAGGCAGCAAATGAAGTGACACGCAGACGGTCGGATATTTGACTAAATCAACCATCGCCATGTTGTAAATGCAGGATATGAAGTTTTCACCTGACCTATTAAACCTAAAATTGTTATTTGTACCAGGCTGTAAACATGTTTATTTTTGCTGTAAACATGTTTATTTCTGCTGTGAAGTTGGTCTTTGTAACATGGGAGTCTATGGGGATTTGCTCTGTTTTGCAGCCCCTAGTGGATGAAGAGAAGTGCAGTTTTATGCACTTCCACATCGGCTTCACTTTTAACTGCCGGAGGTCGCTGCTTGGTTGAGACGTAACAGAATCAAAGAGTAATTTGCCAGCGGTGTTTCTGAAGCTGGAGATAAGGAATCAAGGCACTCGCACCAGCTGAGCTGCAGATGGGACTTGCGAGGTGATGCTAGCAGGGCTGCTGTGACTTTCTCACCTTACAGGCTATAATCTAATCAGCTGTTTTACAGTAAAGACAGGCTGAAGGTGCGGCAGCACAGAAGCCAGACGCCCAACGTTCTGAAGATTAACTTCTCCTCAGACAAGAGGAGAGCCACTAGAAGTGCATAAACAACGCAGAGTGGAGATTAGACTGTTAGTAGGAGATATGCAGTTTAATTTGTTTTGCACTCAAACTGACAGCTTTTGGTTTGTAGGAGATAATGTTAAACAAGCTAACATGTTTTTCCTCCACCGGACTTTTTTCTTTGCTCATCTTCTTGACAAATCTGCATGTAGTGGAGTGGAGGGGGGAAAAGAGGGTGAGGTGAGAGGCAAGGAAACCATCATGCCCCCATCCAAGATGGACAAGCCCCTATTATCCCATTGTTCGAACCTCCCCCTTTTCCTTCTCCTTCTCCGAGTGGGTGCTCATAATTGGACCTTTGTACTGTGTGTGAATTCTTCGCCTGCACACACTTTCCCAGACTGCGTCCGGCCACAAAACAGATGGGGTCTGTATGCAGAGGACACACACACACATGCTTACCCACAAACATCCACACACAGTGCCGGTCCATGGGACGTGTCACACACCCATGCCAGGCCCTTCTCATGACACGTTGGAGGAGCTATGCATCTGGCCTGGATGTCGTGTCCACCTGACTCATTGAGGCTAAAATACTGAATGCATCATTTTTGGAGAACAGGGAGGGAAAAAGTTTTTTTATTTGGCCTCTCCTTCGCTTTGTTCACATCTCGGAGCATTGTTATTAAAATGGAAAGAAACCAAAGCCTGTAATTGTCTGTTAGTACTGTAGAGCTTCCAGCTGCAAAGGCTTGTTCCTGAAAGAGTCCTGTTTTGGACTCTGTCAGTACTGGCAATAAGACCCAGTATGGGCCATGAACTGGGTTGTGTTCGAGAGAGAGTGTTGACGGGAAACTCCCACTTTTTCTGTCTTTTAGCAATACCAAGCCTCTCCGTCATTTCTGTTTCATGTCAGCACCTCCTCTCTCCTTCCTCTCGCTTTGTTTCTGCCATTCACTCACTTTCTCACCTCATCCTTCATTTTGTCACCAGCTCTTACGCAGCTTCTCCACACTATTGTCAGCTCCCCCTGAACATCAGGTACTCCTGCCTGTGTGGACATTTCTTATTCGTTCCACTCGTTAGTCTGTCGGATGTGCTTGTTTTGGACGGCCCTACCTGTCAGCTAACAAACCATTCATTCAAATCCATTCATGCAGAGCTTAGCTGAGTTTGTTTACCAGCGGATGGGAAAGTTAACCAGAACCTTTACTTACCTGCACATGGTGATCATTACAGACTAGAAAATATGACTGATGTCTAAAAGCAGATATTGGAACCAGAGATATATGGAGATTGGCTCAGGGTGCAACAGATCGCTACGTATTTACCCACAATGCAATGCTACGTCAAATGCAGGAAGTGACTTTTTTTGTAGTCCGCTTCCTGTATTTAGTCCGCTTGAAACAGGCCGAGAGCTGAGTTTGTAGGCAGACCAAGTCCGCTTCTTTGGTCCGAATCAGAATTTGTTTAGTGCGTTCACATTTCCCCAAACGAAGCGACTTTCCGAGGGAACGGACTCGGATTCGAATCGAAAAGTCTGATGTGAGTGTGTCCTCGGTATCTTTGTGTGTGTGTTTGAGACATAGTTTTTAATCTGTAAAAACCATTCTGTGTAACTTTGGCTACTTGCAAATCTATGTTCAAATGTACAAACAAATATCTAGGAATTACATACACTGAAAGGTTTACACGTGTATAAATTACAAAAATGCACATTCATAATTTTTTTTTACCTTTAACCTCACAAATCTTATAGTTTCTGTTTTAAAAAAGGCTCCTATGTGCTAATATGTTAAAAAATGCATTATGTAACTTTTTACCTTGAAACTCTTTGATGTTTGATGGCACAGTGACATCTATGATGTGTATTTCTAGAGCTGCTGCTGCAAGAAGACTAAAAGAGAGAAAAAAGGTCATGGTAAGATCGTCTTCTGCTGGCTGAGGAGAGAGCTAACAGGTCAGGGAGTGTCTTTAATGTGAGTATAATTATACCTAATAATGACCAACTCACCCCAAACACCTTTGTCAGAAGTGTACAGCAGCTCAGTGACCAAGAAAGCCACCCTGATCATTGAGGACCCCCCCACTCTGCACCTCCTTTCCACCGGCCCAGAAACTCCGGCATAAAACATTTTCCATCCCTCTGCCACAACCATCCTGAACAACATCCAGTCGACTAACCGTCATCTGCTGCTTTTTTATTCTTTTCCCTCCCTGCATTTCTAATGTCTGCTTCAAACTCTTTTAACATTCTGCCAGCTCAAGTCTTTTATACAGCGGGTGTCATATTTGTTACTAGGGGTGGGATAATCAAATCGAAAATTCGAATATCGGGATTTTTTTGCCTCACAATTTTAAAATCTTTTTTTTTTGTAAAAAAAAATCTTTTTTTTTTTATTCATTCATTCATTCATTTTCCAAACCGCTTATTCCAATTCAGGGTCGCAGGGAAGCTGGAGCCTATCCCAGCCGGCTTTGGGCAACAGGCAGGGTACACCCTGGACAGCTTGCCAGTCCATCGCAGTCTTTTTTTTTTAAATAAATAAAAATAATTCTTTTGTAAAATTTTTGTCATTTTTATTGTTTTGATTAATCTTTTTAATTATCTTCTTGGGAATTATAGCAGCAGAATGATGGTATGGCTAATGTGTTGTTTTATTGAAATCAAGAAAAATGACAATAAAGGTTTTGTACATTTTTTGTTGTTTTTAGTCTACAAATATCAGCAATATCAGGGAAATGTGAGAATCGCAATTTAAATCGAATTAGGAATAAAGCATATTGTCACAGCCCTATTTGTTTCATGCAGTTTCTGAGACCTTTCGCATCACTTTATGGTGAAAAATGTTGCTTTAAACACTGGTGAACAAAAGTTTTACAGTGTGTCCTTAATACATGTTCACCTGCACAGACAAAGCTTCCCCCACAGATGAGTTGAGAAGCACTCTGGGAGACTCTTTCCATGCATCTTTCCCACGTTGAAATAAATAAAAATCAAATGAAAATCCAGATGACCCAGCTTTCCATCAGGTCTCACAAACCTGTGAGGCTCCCTGAAAGGCGAGTCGTGAACATGTATTTATTGATTTGTATCTTTTTGAACACAAAACTAATGGATTTGTGAGGCTGAAGATGGAAAAAAAAGTGAAATATTAATGCATTTTTATAATTTGTGCATGTGTAATTTGTTTGTGCACGTCATTTCTAGACACTTGTGTGTGACTTTCAACATTTGCAAAAAGCCAAAGTTATACACAAATAATTTCACACAGTTTTGAAATCATGTATGACACACACACACACACGGTGATATTGATCTGATTTGATTTCCTCTGCGGGGAGATAAATAATGGAGCATTGCAAGAAAAAAGGGTTTGTGGAGTTTGTGTTTGGACACATATGCTCGTGGCATCAAACTGCCCGGATCTTTATACTTTTATGTCTTATAACAAATCGGAAACAGCTTTGAGTGCTTCACACGGAAAGTTCCTGCTTCCCACAATCTAGGAGCAGGACAAATTGGAGCGGGGAAACTTTCATAACTCAAGCACTGTGATGGATTCTGGCAGGGATTTCCTCCAAATCAATAGTCACGCTTTTTCCGGGATGGAATGTGGCCCAGCTGAAACATCTGCGGCCCGAGGTCTGACCAACAGGTGGTGCAGGGCGGCACAGTATCGTGAGAAGAGCAGGGCCAGACCAGGTGCTCCAGAGTCTTCATCTGCACGGGAATCCACTTTATTAAACTAAGCAAAACAGTAAACTTGATCCTGGACACAGGACCAGCTCGCCCACACAGACCAGAGATAAGACTCCTCCTACTCCTGAAATGCTTGCAGGGAAAACTGTTGTCATATTACAGCTGTATACCTGGAGGAGATCTGCAGACGCACAACTGCTCGGGGAGAAAAATAACTGAAACACTTCACCCAGAAATGTTTGTTTTTCCCATTTTGGTGTTATTGACATAGCTGCTCCTTCGTTCCGGCCTGTCCTGTCCTTTCACAAACACACCCAGGTGCATGTTGGGAGTGTAGCAGCCAGCCAGCCTTGCTGCTGCAAGTCTTTGTCATGGCAACAAGCCCAGAGGAATCGATGCTTTTCAACACTTCGCCTCAGGGAGTCAGAAGATTGCTGACTTTGGGGACTGCAAGGTGTGTCTATGAAAAAAGAAAAAGACCAGTACACCCTAAAACATGACTAATTGAAGTTATAATACTGTTTTAAGACAGTGATTTGTCACAGCTTGGTATTTGGACACGCTGAGCTAATCCCTTTTGTTAATATGGGTTTTGGTACCAGAAATGTGGTGTGATATTTCACTGAGAGGGAGAATTGTTAAGTACAGCTGCTGGGTTTGACAGCTTTAGGGCACAGCTGGTCTCAGTCTGTGTGGGTGGGTGTGTGTGTGTGTGTGTGTGTGTGTGTGTGTGTGTGTGTGTGTGTGTGTGTGTGTGTGTGTGTGAGAAAGTGTGTGTTACTCATCCAGTGGCTTATGTCCACTAAGTCTGTGCTCTTAATTTTGCTAAACTATTAACAATAGCTGCACTTCCATTACCCCTAGACTGCGCAATACCTAAAAATTGCAATAAAAAACTGGTAATGGAAACATTCCCATGTAGAAAAACCCTTTCACATATATAATATATAAACAAATAATAAAATCTCATAGTGGTTATTCAGACAGGTCGATATAGAAGTGTATTGCTCATGTGTAATGGAAACACTTTATGCGTCCCCAGACATGATATAGGGGGTCACGTGACCAGTTCATTTCAAGTAAAGATGGCGTGATATGTATGTACAGAGGAGGAGACAAAAAACCATTTTACAAATAATAAAAATTTAAAAAAAAAAAAAACCTCCAGCTTTGATAACAAACAACAACAAAATGCAGATAAATAAAAGGGCTTTGAAAAGCCATGGCAAATCGTCTGCAGCAAGGGAAAAAAACCTTGAAACAATGCTACCTGGCTACCTAGCACCTAGCTACTAGGGTACAAGGCAACATGGATACCTGGCTATCTAGCTACTAGGGTACAAGGCAACATGGCTACCTGGCTACCTAGCCGTCTAGCTACTAGACTACTAGGCTACATTGCTACCTGTAACATGGCTACCTGGCAACGTGGCTACATGGCTACGTGGCTACATGGATACCTGGCAACCTAGCTATCTAGCTACTAGGGTACAAGGCAACATGGCTGGCTACCTAGCTATCTAGCTACTAGACTACAAGGCCACATAGCTACCTGTAACATGGCTACCTGGCTACATGGCTACTAGGGTACAAGGCAACATGGCTACCTGGCTACCAAGCTATCTAGCTACTGGGGTACAAGGCAACATGACTACCTGGCTATGTGGCTACATGGCTACCTGGCTACCTAGCTATTTAGCTACTAGGGTACAAGGCATCATGGATACCTTGCTATCTAGCTACTAGACTACAAGGCTACATTGCTACCTGTAACATGGCTACCTGGCTACCTGGCTACATGGCTACGTGGCTACACGGCTACCTGGAAACCTCGCCCTCAGGCTACTAGGGTACAAGGCAACATGGCTACCTGGCCACCTAGCTATCTAGCTACTAGACTACAAGGCTACATAGCTATCTCTTACATGGCTATCTGGCTACATGGCTACCTAGCTTTCTAGCTACTACACCACAAGGCTCCATGGCTACCTGTTACTTGGCTACCTAGCTAATTGGCTACCTTGCTACATAGTTATCTGGCTACATGACTACTAGCTACATGACTACCTGGCTACATAGCTATCTAGCTACTAGACTACAAGGCTCCATAGTTACCTGTTATATGGCTACCTAGGTACATGGCTACATGACTACCTGGCTACATAGCTATCTGGATATCTGGCAATGTCATCCCACAGAAGGACTGAGGCTTACGAACGAAACATGATTAAATTGAAACATTTGCAAAACACTTTTGTAGTTTGTTGAAATTTTGAAAATGTTGCTTTTATTTTCCAGAAAACTTCTATGGAAACACAGTTAATGTTGTTATGAATATATCATTTATTTATACGCTTGTTTTTACCATTTTTCTTGTCATCAGCCCATGTTTCAAGCTTTTAAGGGAAGGGTGGGAGGAAGGATGATGGAGGCAAGAGGGTATAGTGAGCGAGATAAGCTGTAGCCATACCCATGGAGAAAGGCTGCAGATCCGAATGCTATCTCCCCCCCCCTTTTGTTCTTGCCTCTCCTCCTTATCTGATCGGGCATCCACTCATTGCTATTTGCAATTCTAATGAAAATCAGACACCTGCCCTGCCAACCTTCGCTGCTCTCTGCAAATTCCTGCCACAACAACAACCAGAGAAAGGCTAAGAAGAAAGGAGGTAGAGAGAAAAGCAAAAGAGGTGAAGAGAGCTGTGGAGGGACCCTTTCAGACCAGGGGATATCGTCTTACTGCCTGTCTGATAGAATGAATTGTAAGACGGCTCAGAGAGGGAAAGAAAAACGCTTTCTTTCATTCGTGGTTGCTACGACAGAGGACTTCTCACAGTGAAAGAATCGTGATATGATGTTGGCTGTCAGACTGTTGAGGGACTCAATCAACCCCATGGGAGATCTATCATCATGGTGATCTGGCTCTCCTCTGTGTTGGTATTAGAGGTGGTGATGTTATGGTGTTTCTACAGAGATAATCATTTGAAGCCTGCAAGAAGCATAAAGTCATTGCAACTGATATGCACTGTTAAAGAAGTTCCTTTGAGCTTTAAGATATCACTTCCATAGTGTCATTACCAATGTGCCCCCTTGAAGCTTCATTTATGAGCCGATATAAGGGAAAGTAAATGAACGCCATATAAAGTTACAGGACATGTAATAGCAGTTAAAAACAGTCCTCAATTAGAACAAGAGTCTACTGTGTTTCTTACCTTTACCTTACCTCAGCTATCAGAGAACACGATCTGGTCCTCTTCTCGGCCTTCTACTGTTGATAACCAAAAGTTGAGAGTATCAGCAGCCCTAAATGGGGGCTTTAACAGCCAACAGACTAAAGAAAGGAAAAGAAGCAGGTGGAGAAGGAGGGAGGTCAGCACGATGCTATCAGTCCATTACAGACCCCTAAGGACAAAAGCAGCTTCTCTTCCTTTCAGGCTGGCCTAGTTGTGACCAATGCTGAGGCACTACCCTGCACTCCAGATATGGGTGTTTGGACAAAGAGGCCTTGATGCAGGTGTCAAGAGGTGCCACTCACATTGACTGGTCTGTGTGCTGTGTTCAGGTCTTGTTTTAGGTCACTTTCAGTGAACAAATAATGCAGCAAAGTCCCCTCAAGGCCTTCCACTCAGTACATTTGGATGACGATGTGTTAGATTTCACAAATTTTTCAGATTTAGAGCCACTTTATCCAGTTACATCCACACTCTAAATTAGCTTTGACTGGGCCCAGCTACTGTGTTTCCATACCAGTAGCTCCAGTGCTACTTTACTGGGACAGAGCCAAGGGGAGAGCTAAGAAAAACCAACACACACCTGTTCCCACCCTTTGAATGCCTTTCCCAACCCCACCCTCCCCTTGGAGCAGTCACTGGATTGCACTGGTACTCAGTCCAGAAGGGCGAGGACAGTGGTATTGTCACCCATTTAGAGGGTTCTGAGGACACGTGGCTCACCCTTTAGCACGCTTAAGGGGGGTATGGGTGAAGGCAGGCTGCAGGCAGCAATGGCAGGTGCTGTGACGGATGTCCTGTGGTGTGCCAAAGCTAACACAGCGCGGCGAGGTGGGGTCAGGGTGGGGCAGGCAGACTGGTAAAGCGGGTAGATTAGTGTGCCATGGCCCTGCCCTTTGGAGAGAGAAAGAGGATGAAGGAGAAGTGTGACCAGAGAGGTGCCGGAACACAGGGTCACATTCTGCTTCCTCATGCCTCACTGTTTTAAGCAAAGTGTCAAAGCTGAAAGGAGTAACACCTACAACCTCGGCTTTAATCCCTCAGTCAAGCATTGAGGCAGTGTTTGAAAAGAAATCAGCTCTTCATCTACTCTCACTTGTAAGACAACTTTGAAGTCCAGCTTCAACTTGCAGCGGCAGCAGCGGGAGGAAGTATGAATCAGGTAGAGTTTCACTTGCCTCATGTCCTCTAATGGCCCACCCAATCACCAGGACATGAGCGTTACACAGAACATGTGCACAGGAAACCTGGAGGTATTGCTGTTACACAACAGAAACTGGATATGCCTTGTTCGCTAACCTTGGGTCTCTGCCCTGCCCTCAGTCCCCCTCGCACCATTATAAGGGCGACGACAGAAGGGCACAGAGAATGTGTGAGCTTCAACCTATTCTGGAGTGAACACTGATGGGCAGCTACTGGCTGTAAAGACAGACTCATAGATGAGGCATGGACATTCTGGAGAATTTCCATTGCTAGGTAAATGTCCTCTAAACCTCTAAACAAGTATCTCTTGGTGGAGTGGTGGGGAGGAGGAGCTACAGCACCAGAAAAAAGTGTAGGTTAGTATGCAAACTATGATAGGTTGAGGAGCACAGAGGCCCATTTCTGTTCCTTTACGAGGATGTCCATTTCAAATGTCATCCTTTATACTTCCATGCATCTTTTGCCATGTTAAGTCAGTTTGTGCATTAGGTTGGTAGCGGTAACACACTGCTATAAAGTTGTTTACAACGATTCAAAAGCACCACAAGAAGAAGATAACCAACCTTCTTCTGCTTCTTCTGCAGGTGCTTTTTATTTGGTGGTTTCTGCTTCATCTTCTTCCTGTTCCTCTTCTTCTTCTCTGGTTTGTTCCTTTCTCTGGTTCAGTGTCAGCTATACAACCTAACAATGACCCTGCAATTCCCAGTGGTATTGCTCATTTTCTGCATCAAGTGACGAATAATTAAGCCGTTTTAAAACTGACGAAACTGTTAGTCAGCTGTCCTCTGCGCTGGGTACGAATGGGCCTTAAAGGTGTGTCTCATCACAGCTACAGATGAACTGAACATAATGCAGTGTTCGGGATATGAGAGAAAACATGACAGAGTAGCAGACTGAAATACAAAGTCTTGTTGACTTGGCCGTGAGGGAGCTAGGAACCTCAGGGAGAATCAGGCTACACTGCAACGTTACTTTTTCATTTGTAATAACTTTACAGTCTTCCTCTGGCCTGACTTTCACATTTCCTTGTCGTCTTATCACTTCATCTGCCAGTGCAATCTCTTACATCTTATCTTTTATCATCATCTTTAATTGCCGGGCTTCACATGAAACTAAATACTACTGACAACGCAGAAGGCAACATTGTCGGTTAGTCGCGGTTGCTAGAAGAAACTTGGTAGAAGTAGAAATGGAAGTAAGTTGATGGGAAGGCTGTGTAACACCCGGGTTCAGAAAGTCATACAAAGTCAGGGATGGGTTTCAGACAATGTTTTTCTCTCCTTTGGATTCCTCAGCTAAACCAGACCAATATACTTTAGTCTCGTATAATTTTCATGCATCTGCAGCATACTGTTCCAAGCAGTACATGAGCGATAAACATGAGCCGAGGAATGTCTGATAGAAGTTCAGAGGTCAGAACTAAGCATGCCTTGGCAGGGACAGAGGGACATAGCCACCTGGTCATCTGGGTTAATTATAAATGAGGCAGGCCGCAACAGGGGAAGATGAGCTGGACAGCTGTCTCTTCAGACACACGTATAAACAGGATCATGGCCCACATGAACGGTCCGCTCCGCTGAGCACCGGATCCCAGGGGCCTGTCATGGCTGAAAAGTCCTCCGCCGCAGCCAGGTGGAACTGGGGAAAAGTTCACCAACACAACCGCCAAAGTCTTTTTCACTCTTTTATTTTTCCTCCTACTTTCATGGAGCCTCTAGAGGAAACGCAAGATGAAGTGCATTCTTTGGATTTGTTTTCCTGATAGGAAATGGACCTGAGGTGATATCTGAGACTACTGATTTATCAGAAGTTACAGTTTGCTGAATGGCTGATGAAGAAAACAGAGGAAAGAATACTGCTCTTCTGACAACAGCAATGAGCATCACTAACCGCATTTAGAGCCAAATAACTGCAGAGAAAGACCATTTTGTCCTCCGACTGAGTCACAGACTTTAAAAAAAGTAAAGCGGAAAAAGTTTGCTGGTTATAAACTGTGATTAAAAGCTGCAGATGCAACAGGAAGATGCACATTATGGCACACACAGAGTGTGTGACACGTTGACAAGCCACAGAGAAACAGATAGAGGATGCCGAGAGACTGAGGAGGAAAAATCAAAGACCCTAGAGGAGATGAGAAATGGGAAAGGTGATAGGATACGTGTTAAAGAGGTACCAAGAGGGTGAGAAATATGAAATTGACAATCCAGCCAGAAATGGAGAGGGGGGTTTGCCAAAGAGACTGATAGCAGCCATATGTCTTCCTCACAGGTTGTGAAACTGACACACATCAGTCATATTCAGCAGCCGTGTCTTTACCTGATAATATTTCACTGGCCGAGTGTTGATGGAAGTAAAACGATAAGGCTGATTATTTTTTGCTGATTTCGTACATGAAGCAAAGCACCGCTCGAGACATCCAACACACATTCGCTGTCAGCTTACACTGCGATCCCAGCTGATAGCAAGCGACATGAAAAACACCTGGATGCACACCGCCAGACACCGTACAAGAGATGCAGAAAACAGACAGATAGTTGGAGCTGTGCTTTGTTGCAGGTAGTGTCAAACAAAACTGCTGACACCAGAGAAAGAGCCCCAGCTTCACCGCCATGAAAGAGCTTCAGTGTTTGCAAGTGTCCAGTCACTGGAAAAGCCATTGCAGTAAAGTGGAGGAGTAATCCTGTCTTTTCACTTAAGAAAGCCATAAGAATCCAAGTCCTGAGCTGAATGTTTCCCCTGATACTCATAGCTGAGATAGCAAAGGCAGCCGTCTGAAATACACACAAAGTCCGAGTCTACTGGGTGTAATAAGTCTGATGCTGGCTTGTTCAGTCTAATAGCAACAAGAGAAACCTCTTCAAGCTGCAGACAAGTGTTGGGTGGATGCTTTTAAAACTGATAAGTCATGAAAATCCAAATGCATATTTGAAGGTCGTGCAAGCGCTTGTCTGTTCAAGGACGCATCATATTAGCACGATCCCCTCTACCCAACCTTCTCTCAACATGAATGTCAAGCCTGGGAAAGAAAGGAAAACATTGAATTCACCATTCATCTGTTTATTGTCATGTCACTCTGCTTCTTTTTAGTCCTTCACCCTTCACTTTAATGCTGCTTGTCAGATGCATGCAGAAGAACAGCCTCAGACTTGAATTTGCAACCGCACAATGACAGCTGGTGGGGGGGGGGCGATCTGCGGTGCATCAACCCACGTCTTTCCACCAGCATGTGACTTTGGGAAACGACAATGTCACCTGTCACTCACAAGAGCCATTAAACCAATCAGGCCCCTGAAGAGATCTGATTAGGTGCGGCTGCCGGCGTTTAACTCTTAAGGAAAATGAAATGCCGTTCTGTTGTCCCTCCGTAATGTGGCTGAAGCATTTCTGTCAACAGCACACCGAAGCTAACCGGGAAATGCAAGACAGATGAGAAGTTTCATATCTTATGACTGCTGAACATCACATCCTTGGTTTTTGTCATTTTTTTAGATCAATAACAGTAGAAGACAGAGCGGTGAAGTTTAAACGTTCATTCTTGGATTTATGTTACAAAATAAAAAAATGAAATTTCTAATAATTTCGATAAATTATCTTTTGTAGTCCGATTTGCAGGTGTTTCTGTTGAAAGGTGTTTAGTGCACAAGCCATGATTCTGGTCATATCTCATCCATGTTGAGGAGGATGGAAATACGAAACGTTTTGCACTTTGGTGCAGATATTTTCGCTGTTACTACTGTTATTATTGCTGTTCTCAGAAAGACGAAAGAAGCCATCTTCACCTGAAATGAACTGGTCATGTGACCCCCCCTCGCCACACCCAGTGTAAAAAGGGCTTCCATTGCATGTTTACTACATACTTATACATGGACTTGTCTGAAAAATCACTTCATGGGAGCGTAAGAGCTTTTTAACAATATAAGTTTTCTTTTTATCAGTTTTTTATTGTGATATTTAACTTTTGTGCATTTCCTGGAGGATATGGAAACACAGCTACAGACAAGTCCTGATAGAGTTTTTGCTAAATTAAAAGGGAATTAAAGAAATTTCTGCTTTAAACCCCATCTTTCCATTTCCTGGTATTGGGTTGTGAATGATCAAAGGGCACCAAAAACTTTGCAATGTAACGCAACATTAGCGTTGATATGCTAACAGCTAAACAGGTGTACAGTATTAAACTAAGATGGAAAGCTGATCTCTGCTAACGTGTTCAGGATGATCTGATTACAACTGGAAAGCTTGAACTACACTTTTATGCATCTGGCCCCAATTCTCAAAATTAGGAAAAAAAACTGCAGACGAGCAACAACACATGTTGCTTTACGGTTTCTCATCATTTTATCAAAAACCACCAACAAAAAACACAGAGAAAGAGAGAAAACTAAGCCAAACACAGACGCTGCTTTGTAAAAGTTAAGTTTATTCTGACCCCTTAAAGAGGAAAGGGGGGATAAGTAGCAGACAAATGACTTCATCACTTGAGCATCAGGAAGTGTGAACATGTCACGGTTGGAGGAAGGACGTGGACCCCAAAGCAGACTGAGGAGGCAGGAGCCGGACAAGTACAATGTTCCAGGCTTTCAGAAGGCAACTGAAGTAAAAGACAAACAACAATGATCTGGCAAAGAGCAAAAGAAATTCAGCGATATATTTACACCGAGGACAGCAAACGAGGAGCGAATGAGCAAATGAAACCAGCGGTGAGAGAAGCAACTGCTGCAGCCCATCAAAGGGTTATAAGGCCATTTCCAAACAATCGGGAGTCCATCGTTCTACAATGAGAAAGATTCACAAGCAGAACACATTCAAGGCAGATGCCGATCTTCCCAGCAGGGGACATCCCGACAGGTTCACCCTGAGATAAGAAAAACCCAAGACCATCATCTCAGACGCTCCTGCCTCTCTACATGTCTGTCAGTCATTTTCTGAGCCTAGTTAAGGGTCTCGGGGAAGTCGGAACTAGGGTGGCCAGACGTCACACTTTGTGCGGAATCGTCCCGCATTTCTATTACTTTTCACACATCCCACAAAACGGGGCGCCGTCCCGCGTTGTTACGACCAGTCTTCACTTTGTGAAGAAAAAAAAACAAAAAACAAAACAAAACTGGCTTTTACTAATTGTATGTGGCAAAATATTTGACGGCTGTCGCATCACACTGCCTGCTGATTTGAGTTACACTCATGTCAATCAAACTAGGAGGCGGGACTTAATGCACATCTAGGATGCACCCACTGACAAAAATAAATGAATAAATACACCGACGGATCATGGAGGACAAGAAGACGCCCCCAGCGAAGAAGAAAAGAAAGTGTTGTTACAACAGAGACTGGGAAAGCAGATATCCCTGGGTTAAACCTGTTCGAGGAGACTGTGAGACGGTTTGTTCAAGTCATTTTTCCGTGTCACACGGTGGCGAATATGACGCAAAACGGCACAAAAATCCGAGTCACAAAAAAAAAACGCTACTCAGAGCGAGGCTTTGTAATAACAGATTGGTTATGTTTGGTTTGTAATTTTATTACCAAAGAGCAGAATAGAAAGTTGTTGTTTTTTTTTAAACTTTGTCATGACAGAGTGGAATCTCACATTGTCCAACATTTTCAGTCTTTCTCCCACGTTTGGTGAGAGAAGATCTGGTTAGCCTAGTCGGAACCTATACCAGGAATCACTGGGCGAGAGGCAGGATGGACAGGTCACCACCACCACAGAGCTGCCTCTACATGGCACGTAGCTAAGGATGGTTACATAAGAGCAACTACATGATGGTGTCATGCTACAATTTACATATGATCGCATTAGTCGACGAATCACGTTCAGTCAAAATAACGTTTTTGAAAATGACAGTGTGGGTGGAAATGAGCTGCTTGGTGGAGGTCTGCACTCTCCAAGTGTTTTTCTGGTGTTTTTAATGTGACAACCCCAGAGTGTGTATACTTCTGCTTTACTGATACCAAGTACTGAGATTTTACACCAAATTTACAAGGAAAGATTCAGGCACAGTTTTCCCTTTCTCCACTCTGCTTGAGTCACTTGTGTCTTAAACATCCTGAGTTCTGTGTTTTATTGCCTCGTTACCCAGCCACAGCATCCACAGCAGAGTCAAACAAAAGTGCAAATCAGCTGCAAGTTGAGCCCAGCTGGAGCTGGGTGACAGGGAGCGGAGATTAGAGTAGGGTGGCGGCTAAATGTCCAGCTCAGGGAGAAAGGAAGGGGTGTCTGCGAGGTGGCTGCGGGACTGCAGAAAGGGGATACAGGGGATGGAGGGGATCAGGCTGAAGTGTTGGATGAGGGATCGGGTGATGTTTGGCCAAGGCCTGAGGAAATATCATATGCGACACCTTCATGCGAGAAGGTTACTCGAGGCTGAGGGAGCCTTCTGGAGGATAGACCTCAGGAAATGCTGACAGGTACTCGTGCGCAAGTTTACGTATTGGAGGATGAAGACAAGCATGAAAACTACATTCTCAGCTGAAGCCCCTTTTGCCAACGCACACTCATTGATTAATCCATATTATCTAGCACAAACACCACCCAAACAAAGGTTAGCAGGTCGCAATCAGCTCGATAGCCTCCTGTCTGTCAGAGGCGTTGGGATCACAGAGACCTTCGCCAACAATAACCCATGATCTCATAAAAACAAACATGGCTGCATTTGCATTAAAGCGCTCGCTGCGTTCCTACAGGAAACCAGAAGACAATATAAAACAGAAGTCATGAGGACGACAAGTGAAACATCTGGCCTGTTTACGATTTCTATACAATGCAGGAAGCCCTGCTGACATCAGAGAGATAAAACACTCCCATCAGTCTCACATGTGCATCCATCAATATGCCAAAAGATTAAAAGAAAACTTCCCCTTATCTTCACATCTATGATGGTTTCATTTATCTGTCCACATTGGAACAGCTTCATTGCTTAAATCTGATGAGCTGATAGTTGTTTTTTCCAGTCGGACAAAGTGTCCAATCAGCAGGTGGTGGTCTGGCGATTGTCATCTGAGCGAGATGTGACCACAGATAGCCTTCCCTCTCTGGCCCAAAACCCATGACTGACAGCTCCATTCTTAATAATTCATCCGGCTCTTGGTGTCTGAAGGTCAGGAGATCATCTGCTCTTGCTTTGGCGCTCTGGAGAGGTGGCACTGTCATCAAATATTTATTGACCGGCTGTACTCACAATACACACTTAAAATACACAACCTCCTTCACTAAACACAGAACAGATTCACACCCAGCAGCTTCAGCGGAATAGCTAAACGGCACCGATACCGTTTGCCGGTGTGTGAAAGCTGCTGGCTGGGGGAAAAAGATGTGTGTGTTGTTTAGTCTGGTGCACATATGGATTATGAGTTGTCAGTAAATGAGCTAAACAGTTATGCAGCCAGATGGCAAAAAAAAAAAACCTAATGGCTAAAACATTTAACATAAATGCAGCAATGAGATGAATGAACAAATGTGAAGAAGAAAATCGGTTCATTTGTGGGGGTTTTTTTGTCCAACAATGCTTTAAGTTTTACACTTATTCCAACCTTGTTGGGAGATGCACAGTCTCCAAACAGTGGTGTATAATCCAGGTGCTATGATGTGAAAGTCCTGCCATGTTTTTGGCTCTACCTCTGCATTAAAAACAGGTGTTTTCACTAACAGGCTCATCTACCTGCAGTGGAGCTGAGCTAGTTAAATTAAGCTGGTTTAGTGAACAGTTGCTGGACAGGACTTTAACTTTATGGCACCTGGATTATACTCCTCTGTCTCCAAACAATGAACTGTGGTCTGCAACTTTCGCTTCTGGAGCCACATGCAGCTCTTAAAATCTGCAAAATAAAAGTGTAGTTCTGCATGAAGTGTTTAATAACCAACAATGCTGGTGAACCTGTTGCACTGGCGCAGTGAAGGGGTTCAGCTTGTGGATTCTGGTGGGGATCTGTTTTTACGCAGATGATGTGACCTTGTTTGCATTTGGCATGATTAGGGGCGTGTCCTTTTGATTAACAGGTATGCGATCTCCCACTTAAAGAAGGAGGGATATGGAACAACCGCGGTTTTTAGCCTTAGCCTGCTTAACTCCTTTAACTGGTTAGCTCCTGTTAGCTCCGCGTTAGCTCTTAGCTACAGGCACTAGATGTCATTCATCCACCCCCACGCCCATAGCCCCCCTCTTAGCTCTGCCTCTTTGCCTATTTTTGCATTTTCCGGGAGAGACGACATACGTGACGCTGCCAAGATGCCGATAACAGGAACGGTCCAGTGAGCATCTGCCCATCTTTTTATATTTATTCTGTGGCAGGAACAGAGACACAAAAAAAAAAAACTGCAAGAAGGCGGCCCTCGAGGATCGACTTTGGACACCACTAGACTACAGCCACTGAAAAAACTAGTATGCCTTGTAGTTTTTACTGCATTCTTTCCACAAACAGCTCTAAAACAAATCTCGATGGATGAAAATGAGATAAATTTTTGTACATTTGTAAAATGTACAGCTTTCATCAAGTTAGTTTTCCTTTATAAGATTCAAAAAGTCAAAATTTCTCGCTCCAGTTGCAAGCAAAGAGCTTTTCCAGAGGAATATTTTGAGAGCTGAAGGACCTCCATATGTGGACATGCCTCCACCAGCCGAGCCCAGCAGCTGCAGAGACGCCAGGAGAGCTGATGACCTAATGCTAGCTCTGCCTCATCATGATCACTGCTGAAAGAACACACAGCCGCACTTCCACTCAAGCCAAGGCACTGCTCTCCACTCACTCCCAGATTTCAGGCAGGTGCTGCTGTTGTTTGTCGGAGCGTTTGGCAGAACAGTCTTGGATTGCGGCATTGAGCTGCATCTGTATCTGCTTGACACGAGCGCTTACGTGTTTCTGTTGGTATGCTGGTATGCTCACAGGGCCAAACGCTTCAACGGCAAAGTTTCACTAACTGCTGATACTCCACATCTCACGTACAGTTACGCTTGTTTGTATGTTACAGACCATATCTGCACCCTACCTGTCCCTTACCAACCCGCACCTGATGGTAACCATGGTGACGATCGGAGTGGGAAAGGTTTAAAGCAGCTTATTTCATCTGGTGTGCTCAGGTAAAAAACCTGTGTAAATATGGTGCTTTTTGCATTAATATGCTATTAATTCAATGTTTTTTAATGTTGAGGACAGACAGACAGAGACAGATAGACAGATAGACAGATAGATAGATAGATTATCTGGGACCTAAACATATTCTACCTGGCGCTAAGATAAGCCGTACCTTTTGCTACCTCAAGCTAACGCCTGGGCGATATTACCAGTTCAGGTATTGATTCGATGCCAAGTGAATCCTGGGAAAGAATCACCAACAATACTTTTTGCTTGAAATTACACAATCATTTCATGGTATTTAGATTTAACGAGTAGCTTTTTATTTGCATATATTGAAGATGTTTCAAGACTGCAGCTTGTTTAAGTTAAGAAAATCAAACCTTTGTTGCGTTCAGGTGTCCAAACGACAAGTCATGACAAACGACGGCACATTGCATGAGGATATACGGGAGATAAAAGCAGTTGTGTTGGAGCTCAGGGGGATGGAGCCACAGGTGTTAAACAGCTAAGCGCTTTAGCTGCTTCGGGGGAAATGATGTTATTAAAGCAGGAAGGCGTTGTGAACGGCCCCCTCCGCAGGGCAACTCAAAGCCCGGTGGTCAGAGGTCACCATGAGCTGCAATGGAAGCCATTTGTTTGGTTGTCATGGCTCAACAGGTGAGCCCTGGTTGGGGGGGACCTGGCTTCTCAAAACATCTCACCCAGCAAGAGAAAAAAAAAAAAGCACCGGAGGCTCTGAAGCAGAAATGTCCACCACACACATTCACTCACTCACCACACACACGTCACAACAACCCGTGTTTTCCCTCAATCCATCCAGCGTTCGCTCTGTTTGCTTTGTAGCCATGTCCCAAAAATGCTGAAGTGAGGAGAAGGAAGAAGAGATGGGAAGAATAACCGCGACCACCATCGGTGCACAGCTCAGTGTTTGTTTTTGTTTGCATGTCGTAGGGTCAGGCTTTTGGTAAATGGCAGAGCTGCACCTGTGCTGCAAGTGCCTCTGTGGTCGCGCTAGCTGAGCTGTTTTTGTGAAGGACCCGGCCTTTGAGCTCGGGCCACAACAGACTAATCATCACGCTGAACGCGTTGCTGTACACATTCCTCCTCTTTTTAGTCCACTGAGCAAACTGTGTGGCGCAGGGAGCATTGTCTCTGGAGCTCGTTTAGACAGCCTTTGGGTGACATCCACATTTCGACAATAAAGCCTGATTACTTTCTGACCACAAACTTTTCTGAAGCCAACTGTCAATTATGTCCTTCGTTAATGCTCAAGCAATTTTCTGTGGAGTTTTACAGTTGCTTTGTTCAAGTTTTAGTAAATGTTTAAAAGGAAAATCTTTAAAGGTGCAGCGTGCAACACAATAAAAGGTCAATGCAGCAGCTGGGATGTTCATGCGGGGTCCATCGGGGTTAAGCTTGGCTGCAGATCGAGATCCAACATGGGTTTGTTTCCATAGTGGTTTGCCCTTATGGGTTTCATGGTGGTTCTGACTGGGTTTCAGCTGGGCTAGTCTGGCTGCAGACCTGGGATCTGTGCAGCTGTGAGGACAGTTCTGATGCAGGCTCCACCTTCACCATCCAGCAGGAAGAAACATACCTTTCAAAACAAGTTTCATTTCAGAACTACCGTATTTTTATGATCATAAGGCGCACCATATTAAAAAGTGCAGTCTCAGTTACGGGTGTTATTCCTGTATTTAACACATTACATAAGGATTTTAGGGCACGGGCATAGTAAAACATACCGGTACTCTATCTTAAAACATGTTTGCTTGGGTGTGTTCTAAAAAAGGCAGCGGAAGAAAAACTAAGTACTTTATCGAAGAATCTAGCAATGTCTTTTTGTTGTTTTTTTATCAATCCTCTTTTATCTATATAAGCAGCGTGTCGGAAACGCTCTTAGTCAGTCAAGCGGTGTGCTCATCAAATCATACAACA